>NW_027361675.1:38550000-38990000 GCF_039654945.1 Dendrobates tinctorius
TTTTACAATTCTGACTAGGGTCATTTTATGAGGTAATAACTTTGCAACGCTTCAACGGATCCCGGTGATTCTGAAAATGTTTTTTACGTGATGCATTTACTTCATGATGGTGGTAAAATTTCTTCTATATGACTTGTGTTTGTGAAAAAAAGATCAGAAATTTGGCAAAAATGTAGAAAATTTTGCAATTTTCAAACTTTTAAATTTTATACCCTTAAGGGTCACACAAAATAGTTAATAAATAACATTTCCCACATGTCTACTTTACATCAGCACAATTTTTCAAGGTGCTCGAAAATCACATTCAAGTTTATTAACCCTTTAAGTGCGTCACAGCAACTGAAGCAATGTGGAAGGAAAAAATTAGCATTAACTTTTTTTTCACAAAAAAAGGAATTTTAGACCTATTTTTTTATTTTCACAAGGGTAAAAGGAGAAATAGGACCTCAAAATTTGTTGTGCAGTTTCTCCTGAGTACACTGATACCCTATACGTGGGGGGAAACTACTGTTTGAGCAAATGGCAGTGCTCGGAAGGGAAGAAGTAGCATTTTGGCATGCAGAGTGATGGAACGGTGTGCCTAAACAGTGGAAACCCCCAGAAGGGACCCATATTTTGGAAATGATCTAATGTTTCCTGGTGTGAATTTTATAATGTAGTGGCATATGCAAGTTGTGTAGGGTGCATAAGGATGGCTTACCTGAGTTGTGTACAGTGCATCAGGTTGGCAAACGTGAGTTGAGTAAGTAAGAAATGAGTAGTCAGTGGATGTGTGGTACAGTTTGAAGCATTCTTTTATACACAGGCTGGGTTTGTAAGGGCAGGTGTCACACTGATAAGTTGCCCGAAAAACTGAAACCGCTGATTTTTTTTTACGTTCACTTCTGGAGAGCTAATCACAAATTGTAATTTTGGGGAAAGGGCCTTGGCAACCCCCTCTGTGATGAAGACTCCCGGTGTCCTGTTGTAAGATTCAGCAAGCACCTTAATGTGATCATCGTGACTGCGGTCGCTGTGGCGTATTAAAGATATGATAGATCCATACATCCAAGGTAGGCAAGCACCTGTCGACCTGGACGTATGGATGCGTCCCAGCAAGGGGTTGCCCAATAGTAGACCAGGCATTTAATCCTATCTGTGCATAGCACTATCATATATGTGAACAATTTATATGTCAAGGCGGGGAAAAAAAGACCCCATTTCAGTTTTACATATGTCTTCAACACTTAAAGGGAAGCTGTCAGCAGGTTTTTGCTATGTAATCTGAAGACAGCATGCTGTATAGGTTAAAATACTGATTTAGGGGGTGCCTCTCTTATCAAGCTCCTTGGTTTTGTTTGCTTGCAATGATTATTTTAGCACCAAGAGCTTTTCATTGCTGGACACAGCAGCTGCCTCCTGGTCTTGCAATGCCTCCTGCTGCAATAAGCATCTCACTGTCTATAGACTTTGTACATGTAATACCTGGTGGGGGCAGGGCGAGTTCTCTCAGCTGTGCTTCATTCTAAAGGGGGTTTTACACATAGCGATATCGCTATAACGTCACCGATTTTGTGACGTTATAGCGATATCGCTATGTGTGATACTTACCTCCGACCGGCTCCCCCGCTGTCCATCGCTGATCTCGCGAGAATGTCCGGCTCCATTTCTCGTCGGGCGCTTCCTGCTGGGCTTCCTGCTGTGACGACGAGCGACGCGTGGAGGCGGGTGGGAGGACGTCAGGATCGCTGTGTGTGAAAGGTGAGTATTGTGCGCTGCGTCGCTGCTGCATCGCTGTGAGATCTGCCTGTGTGACAGCTCACTAGCGATCGTTTAGCGATGCACCAGCGATCCTGACCGGGTCGGATCGCTAGTGCATCGCTAAATGTAAAGGGGCCTTTAGACAAAAGGCTGCACCCAGTAATCTAAAGCCCCCGTCACACATAGCGACGCACCAGCTATCCCGACAACGATATGACCTGGTCAGGATTGCTGGTATGTCGCTACATGATCGCTGGTGAGCTGTCAAACAGGCAGATCTCACCAGTGATCAGGACCAGCGACGACGCAGGTAACAAGCAGCGCATCGCTTAGTTACCCGCTGTGTACCTTGGATACCAGCTCCCAGCGTCTGCTTACAGCATTGGTAGCTCGCTGATCGATGGTCTCCCGCCTCCGCAAGCAGCGATGCGTGCTGGCCAACGGGAGACCGACGATCAAAAAAATGTCCTGGACATTAGAGCACGATTAGCGATACCCGGCGGGGGGGGGGTTGCAGTCGCTGATACCTGTCACACACAGCGAGATCGCTGATGACATCGCTGTTGCGTCACAAAACTTGTGACTCAGCAGCGATCTCGCTAGCGATCTCGCTGTGTGTGACGGGGGGCTTAAGGGTCCCATTTCACTTAGCAACGCACCAGCGATCCCGACAACGATACGACCTGGTAAGGATCGCTAGTGCGTCGCTACATGGTCGCTAATAAGCTGCCAAACAGGCAGATCTTTTCAACGACGCAGCAACGATCCAGCGATCCGTATAACGACCTCGGCGGTCGTTGGTACCGTGTCACACAGCAGCTTTTCTGACGACTCATGCCTGCGTCCCTGAGTTCTGCGTCGCCAACGAGGTCGCTCGTCGACGTCAAACACAGCGATGCATGCTGTCCAGCGGGACACCAACGATGAAAAAATGGCCCAATACATTCGAGCACGATCAGCGATATCCAGCGAGGGGGCCGGTCGCCGCTATGTGTCACACATAGCGAGATCGCTGGCGAGGTCGCTGTTGCGTCACAAAATCGGTGACGTTTCAGCGATCTCACTAACGATCTCATTATGTGAGTTGGGGCCTTAAGTGATACATCATTAGATTCAACTTCTGTTTGCCTACATCAGGCTGCTCTCAGATGAGATCGCATAAACCTGATGACAGATTCCCTTTAACATGCTGATAACCTCCAGGTATAGAAATATTTTAATGACTGCTCAAAACAGATAGGCAATATAACAATAGTAATATCAAATACCACCAATTAGAAATGAAGTGTAGTTCTTCTGCTTAGCTCACGTGCAAGGCATTGCAGTAGCTTAGTTATCCATGGTTATGACCACTTACACAGTGAAATTAGTCGTTAGTGGGCTAGTACAATGCCCTGCACATGGGTAAGTGACAAGGTGAATCAGTAGAACCATATTACATTTCTAATTGTAGGTGTTTGCTATTATTACACCTACTACATATTGGGATAGGATCTTGGAGATGGGAATACCCCTTTAACCCCTTAACCCCCAAGGGTGGTTTGCACGTTCATGACCGAGCCAATTTTTACAATTCTGACCACTGTCCCTTTATGAGGTAATAACTCTGAAACGCTTTCATGGATCCCGGTGATTCTGACATTGTTTTCTCGTGACATATTGTACTTCATGCTAGTGGTAAAATTTCATTCAAATAACTTGCGTTTATTTGTGAAAAAAACGGAAATTTTGCGAAAATTTTGCAATTTTCCAACTTTGAATTTTTATGCCCTCAAGTCACAGAGATTATTATTATTATTATTTATTGTTATAGCGCCATTTATTCCATGGCGCTTTACATGTGAGGGGGGTATACATAAAAACAAGTACAATAATCTTAAACAATACAAGTCATAACTGGTACAGGAGGAGAGAGGACCCTGCCCGCGAGGGCTCACAATCTTCAAGGGATGGGTGATAATACAGTAGGCGAGGGTAGAGCTGGTCGTGCAGCGGTTTGGTCGATCGGTGGTTACTGCAGGTTATAGGCTTGTCGGAAGAGGTGGGTCTTCAGGCTCTTTTTGAAGGTTTCGATGGTAGGTGAGAGTCTGATATGTTGTGGTAGAGAGTTCCAGAGTAGGGGTGATGCGCGAGAGAAATCTTGTATGCGATTGTGGGATGAGGAGATAAGAGGGGAGTAGAGAAGGAGATCTTGTGAGGATCGGAGGTTGCGTGCAGGAAAGTACCGGGAGACGAGGTCACAGATGTATGGAGGAGACAAGTTGTGGATGGCTTTGTATGTCATGGTTAGGGTTTTGTAATGGAGTCTCTGGGCAATTGGGAGCCAGTGAAGGGATTGACAGAGGGGAGAAGCTGGGGAATAGCGGGGGGACAGGTGGATTAGTCGGGCAGCAGAGTTTAGAATAGATTGGAGGGGTGCGAGAGTGTTTGAGGGGAGGCCGCAGAGCATGAGGTTGCAGTAGTCAAGGCGAGAGATGAGGGCATGGACTAGGGTTTTTGCAGATTCTTGGGTGAGGAATGAACGGATGCGTGAAATATTTTTGAGTTGAAGTCGGCAGGAAGTGGAAAGGGTTTGGATATGTGGTTTGAAGGAGAGATCAGCATCAAGGATTACTCCGAGGCAGCGAGCTTGTGGGACTGGGGAGAGTGGGCAGTCATTTACTGTAATTGATAGGTTCGTAGGGGGGGTCACGTGAGATGGGGGAAAGATGATGAATTCTGTTTTGTCCATGTTGAGTTTCAGATATCTAGTGGAGAAGAAGGATGAAATAGTGGACAGACATTGAGGGATTCTGGTTAGTAGGGAGGTGATATCTGGTCCAGAGATGTAGATCTGTGTGTCATCAGCATAAAGATGATACTGAAAGCCATGAGATTCTATGAGCTGTCCCAGGCCAAAGGTGTAAATAGAGAACAGCAGGGGCCCTAGGACTGAACCTTGTGGGACTCCGACAGATAGGGGGCGAGGTGAGGAGGTGGTGTGTGAGTGGGAGACGCTGAATGTCCGGTCTGTTAGGTATGATGAGATCCAGGAGAGGGCCAAGTCTGTGATGCCGAGGGATGAGAGGGTCTGTAATAATAGGGAATGGTCCACTGTGTCAAAGGCAGCCGACAGGTCCAGGAGGAGGAGGACAGAGTAGTGTCGCTTGCTCTTGGCAGTTAAGAGGTCATTGGTGACCTTAGTAAGGGCAGTTTCAGTGGAGTGGTGTGACCGGAAGCCAGATTGTAAGCGGTCGAAGAGGGAGCAAGAAGAGAGATGGGAGGACAGTTCAAGGTAGACGTGTTGTTCCAGTAGCTTGGAGGCGTATGGGAGAAGTGATATAGGGCGATAGCTAGATACAGAGGATGGGTCAAGAGAGGGCTTTTTGAGGATAGGTGTGATGGAGGCATGTTTAAAGCTTGAGGGGAAAACACCAGTTGTTAGTGATAGGTTGAAGAGATGGGTTAGGGTTGGGATGAAGACTGTGGTGAGGTTTGGGATGAAGTGGGATGGGATCGGGTCGAGTGCACAGGTGGTGAGATGTGATCTTGAGAGTAGAGTGGAGAGTCGATCTTCTGTAATGGTGGAGAAGTTGGTTTTGAAGGTGGAGGGCTGGGAAGTCGGGAGGAAGGGCTCTGGGGGTTGTTGACCAAAACTGTCCCTGATGTTATCAATTTTCTGCTTGAAAAATGAGGCAAAGTCTTCAGCTGAGATGAGTGGGGAGGGAGGAGGTGCTGGGGGGCGGAGGAGAGAATTGAAGGTGTTGAATAACTGTTTAGGGTTGTGAGACAGGGAGGATATGAGAGATGAGAAGTAGGTTTGTTTAGCTGTGGCGAGTGTGGTCTTGAAAGTAGTGAGGGACTGTTTGAATGCGATGAAATGCTCGTTGGAGTGGGATCTTTTCCATCTGCGCTCAGCAGCCCTGGAAGCTCGCCTCAGCTCTTTGGTCAGGCTGGTGTGCCAGGGCTGTCTGTTGATTTTGCGAGTTTTGGTATGTGTAAGTGGGGCAGCGGATTCCAAAGCTACAGCTATTGTGCAATTTTCCAACTTTGAATTTTTATGCCCTCAAGTCACAGAGATGCGGCACACAAAAACTTAAGTAACATTTCCCACATGTTTACTTTACATCAGCACAATTTTGGAACCAAATTTTTTTTTGTTAGGAAGTTATAAGGGTTAAAAGTTGACCAGCGATTTCTCATTTTTGCAACACCATTTTATTTTTACGGACCACATCACATTTGAAGCCACTTTCAGGGGTCTATATGATAGAAAATACACAAAAGTGACACCATTCTAAAAACTGCACCCCTTAAGGTGCTCAAAACCACATTCAAGAAGTTTATTAACCCTTCAGGTGCTTCACAGGAATTTGAATTTTTAAAAAAAAAAAAAAAAAAATGAACATTTAACTTTTTTTCACAAAAAAAATACTTCAGGTTCAATTTTTTATTTTACCAAGGGTAACAGGAGAAATTGGACTGCAAAAGTTATTGTGCAGTTTGTCCTGAGTACGCTGATACCTGATATGTGGGGGGGAACCACTGTTTCGGCGCATGGCAGAGCTCAGAAGGGAAGGAGCGCCGTTTGACTTTTTCAATGCAAAATTGGCTGGAATTCAGATCGGACGCCATGTCATGTTTGGAGAGCACCTGATGTACCTAAACAGTGGAAACCCCCCAACAAGTGACCCCATTTTGGAAATTAGACCCCCCAAGGAACTTATCTAGATATGTGGTGAGAACTTTGAACCCCCAAGGGCTTCACAGAAGTTTATAATGTACAGCCGTACAATTAAAAATAATCATATTTTTTCCACAAAAATGATCTTTTCACACTCAATTCTTAAATTTCCAAGGGTAACAGGACCCTAAAAGCTATTGTGCAATTTGTCCTGAGTACGCTTATACCCCACATGTGGGGGTAAACCACTATTTGGGCGAATGGCAGAGCTCGGAAGGGAAGCAGCGCCATTTGACGTTTTTGGCTGGAATTGAGATCGGACACCATGTCGCGTTTGGAAAGCACCTGATGTACCAAAACAGTGAAAACCCCCCACAAATGACACCATTTTGGAAACTAGACCCCCCCAAGGAACTTATCTAGATGTGTGGTGAGCACTTTGAACCCCCCAGTGCTTCACAGAAGTTTATAACGCCCGGGCGTGAAAATAAAAAAAATCGTATTTTTTCCACAAACATGATCTTTTAGTCACAAATTTTTTTATTTTCCCAAGGGTAACAGGAGAAATTGGACCCCAAAAGTTGTTGTCCAATTTGTCCTGAGTACGCTGATACCCCATATGAGGGAGAAAGCTACTGTATGGGCACACGTCGGGGCTCGGAAGGGAAGTAGTGACGTTTTGGAATGCAGACTTTGACGGAATGCTCTGCTGGTGTCATGTTGCCTTTGGAGAGCCCCTAATGTAACTAAACAGTGGAAACCCCACACAAATTACACCATTTTGTAAACTAGACCCCCTAAGGAACTAAACTAGATATGTGGTGAGCACTTTGAATCCCCAAGTGCTTTACAGAAGTTTATAACGCCCGGGTGTGAAAATAAAAATATCATTTTTTTTCCACAAAAATGATATTTTTGCCCCCAATTTTTCATTTTCCTAAGGGTAACAGGAGAAATTGGACCCCAAAAGTTGTTTTGCAATTTGTCCTGAGTAGGCTGATACCCTATATGTGGGGGTAAAACACTGTTTGGGTACATGGCAGAGCTTGGAAGGGAAGGAGCACCATTTGACTTTTTCAACGCAGAATTGGCTGGAATTGAGATCAGACACCATGTTGCGTTTTGAGACCATCTGATGTGCCTAAACAGTGGAAACCCCCCAATTCTAACTCCAACCCTAACCCCAACACACCCCTAACCTCAGCCCTAACCCTAGCGGGAAAATTGAAATAAATACATTTTCTTTTCATTTTATTATTTTTCCCTAACTAAGGAGGTGATAACGGGGGGTTTGATTTACTATTTATGATGGTTTTTATGTTTGGCCGCTGTCGCACGGTAAAAGATGCTTTTTATTGTAAAAATAGTTTTTGCATCACCACATATTGAGAGCTATAATGTTTCCATATTTTGACACACAGTCATGTGAGGTCTTATTTTTTGCGCGACGAGTTAGCGTTTTTATCAGTATCATTTTCGGGCACGTGACATCTTTTGATCGCTTTTTATTCCGATTTTTGGGACGCAGAATGAAAAAAAACAGCGTTTCATGAATTTCTTTTGGGGGGGTGCGTTTACACCGTTCCGCCTGCGGTAAAATTGATAAAGCGCTTTTATTCTTCGGGTCAGTACGGTTACAGCGATACCTCATTTAGGTCGTTTATGTTTTGGCGCTTTTATGCAATGAAAACAATTTTGTTTAAAAAAAATAATTATTTTTGCATCGCTTTATTCTGCGAGCTATAACTTTTTAATTATTTTTGCTGATGATGCTGTATAGCGGCTCGTTTTTTGCGGGACAAGATGAGGTTTTCAGCGGTACCATGGATATTTATATGCGTCTTTTTGATCGCGCGTTATTGCATTTTTACTCAAAGAATGGCAGGTGTTATATATGCAATTGCAGCCAGAAAACGTCACAAAATCAGTATAATTTATGAACGGATAATTGGTCCCTTAAAGAGCAAATTCTGTAGTTTATGGCATCCTGAAGTCTCCAAATGAAAGTCGGCTTACAGTGTGTCATAAAACAATCCACCCTGCGATCACAGCAGGTCATTAGCTATTCACTGCAAAAAGAACTAAACTGAGTGATTGCAGTACCTACCTGCTATTTAAGCATCTTGCTAATATATTTACAATAACTGTACCTGGAAAGCTATACATTTTATCTGATTTAACCTTTAGACTCATTCATACCTGCTGGGAAAAGCTGTGTCTCAAATCTTGCAGCACGTCTAAAAGTTTGTAGGCATCAAATATGCGGATCACCTGAATTCTTTCAAGAGATGCAACCTGTAATCAAGAGGAAAGAAATGCTATAACAAAGTCATCACTAATAGTAGTGTGTTGTATCAAGACAATATGAAGCCAGAAGCCCCAAAAAAGTTGCATTCTGCTATTGACTTTTTGCAAAGTTAGTAATTGAAGGATCCCTGGGTTCAATTTTTTTTTTTTTTTTTAACTCCTATTGCCTTAATCCCTTCCATCTGCAGTATATAACGTAAAGCTACATTCATACTATCAGTATTTGGTCAGTTATTTCACAGCAGCATTTGGAAGCCAAAACCAGGAGTGAGCCAAAAATAGAGAAGTGGTAATGTGTGTCTATTATACTTTTTTCTGATTGTTCCTCTACTGGTTTTAGTTTACAAATATTGATGTGAAATACTGACCGAATACTGATAGGCTACGTTCACATTAACTCTCAGTCTCTTCAAAGCTCAGAATATAATTCATCTTCAAGGAGTAGTAAAGGGAGCCTTCATCAGACACCCGGCGGGTACAGTAACCCACTGATAACGTCACAGGACACCGGACGATGGTAAGCATGATCAGCGATGCACGTTCCTTTTAAATGCTAACAGACTGACAATTGAAATGGTTAACCGTTGTCAAGGCCACAGCGGGTATCCAGCAGCCTCTGTTAGAGATAGATGCCGACTTTTTTAAGTATCAGGTGTCTGCCACGTGTGGACGGAACTCAGCTCTTGAGTCCTCTTAATGTGCGATCACCCCCACAATCAAGTACATATACGTGACATTGCATAAGTATAATTTTACAGAAAACCAACCAGTACGATTTTACTACTGAAACTAGTGGTATGGCTAAATGAGTCATTGGACAATAATAAAAATGTTATACCTATGGCATAGTAATCGGATGTGCCAACGCTGAGAAATCAAGCTTTAAAGCTGTATGCAAATCAGCATTGAAATGCAATTGTTGATGCGTTCCAGCTGCATCATCTTCATTACTTTCTGCCTGGCCCCACCTTCCGCTCCATGATTGACTGCTCCACCCTCTGCTACATTATGGGTTTGGCATGAGGAGGTTGTTAACCTAAGAGGAAGGTGGTACCACACGGGGACTAATAAAGAAACCTGAAGAAGTCGGAGTGCATCACCACGCGCCCAATGCAATTGTATGTGGCTTCAAATCTTGATTTCTTAGCACTGGTTCTTCTGATTACAAACAAATAGGCATAATTTCATCTGTACTTCTAGGGCCTATAATAGCTATACCTTTAGCTTCAGTAGGAAAATCGTTCAGTCAAGTTTCCTTTAATGTTGAATAGATCTTATTAAAACCTATGGTCTCCAGGCAGTGTTGCTAAACTAGTCCGCTGCCCAAACTGAAATTTTCTTCACGATAATTTTCCGATACAAAATTAAAAACACGCAAAAACAGTACATCTATAAGTGATTTAGATGCAAGTAAATACCCTGTAAAAATATCTGAGATCCCTTATTTCTGCTGCTCTTTTCGGCTTTGCGCTGCACCATTCCAATGCAGAGATATTCATATTTGTTGCTTTTGGAGTGCAGTATGTGAAATTTTTGCTTACACGGGTAAATTCCTCAGTCTTCTCTATGAGTGTGCGCTTTTAACCCTCCCCCCCAGATGCTGTCCGTCACAGCTCAGCATCTGATGTAGCAGTTTCAGACACTGCCGAACTGTGATTGGCAGTGTCACAGAGGGTTAAAAAAGTGTATGCCCCCCAGAGAAGAGTCTGAAGATACATCAGTTCATCTGCAAGAAGAGATTTCACATACTGCACTGCAAAAGCAACAAATGTGAATAACTCTGCAATAGAGTTACACAACACAAAAAGGAAAAGACCTGCAGAATAAGGCGAGTTCAAGCTTTTTACAAGGTATTCATTGCAATTTTTTTGAGCAAGTGACAGATACTCTTTAAGTCCGGAGAAGAACACAGTATCAGTTGGGAAATCATTTAAAATGAGGCTTAATAACTATTATGTCACATGCTGCTTACTTGTTCATCCTCCTGTTGGGTCTTGCACTGAATTAATTGCAGTAACCGAGTGCCAGTGAGTCCCCCGGTGGTGTCTATATAACACACTCTCTGCTGTAAACTGGTAGCAACATTTACAGAAATGCTCTGACACAACTAAAAGAACAAAAATATACACATTTTGTAGAAAAACATGGATTTTTGTGAGTACTCACCGTAAAATCCTTTTCTCCGAGACGCTCATTGGGGGACACAGAGACTGTGGGTGTGTGCTTCTGCCGTCTGGAGGCTGACACTAAGTATACAAAAAAAGAGTTAGCTCCTCCTCCGCCGCATACACCCTCGCCCCCAGACCGGGCGTAACTCAGTTTAGTGCATAAGCAGTAGGAGAACGCGCCTTAAACTCAGGCAAGAAATTATACGTCTGAAAAAGGGACCACCCTGATCCTTACATAAGGATTTGTATAATTCAAAATAAACAGATGCCAACTGGCTAATAGGGTGGGTGCTGTGTCCCCCAATGAGCGTCTCGGAGAAAAGGATTTTACGGTGAGTACTCACAAAAATCCATGTTTCTCCTTCGTCTCATTGGGGGACACAGAGACTGTGGGACGTTCTAAAGCAGTCCCTGGGCGGGATCTTAGCTCACCCAATCCATGCTATTTTGCGCCCCTGATTAGAGGTGCGCAACTGCTGCCTGGAGAATCTTTCTTCCCAGGCTTGCATCCGAGGATGCCTGGGTATGTACGTTATAATGTTTGACAAACGTATGCAAACTGGACCAGGTAGCTGCTTTGCACACCTGTTCCGCTGAAGCCTGGTGTCGCAGTGCCCATGAGGCACCCACTGCTCGAGCCGAGTGTGCCCTGATCCCTGCCGGAACCGGCGTGCCACTGATTTGATATGATTCTTGGACTGTCAGACGAACCCATCTGGCCAAAGTCGCTCTGGACGCAGCGAGTCCCTTCCGCCGCCCTTCTGGAATCACGAATAGAGAGTCTGTCTGGCGGAATGGCACTGTCCTTGTCACATATCTCCTAAGGGCTCTTACCAGATCCAGGGTGTGCAATGCCTTTTCTACCCTATGCACCGGTGCCGGGCAAAACGAGGGTAAGACAATGTCTTCGTTGATATGGAATGCAGAGACAACCTTCGGCAAGAAGGGGGGAGCTGGCCTTAAAACTACTTTATCCTTATAAAAAGTCAGGAACGGCGGTTTACAAGATAAAGCCGCCAGTTCCGAAACCCGCCTAATAGATGTTATCGCTACCAGAAAAACGACCTTCCTGGACAGGTAAGGTAAGGAGACTTCTTTTAACGGTTCGAAGGGAGGTTCCTGAAGGGCCCTGAGCACTAAGTTCAGGTCCCATGATTCCATCGGTGCCTTATAGGGGGGTACTAAATGTGCGACCCCTTGCATAAACGTCCTAACCTGCCAGACCGAAGCGACCTTTCGTTGGAAAAGCACCGACAGGGCCGAGACTTGCGTTCTGAGCGAACTCGGAGCCAATCCCGCGTCCAGCCCTGCCTGCAGAAAAGCCAGTACGTTGGGGATCGAAAAAACCAGAGGAGCCACTCCACGATCCCTACACCAACGGAAAAACACTTCCCAAGTCCGATGATATACCTTCGCCGAGGAAGGCTTTCGGGCACTCACCATCGTGGCCACCACATCGCGCCTGAATCCTGCCTGTGTTAACAGCCAAGATTCAATGGCCACGCCGTCAAACACAGGGCCCCTAAGTTTGGATGGCAGATCGGCCCCTGGGACAGTAAGTCCGGCCGATCTGGGAGACGCCAGGGTACGTCCACCACTAGTTGAACCAGATCTGCATACCAGGCCCGCCGAGGCCAGTCTGGGGCCAGCAGAATTGCTGGAACCCTCTCTCTCCTTATCTTTCTGATGACTCTTGGAAGCAGAGGTAGCGGGGGGAACAAGTACGGGAGCCGAAACTGGCTCCACGGAAGCACCAGAGCGTCTGCTGCGATTGCCTGCGGGTCGAGGGATCGAGCGACGAATCTTTGAATCTTGGCGTTCTCTCTGGATGCCATAAGGTCCACGTCTGGTGTCCCCCACCGTTGGCAGATCTGTTGAAAAACCTCGGGGTGCAGGGACCACTCCCCTGCCGCGACCCCCTGTCGGCTGAGAAAATCCGCCGCCCAGTTTTCGATTCCCGGAATGTGCACCGCTGAAATTACCACGTGGTTTTTCTCGGCCCAACGCAGTACCAGCCCGACCTCGCGCATGGCTGCCTGGCTGCGCGTGCCCCCCTGATGGTTCACATACGCTACCGCTGTAGCATTGTCCGACTGAACGCGCACCGGCCGGTTTGTCAGACAACGCTGAAAATGTTGCAGGGCCAATCGTATTGCCCGTATCTCCAGAATGTTGATCGGGAGAATTACCTCCCGAAAGGACCACCGCCCCTGGGCTGTGTGACTCTGGAAAACTGCACCCCAACCCTGCAGGCTTGCATCGGTCGTCACCACCAACCACTGTTCCGGGGGAAAGGGTTTCCCCTG
Organism: Dendrobates tinctorius; assembly: GCF_039654945.1. Classification (NCBI taxonomy): domain Eukaryota; kingdom Metazoa; phylum Chordata; class Amphibia; order Anura; family Dendrobatidae; genus Dendrobates; species Dendrobates tinctorius. The sequence goes on from NW_027361675.1 coordinate 38,563,185, forward strand.
AACCAGAGACGAGTCGCGAGTCCACCACTGGAGTGACCGTCGGACCGGTGGAGACAAACTGCACCGATGATTGAGGGAAAGCAGCCTTCGGTCCCATGCTGACAAGAGCGCATGTTGAAGCGGACGGAGATGGAACTGGGCAAACAGGATTGCCTCCATCGCCGCCACCATTCTGCCCAACACACTCATGCCGTACCGGATGGATCTGAAGCCCGGCTGAAGAAGGTTCCGTACCCCCTGTTTGATCCTTTGCGCCTTGTCCTGAGGGAGGATCACCAGCCCCTGGGAGGTGTCGAAAATCATGCCTAGAAATACGATTCTCTGAGCCGGAACCAAGGACGACTTGTTCCGATTGATCAGCCAACCTAGGCGGGCCAGGGTATCCAGAGTGATACCGACATTCTCTTGGCACGCCTGAAACGACGGCCCCTTTACCAAAAGGTCGTCCAGGTAGGGTAGTACCGTTATGCCCCGAGCATGCAGGATGGCCATAACCACCGCCATTATCTTTGTAAAGACTCTGGGGGCAGTGGCCAGACCGAAGGGCAGAGCAACAAATTGGAAATGTCGCCCTCCGATCGCAAAACGCAGGAACCTCTGGTGTGGAGGAAAAATCGGGATGTGTAGATATGCATCCTGCACATCGATCGAGGCCAGGAATTCCCCTGGATCCATGGCTGAAATGACCGAACGGAGGGATTCCATCCGGAATCGCCTGACCCTGATAAACTTGTTCAGGATCTTTAAATCCAGTACTGGCCTTACTGTCCCGTCCTTTTTTGGGACTGAAAACAGGTTGGAGTAAAAACCTTGCGTCTCTTCGCTTTTCGGCACTGGGACAATGACCCCGTTGCGCTGTAGCGTCATTATAGCCTGCAACAGACCTTCCGCCTGCGATTCTGTTCCGGAGAGCCGGGAACGGAAGAAACGCCGTGGCGGGAGTCCGACAAACTCTATCTTGTACCCGGACGATATCAGTTCTGCCACCCAAGCGTCGCGTGCCACTGCGACCCAAACGTGGCTGAACCTTAGTAGGCGTCCGCCCACTCTGTCGTCCGTAGGTACGAAGTGCCTCGAGTCATTTTGCTGGAGGCTTTTGTGATCTGGCCCCCCTCGCTCTGGGCAAACGGCCCCGGCCTCTACCCAGCGGATTGGCCCTGTAAGAAACTTGCCTTTCTCTAATCTGACCATCATTTGCGGAGGTGGATGCCCTGGCCGAAGTCCACCTCCAGGAGCTACGAAAGGGCCGAAAACGCCTCTGTGTCTGCCTGAATGCCGGCCAACTCTTCTGCTGCGGTAGAAAACTACTCTTCCCCCCTGTGGCTTCTGAGATAAGTTTATCAAGCTTTTCACCGAACAATCGATTGCCTTGAAAAGGCAATGAGGTCAAGGATTTTTTAGAGATAGAATCCGCTTTCCATAATCTCAGCCATAATGCTCGCCTTACGGCGATCGCATTTGCTGCTGCCACAGCAGAACACTCGGCCGCATCCAGAGCGGCGCCGACGAGATAATCACTCGCTCCTGATATCTGATTTGTCACCTCCAAGATTTCCGCGGGCAGATCCCTGTCTTGGAGGGCCCCTATGCAGAGTGTCTGCCCATGAAACCATGGCCTTAGCCACCCAGGTAGCCGCAAAGGAGGGGACCAGAGCCGACCCTGCTGCCTCATACACTGAGCGGGCAAGCCCCTCTATGAGGCGATCAGTTGGGTCCTTAATAGAAGAACCGCTGGGTATCGACAATAGCGATCTTGATGCTAAACGTGACACCGGTGGGTCCACTACTGGCGACTCCACCCACCCTTTATGGAGTTCAGGAGGGAACGGATACTTTGCTTGCAGCGCCTTTTGCATTGCAAAGCGCTTATCCGGGTGTTCCCTATGTTTCTGGACTAGCTCCTCGAACTCCGGATGTGTGGCAAACCTTCTATGCGGACGCCTGGTTTTCTTGAAGGAGACCTTGTGACCTGAGGCCGTGGACACATCATCCTCGATCTCTAAAGTCTGGTTGACCGCCTCAATGAGGCTGTCCACCGAGTCCTGGTATCCCAGGCTTTCTGGATTCCAGGCTTCCTCTTCCTCCTCCTCGCCCTCGTCCTGATCGCTTCCTGAGCTTGGCGACAGGGAACGAGATGCCCTAAAAATCGCCGCCGACTCCCCAGAGGGCCCGGCCGACGGAGAACGAGCTCTCTTACCATGAGCTTGTCTGGTGCTGGAGCGGCCCCTAACGGACGAAGGGTCCTGAGACGTGGACGAGCTGTCTTCCGCTGGCAGACCACCATCCTTGACCCTGCCCCCGAAGGGACTCAATTGCCTTCGTAAGGGACATCATAGAATGCGATAAAGACACTGCCCATTCTGGGGGGTCCTGACCCCTGGGCTCTGCAACAATGGGGGGCTCCTGGGCTCGCTCCGACTCACAGGCTTCGCAAAATTTACCCGGCTGCGCCTTAGGCAGCCTGACCCCACAGGAAACGCAAACAGCGTATAGGAAAGAGTGAGCTTTCCCTTTGCCAGACATATTGCAGGGTAGGGTAGGAGGAGGAGGGTAACCCCTTCCTTGACAACCAGTGCGGCACTCGAAACGGGGTTGCACTCACCCACCGGTAACGTCCCCCCTCTTCCACGGGGTGCTCTGGACGCAGCGAAAACCCCGAGACGTGGACGAGCTGCTTTGCACACCTGTTCCTTCACGTGCCGTTACTCGCCGGGGGCACTGCGGTGCACTTTGGAGAGAGGCGGCGGGGTTTCCGACCGCACTCCGGCGAGGAAATGCGAGGAGGGGGAGGAGGGCGGGAGCCTCTGGTCACTGTGCGCGCCCGCCGCGCTCCCCGTGCCGCCGGAAGTCAGTGGGCGGGGCTTCCGGCCCCCACCGGAAGCGGCGGGCGGGCGCGGAACTCGCGGCCCTCCCCATACAGCGGGGACCGCGGCCGCCGGCGGAGCTTCAGCCGTACTCCGGCGGGGACCTGCGAGGAGGGGGAGGAGGACGCGCGCTCCCCGGACACTGCGCGCCCGCAGCGCCCCCCGGGCTGTCGGAAGTCAGTGGGCGGGGCTTCCGGCTACCACCGGAAGGGGCGGGCAGGCCTCGCGGATCTCCCCATACCGCGGGGACCGCGGCCGCCGGCGGGACTTCTGGCCGCAGAGCGTCTGCTGCCGCATGTGGCACTACTCGCACCGGGTTCCACCGGGGAGAGAGTCGGGCCCCGTGAGAAGAAGTAACCCCGTCGGGCGGGGGAACAGACAGCCCCGCGGCGCCTTCTGGAGGGTCCCGTTCCGGGGGGTGACCCTACAAACAAAGGTGAGCCTGCCGCCGGGGGGCTCTCTTGGGGTGCTCTCAACCCCATCCCTGGGCGGGGAGGGGGAGGCTACTGGGGGTGGATGCTTCGATCCCCTGGCTCACCTGCGCCTCCAACTGCACCCCTGGTGTCACTACCTAGGGGTGGAAGGGGCCAACCTGAAATCCCGCGTTGCAGGAGAGGAACAAAAACGTGGAGTCCGTTGGGAATCGCCCATCGCTCACACGTGCTCGCCCGTTGTAGCTCATGGGGAAATCGAATCCTCTCATCAGGATGCGTTGCCCCTCTTTACAAAATAAAAAAGAAAAATGGTTGTCTGGGGAAAAGTCCCAGATGTGTCCCTCGGTGCGGGAGAGAAAACACGTGGAGGACTACTCACACGTGGTCGCCCGTTGGTGATTTGGGGAGATCGGACCCTCTCTATAGGATCCGTCGTCCCTGTCTTATCTTCAAAGAAAGGGGAAAAAAAAAAAAAAACCTAGTCTGGAGCTCCAGACTGCGTGTGCCTCCATCAGACACTAAGCAAAAAACTGAGTTACGCCCGGTCTGGGGGCGAGGGTGTATGCGGCGGAGGAGGAGCTAACTCTTTTTTTGTATACTTAGTGTCAGCCTCCAGACGGCAGAAGCACACACCCACAGTCTCTGTGTCCCCCAATGAGACGAAGGAGAAAAAATTGTAACAAAAAAAGGTGAAATGAGTAAGACTAAAGGCCCCGTCTCACTAAGCAATCTCGGTAGCGAGATCGCTGCTGAGTCACAACTTTTGTGACGTAACAGCGATCTCACCAGCGAGATCGCTGTGTGTGACAGCAATCAGCGAGCGGCCCCCCTGCCGGTATCGCTGATCGCTGCAAGAAATCTCTGGACATTTCTTTGGTCGCTGGTCTCCAGCTGGCCAGCACGCATCGCTGTGTGTGACAGCGGGAGACCAGCGATCAGGTGTAAAAAATAAAAAAAAATAAAAAATTTAGTTATTCTCACCTTCCGACGTCCCGTTCAGCCATCCTGCCTCTCTCCACGCTCCGGTCCCAGTGATCCTTTGCACGAATGACCGCGAGACTTTGTTATCCCGCGAGACCGTGACATCTCGCGGTCATTCATGCAAAGGATCACTGGGACCGGAGCGTGGAGAGAGGCCGGAAGACTGCGCGGGACATCGGATGGTGAGAATAACTATATTTTTTATTTTGATTCTATTTTTTACAGGATGGCCAGCGATGCCGGGTGCTCGGCATCGCTGTGCTGATCGCTGGTGAAGCTGTCTGTGTGACAGCTCACCAGCGATCACATAGCGACTTACCAGCGATCCTGACACCTTGATATCGGTGTCGGCATCGCTGGTAAGTCGCTTAGTGAGACGGGGCCTTTAGGCTAAGAGTAAGGCTAGGAAAATGTGTGCAATAGTTTTGCTGAGCGTACTGCTCCCTTGGCTCCCTAAAATCATAGCCAAAGAGTAGAAAGTCCATTACAAGTATAAACCAATACATGGAATCTAAATGGGAATGATTGTTCTGTAGATTGCACTACATATTGCAGGCGGTCTATGCATATAAGCCTTTGCTGATTAATACTTTTCAAAAGTCCCGTTAACATATCACACCTATCTGAAATAACAGATACCCATTAAAGGGGATGTGTCATCACAAAAAGATCTACTTTTTAAATCAGGTTTTAATGTTAAATGTATTAAAAAAAATCTTGCAATGTTCTCACTCTGTCTAGGCCTGATGCTAAGTGGAAAAAGGCTGAAGAAGCAATATAAAGTGCAATAGGGTCTAATCTGGGTGATGGAGGAGAAAAGCTTGCTTGAAGGTGCTCACTTGATAGGGTTGTGTGAAACACGATTATAGTGGGCTCAGAAATGTCAGCTGCTGCAAGCTACGAAAACAACAGAAATTGAAAGAAGTGGGTTAACTACTCTGCTGATCATGAGCAATGGAAGAATCCAGGAGACAGAAAAATATTTTATATCAACACGTTTTGAAGTCATCCGACTTCTTCATCAGGACATCCAAACCTGTTCTTCCCAGGCCTTATGCTAGACACCAGATACGCACATACAGAAGAGATGAGCAGCCCCATTACCATGTCACAGATGTGTTCCCTTGCATTGTAATCCTCTCTATGTACACCAGATAACACAAGATCACAATAGGTGATGCCTGTCCATTCCCTGCCTTTTCAATGACCTTTGCTCAGATAAGGCATTCTCAAATAATGATTCTATACAAAAGATAGGGTCTAAATCTCCATTTACATTGCAAGATAATCTTGAACAAGCTTTGGGAAGTATTTTCTTGCCCTGTAAAAAAGGCTGGTGATCACATGATGAACTAGCAAAATGTATATCGGGTGAAATCTTTTGCACAGGGCCAAAAAAATCAGTGCTATTGGCAGGCCTATTGTGCACTGAGCAATCTATTACAGATCGCTGGATGCACATATAGTTTACTTTGGTCTGCCTATGTAAACAGGTATTTAAACGACTGCTGATCGGTAAAAGTCTACCAATCGGTGGTCGTATTGTGCCACGAGTCGGTCAATGTAAACGAATACTATGTCAGTCTATTGCTACTTATGTCCATCTGTGCAAAAGAAGACAAGAGTCTTACATTAGTCCAAGTGCCAGTGTTATAATTGAAGGATTTTTTTTTGTCTATGAGGATAGTGACATAAAAAAAAAAATTTGGAATTTTTTCTAAATACATGTAACATAACAACCTGATATAAACAATAGGTCACTTTATGATGACACATTACCCTTAAAGTAAAATTCCAGCCTAAAATTAATCGCAATGTCTTTGGCACTGATTCAATAAAGTGATTAATACATAATTTTGGCATAAATCGCTTTGAAAAGACGCAACATTTTTATGCTAAGAGAAGTTTGGCCATTTTCTTGTCATGTCAGCTTTTGCCCACCTCTGCCAAAATAGGCATAGCTGGGGTGGGACGGGGGTATGACACTGCAACTCGTCTAATTCATGACTTGCCTTAGGGCTGCGTCACACATCTGAGCAATTCAGCCCAATGTCGGATAGCAATGCACAGACTAGCCGCGGCTATCCCGACCTGAGCGTGACCGCTTCATATATTTCTATGAAGCGGTCATGCTCAGGACAGGAGATGCATGGCCAGTCAGTGCACTGCTATCCGACATTGGTCTTGAGGAATGGGGGCCTCAGAGCCCGAAATTCCCTTCAAATGTCGCTTACCTCAATACTGGAAAATCCTGTTGTTTCCTATTCAGACAAGGAGACACGAGAACCTGTTGTCTGGCGATTCATGCTGCCCAAATTGGGAGCAGGATGAATCGCAGTCTGTCTGCATGATTGCAACAGGTATATTATTCTCGGAAAAACCCTGGCATTTCAGAAAAAATACACTTTAAAAATTCTGCTGGGGACCATAGGCAGAGACCAATCTAGTCCAGTGCTGCCCTCGGCCAACACTTACTGTTGTTGCTAGAGGCGACTGACAGGTCTCTTCCTATGTACACGTGAAGAAGAGACCTGTCAACTGCAACGGGGCACCGAGCTAGTCTTGTTTCCGGCTATGATCCTTGATCAGATCTTCAAAATATACTTTCTCTGAAACACTGGAGCGTATCAGAAAAATATATGTATATATATCTAGACACAAATGTGCAGCCAGGCAGCAATTCATGCTGCCAGTGGTTTGGGTGCCATGAGTCGCCTGAAAGATTCTCTTTAAGGGTACCGTTACACCTAGCGACTCACCAGCAATCCCGACCAGCGATATGACGCGGTCAGGATCGCTGGTGAATCGCTGGGTGGTCGCTAGTGAGCTGCCACTCAGGCAGATCTCACCAGCGACATCGCTGGGGACGGGGATCGCTACTTACCTGTCAGACGCGGCGATCCTGCGTCCTCCCGCCCGGCTCCACGCGTCGCTCGTCGTCACAGCAGGAAGCGCCGCAGGAAGCTGACGACGAGAAATGGTCCAGCAGCTTCTCGCGCGATCAGCGATAATCAGCGGGGGAGCCGGTCGGAGGTAAGTATCACATGCAGCGATATCGCTAGCAATATCGCTGCAACGTCACAAAATCGGTGACTTTACAGCGATATTGCTAGCGATATCGCAGTGTGTAACGGGGGCTTAAGTATTCATGCTTCAGCTAAGGCCGGTGGGATATCAGGCTTTACATTGACAAAGTAAATATGTTTTAAAGGGAAGGGGTAAGGCACAGAGACAAAGTCAAAGGATGAATTATATCATCAGAAAACACCTTCCATAAAAGCTTCTTCTAAACATGCTAAACATTTTAGGACGTTCTGCAGTTTTGGAGTTGTGGTTCTGATAATATTTTGTCAAAGTAATAATCACAAATGCCCAAAATTGCTTTATTTCCAACCTGTGTTTTACCGCTGCCGGGTGCCCCTGCAATCTCAGTGACTTCTCCTGTATATAGGCCCGAATCCAAGAGGAAGTCTAGTCTACATAGCAAAGAACAAAAAGTGAATATAATAGATACAATATGTGCAATAGATTACGCCTAAAAGGTCTGTCCAGCCTTAGACATCTCACATCACACACATTGTTAGGATTCTCCGGTATCAGCGCTGGCGAGCACCTGGCCGCAAGTATGTGATTTGCATATATGCAGTGATGTGCCGACTGGATGGGCGCAGCCTCGCTCAATGCAAGTGTATTAAACGCGACGGACACAGTCTAATCGGAATGTGGCCAGAAGTATGCAAATCACATGACCGCCCGCTCCACCGCTGGAGAATCCTCACAATGAGCATGATGTGAGGATTCACAAGTCGGCAGTCACATAGAGTAACTGCACACTTGTAGCCCAAGGCCGGACAACCCCTTTAAGTGTGTAAACAGGATCATTTCACGGACCGCCAGCTTCATTTAAGAGCAGGTTAAGAATTTTACATGCACTAGCCTAAAAAGTTGTACATTTGCCCTCTGAAACGGATGGCACAGACTTCATCATCTTTATGACATTTACTAATCTCAGGAGGTTAGGAAATAGAAAAATGCAATAATTTAACCGTAACTGATTTTTCAGAAGGCAAACACCAGAATTCCAGGAAAGGCAGATACACGAGTAGTCCTCTAGTGATTTCCTCCCCTATATTAAGGTCCCTGTCACTTACTGGACAGCAGTGTGATATTTCACCCTCTCCAGTAAGGTGATACCTGGCAGACGAGGGGTGATATTTCCACCACCTTTCAGAACCTGTCTACATTGACACATTTCTTTCATGTAATTAATCAAAAACAGTGTCACCCACCTGTGAATACTGAGCAGCAATGTCTGTTGTAGACTGATGATTTCACACGGTATTAGCGTCACATGGATATGTAAAATTCACTAAGGCCTGTTTCACACATCCGTTTTTTCCCCCCATCAGTCAAAATCTGCAGTTTTGCAAAAAAAAACGGATCCGCCATTTTCCTCTCTCTCTCTCTCGTTCCTTTAGAATTCTTCCTTCGCCGAATCCGTTAAAACAACGGTCCGGTGGCAAACGTTGGAGTCAGTACAGGAACGGATACGTTGTCCTCCGCCATTTTAGCGGATTTTAACTGATGGAAAAAACTGATGTGTGAAACAGGCCTTAGCCACTCACTACCTCATTTTAGGGCAATATAGAAAACACACAATCTTTGTAGTGTCAAACTTTTAGGTAAGGCTCCTGAAAGTAGTCTCTTCCCAAGGGAAAAAAAAAAAAAAAAAAAAGGAGATTTTTGTGTACTCACCGTAAAATCTCTTTCTCTTAGCCTTTAATTGGGGGACACAGAACCTTGGGGTGTTATGCTGCTGTCCACTAGGAGGCAACACTATGCATAATCTGAAAAAGGTTAACTTTGGCTCCTCCTCTGCAGTATACACCCCTGGACGGCGTCAGCCTTCTCCAGTTTTGTGCCAAAGCATAAGGAGGAACGTAACCAAATAACATAACCATGCCTGTAAGAAGGCTACTATGTATGAGCTCAAAGAACAATATGAGAACTCAACAGGAAACAACGGCCCGTAAGGGCAACAGGGTGGGAGCCGTGTCCCCCATTTAAAGGCTAAGAGAAAGATTTTACGGTGAGTACACAAAAATCTCCTTTACTCTGTCGCCTAATTGGGGGACACAGAACCTTGGGACGTCCCAAAGCAGTCCCTGGGTGGGAAGCAGTGGACGAATATTGTGCTGACAGTCCCCTAGACTTGGGGTACTGCCGCCTGCAGAACCAGTCTACCCAGGCTCGCATCCGCTGAGGACTGGGTATGAACACTGTAGTGTTTCGTAAACGTGTGTAGGCTAGTCCAAGTGGCCGCCTTGCACACTTGTTGTGCCGAAGCCTGATGCCGAATGGCCCAGGAGGCCCCTACTGCCCGTGTAGAGTGTGCCGTGATACCGGCCGGAAGAGGGGAACTGTTAAGTCGGTAGGCCTCATGTATGGTGGACCTGATCCACCTGGCAAGGGTAGCCTTGGAAGCCGGCAACCCCTTGCGACTACCTTCCAGAAGAATGAAGAGAGAATCAGATTTCCGGAAAGGGGCAGTCCTGGACACGTAAATTCGCAATGCTCTGACGAGGTCAAGCGTATGCAGAGCCTTCTCCACTCTATGAACCGGAACCGGGCAAAGGGAAGGCAGTGAAATCTCTTCATTAAGGTGAAAGTTGGACACAACCTTCGGAAGGAAGGATGGTACCGTGCGGAGAACCACCTTGTCCTGGTGAAAGGCTAGGAAAGGCCGTCTACAGGAAAGTGCTGACAATTCCGACACTCTGCGTAACGAGGTGATCGCCACTAGAAAAACCACTTTCTGAGACAGAATGGAGAGTGGAACTCCTCTAAGAGGTTCGAAGGGTGGAGCTTGCAATGCTGTCAGGACCAGATTGAGGTCCCACGTATCCAGCGGACGTTTGTAGGGAGGAACCAATCGGGAAACTCCCTGGATGAAAGTCCTTACTTGCGGTTTAATAGCAATGCGCTTTTGAAAAAGGACTGAAACCGCCGACACCTGACTCTTAAGCGAACTTAAGGATAGCTTGGCATCTAGGCCCGATTGAAGAAAACCTAGTACCTTCGGGAGGGAATAAGGGAGTGGGACTTGTCCATGAGATTCGCACCAAGAAAAGAAAGCTCTCCAGGTACGATAATAGAGCTTGGCGGAGGCAGGCTTCCTTGCCCTGATCATAGTTGTAATGACTGCCGGTGAAAAACCTGCCTGGGTTAGAATCCAGGTTTCAAGGGCCATGCCGTCAAATTGAGAGCCCCTGAATTCTGGTGGAAGAACGGACCTTGAGACAGAAGGTCGTGACGGTCGGGTAGACGCCAGAGGGCGTCTGCCGTAAGTTGGACGATGTCGGCGTACCAAGTACGTCTGGGCCAGTCTGGCGCGATGAGGATAGTCGGAACTCCCTCTTGCTTGATCTTCCTCACGACCCTGGCGACTAGGGGGAGGGGTGGAAAAATGTACAGGAGTCGGAACTGGGACCAGTCCTGGACCAGGGCATCCGCTCCGAGCGACCGCGGGTCGTGTGTCCTGGCCATGAAATTGGGAACCTTGGTATTGAGATGGGATGCCATTAGGTCCACATCCGGGGTTCCCCAGCGTTGACAGATCTGGTAAAAAATCTCGGGGTGGAGAGACCACTCCCCCGAGTCCATTCCTTGCCTGCTGAGGAAGTCGGCTTCCCAGTTTTCTACACCCGGAATGTGTACCGCAGAAAGTACCGACCTTGTGTCTTCCGCCCAGAGGAGGATATGAGCCACTTCTCTCATCGCCTGGGCGCTGCGGGTCCCGCCTTGGTGGTTCACGAATGCCACAGCCGTGGCATTGTCCGACTGTATCCGTATGTGCGAGGCTGCAAGCAAGTGATGAAAGGCTCTCAGTGCCAAGAGAATGGCCCTGATTTCCAGAACATTGATGGGCAATGTCACTTCCCTCGGTGACCACTTGCCCTGTGCCCTGTGATGTAGGTGCACCGCCCCCCAGCCTGTCAGGCTTGCATCGGTAGTCAGGATCTTCCATTGTCCTGAGAGGAATGGCTTCCCTCGTGTAAGCGAGGTTGGTGTGAGCCACCAATGCAGGGACCTCCTGGTTGATGACGTCAACCTGAACTCCCTGTCGAGGGAGAAGGGGTTCCTGTCCCAAGATCTGAGTATGGCTAGTTGAAGGACCCTGAGGTGAAACTGGGCAAATGGCACTGCCTCTATTGCTGCTGCCATCCTGCCGAGGATTCTCATGGCAAACCGGAGAGATCGAGGAGGACTGCGAAGGAGTGTGCGAACTCCCAGACGGATGGCCAGTGTCTTGTCCTTGGGAAGGAGCACCAGGCCCCTGGCGGTGTCGCATACCATTCCCAGGAATGTTAGAGTCCGAGTTGGGATGGTCAACGATTTCTGTAGGTTGACTAGCCATCCCAGGCGACTCAGAGTGTCTAGAGTGATTGAGACACTGACCTCGCAGTCTTTGAAAGTGGGAGACTTGACGAGGAGGTCGTCCAGGTACGGGACGACTAGAATGCCTCTTGAGTGCAGGACGTCCATGGTGGCCGCCATGACTTTGGTGAACGTTCTTGGAGCCGTGGCGAGTCCAAACGGAAGGGCGACAAACTGGTAGTGGTTTTGGTTGACCGCGAACCTGAGAAACCTTTGGTGGGCGGGAGCAATTGGTATGTGGAGATACGCATCCTGTATGTCTATGGAGGCGAGGTATTCTCCCTGCTCCATGGATGCAATGATGGACCGGAGGGACTCCATGCGGAAATGACGGACCCGTACGTAATTGTTGAGCTGTTTTAGGTCCAGTATGGGTCGGACGCCGCCTCCTTTCTTGGGGACTACGAACAAATTTGAGTAGAATCCTCGGAATCTCTCGTTCGCGGGAACCGGCACCACAACTCCTGATTGAAGGAGAGAGGAAACCGCTTGGTGGAAAACACGAGCCTTTTCTGGTGGTGTTGGAGGAACAGAAAGGAAGAACCGGTTCGGTGGAACGGAAGTGAACTCTATCTTGTATCCGGAAGACACTATTTCCCTGACCCACCTGTCTTCTGTAATAGGCAGCCAGACTTGCTGAAAGAGTAAAAGTCGGCCGCCTACTGGTGGGGTGTCTTCCGGAGGTCTCGAGTCATGATGAAGTGAAGTTCTGAGGTTTTCCTCCCTTGGGTTTCGCTTGGCCTGCTTTCGACTGCCAAGCCCTGTCCGGTCGCTGCTGCGTCCGTGGGTTGTCTCTGCGTGGAGAACGGTTGCGGTTTTGCACTGGGCGCGAAACGGACCACCCTGAGGAATTCCGAAAGGATCGGAATCGCGTCTGGTTTCTTCGTTTAAACGTGCGTTTCGGTTTTAGTTGAGGGAGAGAAGTACTCTTACCCCCAGTGGCATTGGCTATCATGGTGTCCAACTTTTCGCCGAAAAGTCTTCCAGTAAAATACGGAAGTCGCGTGAGGGACTTTTGAGGCCTCATCCGCTTTCCATTCTCGCAGCCAGAGGATGCGTCGGATCGTGATGGCGTTAGATGCTATTCCCGCTACACCTCTGGCGGAATCCAGGGCTGCATGAATCATGTAGTCTGCTAACACTGCCATCTGGACCGCCTGGTCCGAGAGTTCAGGATTTGAAGCCTGAAGACCCTCCTGTAGTTTTTTGGCCCAAGCCAGGATGGCCTTGGATGCCCAAACTGAAGCAAATGCAGGGCCCAGAGAGGCGCCTGCCGCTTCGAAAATAGAACGAGCCATGCGTTCTACTTGCCGGTCTGCTGCGTCCCTGAGGGTTGAGCTATCCGGCAGAGAGAGTAAAGTCTGCGCTGCTAGCCTAGAAACCGGAGGGTCCACTTCAGGTGGATCTGTCCATTGTTTGGTGTCTTTCTGTGGGAAGGGGTACTTCGCTTCCAAATATTTGCGATTAGCGAATTTTTTGTCAGGCTGCGCAAACTGTTTGGTAAGTATTTTCTCAAACTCATCGTGATTAGGGAAGACCTTAGGTGGTTTTTGAACACTTTCGAAGCAAATCCTATGTTCTGGGACTTCCGGGGGCGACTCTGGAATTTTTAGCACCCGATGAATGGCAGAAATTATGTCCTCAACTAGCGCTGTATTGCTAGGGGGAGAAGGTACCACGGACCTGACCGTTTCATTATCTGAGTCGGAGTCACAGATGCCCTCCGAATCCTGTGCCTCGCTAAGGTGATCCCTGGAGGGCGACCTGGGGCGGGGGTCTTCTGTGGTGGGGGATCCCTGTGGTAAACTGCACTGTCTGTCTGTGGCAGGGGACTGCCCAGGAGACCTGGAATGACGCTGTCTCTCCCTATAGGGGGACGACTTTGTGCTATAGTGCGACTTAGGTGATCGAGACCTGTGGGTCCGCTTACGTCTGTGAGAGTCGGAAGCAGCATGTTCCTGAGACAAGCTGTCCGTTTGCTGTGTACCGTCCATAGCCGGGGCCCGACTCTGCAGAGCTTGCAGTAATGTAGCAGTTAGGTTGTCTATGGACTGTGACAGACTGAGACATCTGAGTTGTCCATTCCGGCGTGGCCTGTGACACTGAAGCGTCAGTAGGGACTCCCTGGGGTTCTGACCCAGAGTTCTGGATGCAGTCCCGGCAGTGCGGATACGTGCTGCCACTAGGGAGCGTGGCTTTGCAGGCTGTACAGAATGCATAGAAACATTCCTGCCTGGTTCTCTTCCTTGAGCCCGGCATAGTGCACAGAGGCTGGCTATAAGGGATCGTACAGGGGTGGCTACGCAGAGGGAACCCACAGAAAGCCTTATAGGAAGTATAGATTCACAGCTGAGTAATGAGAACCCAGCTGTGAGCTTACCCCACCGGTGTGCCCCTAGGTCCAGCGCCGACAGATCCCAGTTCTGTGCCCCCCGGAGGCCCCTGTGATGCTCCTCTCCTGGATCTCATCCAGAAAAAATGGCCACCGGCGCTCTGAGGAGAGGGAGGAGGGGGCGGAGAGCTGAAAAGGGCGCGCTGGGCTGTGTAAAAACGCGCCCTTTCTGCCTCAATTCGCCCCTTCTATGACACTCCAGATTGTCATTTTGGTCATCCGGGGGGCGGGGAAAAGGCGGCGGCTTGAGCTAGGCCGAAGCCGCGGCCTAAATTAGAAGCCTGATGCCCAGGAGGGCTCCAGAGCGGCGCGGTAGTCCGGGGGGGGGGGGGGGCGGATTTGTACCAGACCCCCCCAGAATGGTCGACTGGATAGCGGTGGGGGTAGCAGGGGTAGCGGTTTTTGTATGGGGTGCCCCTGAAGCGCTATGGAGCCGCTGCTGTTGCAGAGGCAGGGACGCAGAAAAACCCTGTCTCTGCTGTGCCATCCAGTCCGCACCCTCCCCCGGCCCCAACAGGATCCCTCAGCCAGCCTGGGGTCCCTGGAAGCTGCGAAATGCTGCCTGATCTCCGACCCTACCTGAGGCGTCTCAACCTAATACCCCCTGCGGGGGATTAGGGAGGGTGCGTCTGTCACCGTTAGGGGGTCTTCATCCTCGCCTCAACCCAGACCTTTTAAAGGGGTTGGGGAAGGAGGGGGGTCTCGACCTCGAACCAGGACCTGAGGGACTGGGGAGGGAGCGACATGGGGAAAAACCACCTCGACCTCAACCGGGTACCCCTAATAGGGGACCGAGGAGGGAGCCATGCCGGGAGTCTCGCTGGAGACCCACTTTTCTTCATCTGTATTTCCGTGGAAAAAGGAAAAAAACGGAAGAAAAAAGGTGTGCCTCCTTGCGACACTAAGCAAAAACTGGAGAAGGCCGACGCCGTCCAGGGGTGTATACTGCAGAGGAGGAGCCAAAGTTAACCTTTTTCAGATTATGCATAGTGTCGCCTCCTAGTGGACAGCAGCATAACACCCCAAGGTTCTGTGTCCCCCAATTAGGCGACAGAGTAAAAAATAGTTCTTCATTTTTTTGTCCTACTTGATCTAGTCCTCTACTATTTACAATCGGTGCCAGAAGACTATTACTCCCTCCCCCACACATCTGAAGTATGACAGAAGACCTAGGAGACCTGACATTTAATGGCTTTTAGTAGGCATTTCTGAAGTTCCACATTTCTTTACATTGCATGCTCTTACTTCTTGTTACCGGTGGGAAGGATTGCTGTAGAAGCCTTCAGCTCTTCATATAAATCTGCTCCATTGGAGGGGAATGCAGAGTACTGCGCAAGCAGCACACGTCTGACAGCCACAAGGGTCTAAAATACAATGTGTCAATCCCTTTTTTTCATATAATTATCATCATATTAACCATGTAGTAGTGCCTTTATAAGGAGAATTTCTCTAAGCCACTACATTACCGTTTCATACATCCCTGGCCCAACACTACCACAAATTCACATTAGACTAATGTCAGCCAAGCCCACTTACATCAACAGGTTCAGTTGACAGTCTAATGTATACGGGGGGACCCTTGAAAGATTATGTCAGAGGATATAAGGATCCAACGTGTCTAATTTCAAGCTGCTGATCATTTTGTTCCTTAAAGGGAATCTGTCAGCATGATTATGCAGAGTAACCTACAGTGTCAGGTTGGGGCCATTATATGGATTACAATGATACCTTAGTTGATGAAATCCTTCTTGTGGTTGTTGTTAATCTTTATTTTCAGTTTTGAGTTAATGATATGCTGGTTTTTCAGGGTGGCCTGTGGGGGGTCTTCATGTGGTGCTCTGATTAGGTATTCATATTGATGACTTCTGACAGGTCACTTATCCCTCACTGACCTGCCCTGTAGGTTACATACTGAGAGATATATATATATATATACAAACATTATATATATATATATATATATATATATATATATATATATATATATATACACACACACACTTTTGGTCTGTAGTGTGTGTGTGTGTGTGTGTGTGTGTGTATGAGACAAAGATTAGGGAACTGCTAAATTTCCATGGGGTGGCATATGGCATCAATGCTAAAGGTATAACAATTCACTATCACACAGTATCTCACCTTGTATGAAAGAGAGCATTTCCTAGCAAGCTCCTCTAAATCAGATGCCACCAAATCAACCACTAGAAAGAACAGGGAAAAAAAAGTAAATTTTGTAGTTACCGCAATAATAACCATTGCTTATCACTCTCCTATAATGAAACCATTTATTCCTGGTTATCATGACAGCCCGTCCTACCATTCACAAATCACAGTTGCTAAGAGGAGAGAATAGACGGTGATTAACTACAGCTCAGCTCCTAGATTTGGCAAATTCTCCTGCTTGCAAAGTGAGAACTACACAGGATTAGAAAAACATGGCTGTTTTGTTCCAAAAATACTAAGGCCCTGTCACACACAGCGATCTCGCTAGAGAGATCGCTATTGAGTCACAAGTTTTGTGACTAACTGACCACTACTGGACAATAAAGCCTTCATAGATTGTAAGCTGCCTAGCGGGGCCTCAGTCCTCTTGGGATCTGTTGAGTTATGTGCTATTCTGTAATGTCTATCGTCTATACAAGTATCCTCTAACATGTAAAGTGCTGTGGAACATGTTGACACTATACAAATAAAAAGATGGATTTTTGGTTCTTACTGGAAAATCTCTTTCTTGGAGCCTTCATTGGGGGACACAGATTACCATGGGTGTATGCTGCTGCTGCTAGGAGGCTGACACTATGCAAAAAACAAGAAAATTGGCTCCTCCCCGGCATTATGCACCCACCGACAGATACCAAGTACCTCAGTTGGCGAGAAAGCAGTAGGAGAAGCCAAGCAACTTTAAACGTATGTACCAACCCAACAAGGGGCTCAAAAAACCCAACACGGTACAACTTAAACAGGGAGGGTGCTGTGTCCCCCAATGAAGGCTCCAAGAAAGATTTTACGGTAAGAACCAAAAATCCATCTTTCTTTATCGCCTTATTGGGGGACACAGATTACCATGGGACGTTCCAAAGCAGTCCCAATGGCGGGAACAGCAATAAAGGAACGAAAGAACAGGAAGGGCTTAGTTCGGCCGATGCGCCACTGCCGCCTGCAGAACCTTCCTACCAACAACTGCATCAGACGAGGCCTGGGTATGAACCCTGTAGAACCTCGCAAAAGTGTGCAAGGACGACCAGGTCACGGCCCTGCAAATTCGTAAAGCCGAAGCCTAGTGACGAACGGCCCACGAAGCAGCCACAGCCCGGGTGGAGTGAGCTCTCACTCCCGGAGGGGGCCGTTTTTCCTGAAGTCGGTAGGCTTCCAGAATGGTAGAACGAATCCAGCGAGCGATCATGGATTTGGATGCCGGAAGTCCTTTCCGGCAACCTTCAGAGATGACCAGCAAGGAATCGGATTGACGAAGTGAAGCGGTCCTAGCGAGATAGACACGCAAGGCTCTAACTACATCCAGTTTGTGGAGTGACTTCTCAAGGGGGTGGGAAGGAGCTGGACAAAAAGATGGGAGAACAATATCCTTATTGATGTGGAAAGAGGATACGACCTTTGGAAGAAAAGAAGGAACGGGCCTGAGAACGACCTTATCCTGATGGAGAATCAGATAAGGGGACCGACATGACAAGGCCGCCAACTCAGAAACTCTTCTGATAGATGTAATGGCAATCAAAAAGGTTACCTTCCATGAGAGAAGGGATAAAGGAATGTCCTGGATAGGCTCGAACAGCGCCTTTTGGAGAGCGCTAAGGACGAGATTGAGATCCCACGGGTCTATCGGCGAATGATGAGGTGGAGCCACATGGGCGACCCCTTGGAGAAAGGTCTTAACCTGCGATAAGGAAGCGGGCTCTCTTTGGAAGAGGATAGACAGAGCTGAGACCTGGCCCTTGAGGGTACTGAGGGACAGGCCCGCATCTAAGCCAGACTGAAGAAAACAAAGTATGGATGGAATGGAAAAAGACATTGGAAAGACTTTATCGTCGCACGAACGGAAAAAAGCCTTCCAGTACCTATGGTAAATGCGGGAAGAGGCTGGTTTTCTGGCTCTGATCATAGTCTGAATCACTTGGTTGGACAAACCTGATTCCCTCAGAATCGCGGCCTCAACGGCCATGCCGTTAAACTCAGAGACTGAGAATTCTCGTGGTAAAGGGGGCCTTACGAGAGAAGATCGGGACGGTCTGGAAGCCTCCAGGGAACGTCCGCATGTTCACCAGCTCCGCGTACCAAGGTCGTCTTGGCCAGTCTGGAGCCACTAGAATTACTGGGACGCCTTCCGATTTTATCTTCTTGACCACTCTTGGGATCAAGGCAAGAGGTGGAAACAGATATGGAAGTTGGAACTGGGACCATGGAATTACTAGGGCGTCGCGACGGCTAGGGGATCCCTGGACCTGGCTACGAAGCGCGGAACCTTGTGGTTCATCCAAGATGCCATGAGATCGACATCCGGTAATCCCCAGCGCTGGCATATCTGGTTGAAAACTGTGGGATGAAGAGCCCATTCGCCTGATGCTAGGCCTTGACGACTCAGGAAGTCGGCTGTCCAATTTTCCACCCCTGGAATGTGAACGACGGAGATTGTCGGAACGTAACGTTCTGCCCAGTGCAGTATCTTTGCCGCTTCTGACATTACTTGCCTGCTACGTGTGCCCCTCAGGATGGTTTATGTACGCCACAGCCGTGGCATTGTCCGATTGAATGCGGACAGGCTTGCCTACGAGGAGAGGCTGCCAGCGGAGAAGGGCCAGGAAGATTGCTCTGATCTCCAGAAGATTGATAGGGAGGAGAGCTTCCTGTGGATTCCAGCGTCCTTGGGCTGTTTTTTGATGAAAAACCGCTCCCCATCCTAGGAGACTGGCATTGGTGATGATGACTTGCCACTGAAGCGGAAGGAAGGACCACCCTTGTAGAACTGACGCTGGCGTTGTCCACCAAGTCAGGGATTGCCTCACTCTGAGAGGAAGGAGAATGGGGCGGTCCAAAGACAGCGTGGTCTTGTCCCAGGTTGAAAGAAGGGACAGCTGGAGAGGGCGAAGATGAAATTGTGCGAAGGGCACTGCTTCCATGGAGGCTACCATCTTCCCCAGAACCTTCATGCAGGATCGAAGGGGAATGGGCGTTGGCTGTTTGAGGAGTCGGATTCCCTTGGAAAGAGCCGCAAATTTTTCCCCTCAGAAGAAACACCCGGGCTAGATTCGTGTCGAATTCCATGCCCAGAAAGGTCAGACGCTGAGTGGGGCTCAGAATGGACTTCTCTTTGTTGACTCTCCATCCGAGGCGGCAAAGAGTATCCAGGGTTATCTGAAGACTCTGAAGGCAGTCTTGGCGGGACGAGCCCTTGATCAAAAGATCGTCCAGATAAGGGATGATGAGGATTCCCTTGGAGCAAAGGATGGCCATGACTGTCGCCATCACCTTCGTGAAAACACGGGGAGCGGAAGCCAGGCCGAAGGGAAGAGCCGTGAACTGGTAGTGATTTTCCTGAATCGCAAAACGAAGATATTTCTGATGTTGCAAACAAACAGGGATGTGAAGATAGTCATCCCGTATGTCCACAGAGCAGAGAAACTCTCCGGGTTCCATTGAGGCCATCACCGATCGAAGAGACTCCATTTTGAAGTGGAGAATCTTCACGTGGCGATTGAGCAATTTGAGGTCCAGGATTGGCCGAAAGGTACCGTCTTTCTTCGGGACTACGAAGAGATTGGAGTAGAACCCTGAAAACCGTTCTTTTGGGGGAACGGGAACGATCACTCCGGCGGAAAAAAGGGAGGAGACGGCCAGGAAAAAACCTGGAGTGTGGGACTGCTGTCTTGGAGGTCGAGATAGGAAAAATCGTCTGTTTGGCGAGGAAGCAAATTCGATCTTGTATCCGGATGCGATGATTTCCCTGACCCAAGCGTCGTCGACAACGGATAGCCAAGCGTCCACGAAAAAGGAAAGTCTGCCTCCCACCCTGGAAGAACTTCTAGGTGGGAGTGATCCGTCACTTGGAGGAAAATCTACCAGAACGGGCGCCTGAAGACCTGGGGTATTGTCCTCTAGATCTCCAGCGGGGAGCGGGTTTGTAAGATGTTTTTTTCTGTTCTCGCTCCCTAGAGGCGGAAGGCCGATCTTGCTGGGAAGATCTCTCTGTGGACGAGAAGGGACGAAAAGGCCTAAACGGCCGGAAACCCTTTCTGTTAAAAAAGCGTTTTGGTCGAGATTGAGGGAGAGAAGTGCTCTTACCACCAGTGGCATCGGAAATTAATTGATCCAGCTTGGCTCCAAAGAGCCTAGAACCATGGAATGGCAGATTGGTAAGCGACTTTTTAGAGGTGGTATCCGCATTCCATGACTTTAGCCAAAGGACTCGGCGTACGGCTACTATGTTGCTGTTAGCCCTTGCTACGCACCCAGCCACATCCAAGGAGGCAGCCAAAAGGTATTTACCCGCATGATTAATCTGATCTGCCAACTCGTCCTGAGGAGCTGCCGCTAAGATGCCCCTGCGAAGAATTTTAGCCCAAGCCGAAATGACTTTCGCCACCCAGGCAGATGCGAAAATAGGACAGAGGGAAGCGCCGGATGCCTCAAAAATTGACTTCGCCAGAGATTCTATCTGCCTGTCTGTTGGATCCTTAAGCGATGCCCCGTCTGGGAGAGATAGAACCGTCTTATAGGCTATACGAGAAACGGGAGGATCCACTTAGGGGGCTTTGGTCCATTTTGTGAGTAAATCTACATCAAAGGGGTACAGGACATCTAAGTACCTGCGGCCTCAGAAGCGTTGCTCAGGGTGCTCCCAGTGTTTGGTTAGAGAAGAATCAAACTCGTCGTGGTTTGGAAAGGTTCGGGATGGAGGCCTTGCTCGTTTAAATGGAACAGAACATTCCTGAGGCGGGGGCTTGTCCTGCTTAATTTCCAGGGTTTGGAAGATAGCTGAGAGGAGACTATCGACCATATTCCGTGTTTTAGATATGTTATCTGCTTCTGAACTAGATCCCGATTGGGGATCATCGTCTGACCTAAGGTCGTCCTCTGAAGAAGGAGAAGGACACCTGGGTGAAGCAGATGGGCCTAGCGAGCTGGAAGACGAGCCAGACAGAAAACGCTTCCTAGAAATCCTACTCGGTCTGTCCCTCTGAAGGTCGTGGTCAGGTGCAGACGACTCACCATGAGAGGCGGTCGGTGCACAGGTGGCTGCAGATAGCTGAGGTAAACGTTCTAGGACCTGGACCAGGGACTGAGATACTTTAGTCAGATCAGAGACCGACTGAGACATTGCAATGGCCCACTCTGGGAGAGGGGAAGTACCCTCATCCCGGGCATCGGTGTGCTCCTGAGAGGCTGACATATCTGAAGGGCTGCAGGACGGACAGAAGGGTGACGACTGACCTGACGTCCACTTCTTTTTACAGCGTGCACAGGCGTAGAAAGTAACAGTGGGATGGAAAGAAGTCGTCGTTGAGGGGTTGAGCATAGGTGGGCTACACCTTGTGGCTGAACTAAACAGAAAAGGACTGCAGAGGAGAGCCAATTTGCAAGTAAGCGCCGAGCCTACCGAGAATCTGATGAGCAGCAGGACCCTGAAGTGTCCCCCAAGCAGCGCAGGAAGCAAAAGAAATTACAGGAGGAAGCTGACTGTGACTTCGGTGGGCAGAGCTTGGCGCCAGAACGTGATTGGACAATGGCTGCGGGGAGGCGCGGTAATAAGGGAGATTGACGTCTCTAAAGAGAAAGGTGTCCTGTGATAGGGTGGAATGGGCGCGGAGAAAGCGCGCCCAGAGTGAAAAGAGTAGCGCGTCCAGAGCGGGGAGGAGGAAAGTGAAAGTGACGCAGTCTCCCCCCCTCCAGGATTTCTAAACTGAGATGGCCGCAGCACCGATAAATAAAGGTGAGCCTGCGTCCCACCGCTCTGAAACCCCCCCTCCTCTGTGATAAAATAACCCCCGTAGATAATGAGAGACCGCTCCATGTGGGTACTGCTGTGTGCCTCTGTACAGAGGGGAGCGCGGCTGCAGTGTGAGACGCGCGGCTGACAATGGAGAAGGGGGGCGGGAGATTCAAACCCAGGAACTGCTGAAGGTGCCAGAGACATGCAGGGCTGAAGGGATCGATCAGACTCTTACCTGACGTCCCTGAAGAGGATGACCGCAGGGACCATGCGTAGCAGGCAGGCCGCTGGGAGAGGTCCTCTTCCCCTTTGTCATGCAGAAGACGGCGTTTTCTTGGTGGGAGTGAAGGAGAGTCTACTTGCTACCGCCGTCTTCATCTCAGCCCTGTCCTGGGAGAGGGGTGAGAAGATGCTTTGGCAAGGACCGGCCACCAGTCATCAGCCCATAGCACCGAATGGTGATAGGGAAAGGTCCTGCCGGCGGTACTGAGAGTTGCGATGTGGGGACACCACACTGCTCGCTCAGCCGCCTGATATGGGAAATCAGGGTGATAGCAACACCCTGTTTCCCGACGGAGAACCTGAAAAATAAATGAGAGAGGATTAAAAGGTTCGACTAACACCTAAAGGAACAAAAAAGGAAACTGCTGCGGAAACCGCCCAAACAATTGACATGCTGCGGTTTGTAAACCGCAGCAAAACCGCGCGGAAAAAACCGCAGCGTGAGCACAGCGTTTTTGAAAACCCATAGGCTTTCATTGTACTGTACCATGTCAGCGGAACTGCTGCGTTTCCGCAGGGTCAAAACCACTGCAGAAACGCAGCAGAATCCGCAACATGTGCACATAGCCTTAGTGAACAGTGACAGTGCGCTCTCTTGTATGATCTGATGTGAAAAACTGACAAGAGAGTGCACTGTCAGTGCTCTTTGTAAGGAGATTAACCGGCAAGCAGAGACCAGCCCTGCCCCAGAAAGGTGAAATAAACAAAAAAAAAAGAAAGTTTTATGCTGCTCTGCAGCACTTATTACATTGTGCTTCCAGTTTAATATGAAACAATAGGTTAATGCTCCTCTTTAATTTGTTCCTATTAAATTTAATAAGGTCAGGTAATATGCAAGTGGTAGAAGTTTGATTAGAAATGCAGCAGAATGGGCTGGAAGTAAACACATGCCACTGTATATACATAACAGAGCTTTTAGGATAAAGCTAGATGACACATATGACACAAGCATGACACAGTTGATGTGCTCACCTTCATGTGGTTTTTGCATATAAACCAAGGTTTCACAGGGCTTTTTTTTTTATTAAATGATCCTAATTTAATAAGTGCAATTTAATCAACATGGCACACCTACAGTAATGAAACTGCTAAACAATCAGTTTCACTACACTGCATCTGTGCCCAGGTATGTGCCTGGCAGTGTGCACAGTCAGGATGGATGCTGAGGCATCTGTCCACCATAGGGACTTAAGGTAAAGAAAAGTATATTGCATGGTATACGTTTCTTTACAGTGACCCTCTGTATAGGAAACCGCGGTCTGTCCATTTAAATACAGACTGAAACAAAATTTTAGCCTCTATCTGGTGAGAAGCTTCCAGCATATGCTGTAGGCTAGGCGCTGACACGCAGTGTGCACCTAGCCTTAGCATGTTCATCTGAGCAACAATGGCAAACAGTCAGACAAACCTGTTTTACAGAATTTGACATAACAGCACTGTCTAACCTTGGGGCTCATTCAGATGTTAGTTTTTCTCATATATGATGAGTTTCTCCCAAATACAACTCTTACCTATTATAGTCTACATGGCTGTTCACATGTATGTGTTTTACGTGGACTACATGAGATCACACAGAAATGTCCAATTTTGAACTGAGTCATGGATCAAACTTGCCAGTACAAGTCTCTGGGTCCGTGTAAAAATCTGACAACAGATGCCATCTTCATGGTGCGGTCTGCTTTTCACAGACTGCTAGGAAAACTTGAAAAACTAAACATACTATAAAACCTGATGAAACCCTAATGGTAAAAATCGACACTGTGGAAAAGCGGTCAGTTATATGCATAAGAGAAAAATAACTGAATGAGGCCTTAAAATGGATTGATAAGAAAAAAAAAACTTGAGATAAAAAGTGAGTGGTTCCCAGCTCAGAGACAGAATGGGAGGTCAGGGGCCCTACCTGTTCTCACATGGTTCTTTTTCAGCAGAGTAATAATATCAGCTGTTAGTCCAGGACAAAGCCCTTCCCTCAAGATCACCATTGTACCAGGTGGTTATACCTGTGGATGAATAGTATGAGATCACTCAGAGCAACGAAGGGTGTATGTGTGTGAGCAGGCTATCTGTCCAGGCGCAAGGGGGTGATCACAGCACTGTCACTGTGTGGTGAGCAGGCTGTCAGTCCAGGCGCAGGTGGGTGATCACAGCGCTGTCACTGTGTGTTGAGCAGGCTGTCTGTCCAGGCACAGGGGGGTGATCACAGCGCTGTCACTGTGTGGTGAGCAGGGGGGTGATCACAGCACTGTCACTGTGTGGTGAGCAGGCAGTCTGTCCAGGTGCAGGGGGGGAGGGTGATCACAGCGCTATCACTGTGTGTTGAGCAGGCTGTCTGTCCAGGCACAGGGGGGTGATCACAGCGCTGTCACTGTGTGGTGAGCAGGCAGTCTGTCCAGGTGCAGGGGGGGGGGGGGGGAGGGTGATCACAGCGCTGTCACTGTATGTTGAGCAGGCTGTCTGTCCAGGCACAGGGGGGTGATCACAGCACTGTCACTGTGTGGTGAGCAGGCAGTCTGTCCAGGTGCAGGGGGGGGGGGGGGGAGGGTGATCACAGCGCTATCACTGTATGTTGAGCAGGCTGTCTGTCCAGGCACAGGGGGGTGATCACAGCACTGTCACTGTGTGGTGAGCAGGCAGTCTGTCCAGGTGCAGGGGGGGGGGGGGGGAGGGTGATCACAGCGCTATCACTGTATGTTGAGCAGGCTGTCTGTCCAGGCACAGGGGGGTGATCACAGCACTGTCACTGTGTGGTGAGCAGGCTGCCTGTCCAGGTGCAGTGGGGTGATCACAGCGCTGTCACTGTGTGGTGAGCAGGGGGGTGATCAGAGCGCTGTCACTGTGTGGTGAGCAGGCTGCCTGTCCAGGTGCAGGGGGGGGTGATCACAGCGCAGTCACTGTGTGGTGAGCAGGCTGTCTGTGCATGCGCGGGGGTGATCACAGCACTGTCACTGTGTGGTGAGCAGACTGTCTGTCCAGGTGCAGCGGGGTGATCACAGCACTGTCACTGTGTGGTGAGCAGGCTGTCTGTCCAGGCACTGGGGGTGATCACAGCGCTATCACTGTGTGGTGAGCAGGGGGGTGATCAGAGCACTGTCACTGTGTGTGAGCAGGCTGCCTGTCCAGGTGCAGGGGGGGTGATCACAGCACTGTCACTGTGTGGTGAGCAGGCTGTCTGTCCAGGTACTGGGGGTGATCACAGCACTGTCACTGTGTGGTGACCGGTCACTGGACCAACAACCTGTATCTCCTGGCGACTGGAAGCGAGCGGCTACAGGGAGGATATAACTTCATTCTCTCCCTGTAGCTGCCCTTCTGATTACATTAATGAACATGTATTTGCCTACAGGTAAAGACTTATTTTTTTAGCTGACAGTTCCCTTTACATAGAGCCGCAGGATACAATCCAATCATCCTCTCCTAGCCACAGGCTGGATGATCGGTGGAGGCAGCGTCGGACAGGCCCACCGGAGAACCTGGCATCTGGGGGGCCCTGGCACCTGCTGGCATACAGGGCCAGCAGTTGCCTAGGGCCCCTGCTACTCCAGAGGCCCCCAGCCAGTGGTGTGTCGCTAATAGCGGCACACCACGCAGCTGCTAATGGGGGCCCTGTGCCAGCGGAGCAGCAGCCAGGAGCCCCTGTCCCCGCTGCTAAAAGGAAATGAATATTCACTGCTTCCCACGCCCACGCTCCACTCCCCCAGGGTCCCTGCCCCCCAGCCTGGGCAGCCGCTATGCGGCAGAAAGTGAGGGCCGGCGCCGCCCTCAATTGTAATGGGAGAGAGCGTCAGATGACGCTCTCTCTCCCATCAGTCCCCTCTGCTGACTCACAGCCGGTGGGCAATGACATCATCTGCTGTGTGTCTGGCAGAGGGGGCAGCTCCTGACACTGAAGCCAGCTGCCGGAAACAGCGTGGGAGCGAGGAGAGGTGAGTATTGTGTTTTGTTTTTTTATCTCTCTCTCTCTATGTCTATATCTATCAATCATCTCTATATCTAATCCACATAGCAAAAAATTGTAGAAAAGAACTTCTATTTTTGGACTTTGCATCTCTATATCTATCTATCCCTATATCTCTATATATCTCTGTCTATTATCTATAGAGTTTTACCCTATGAGGGGGGGGCAGCATTATACCCTATGAGGGGGGCAGCATTATACCCTATGAGATGGCTGCATTATACTATACGAGGGGGCTGCTTTATACTCTGAGGGAGGCTACCCCAACTCCTGCTACATAAATAAGATGTGTACTACCTTATATTATACCCGGATATTAGCGTGTTTTATCGCACAATTGGTGGTCTTGTATTTATTTCTATGCAGCTACATAGTGGGCCCCAAGAATGATTTTCTTTGGTGGGCCCAAGGTGTTCCAGTCCGACGCTGGGTGGAGGACATCTTGTTTGGCTCACTGTGGGGTGTCCTAGTAGTGGGAATCACAACCACCTAACTATATTTGTAGATCTGAGGACCCTTCTCAGGCTGCAGAATGGGGGGCGCGTAACTTTACCACAGAGCGTTGCAGGCACAGGAAGGCGTATTCCATTCCTCCATCCTACAGGGACCCCACCTGCATTATCTGTAACAAGAGACACAAGTTAGAAACCAGCGGTGTACGCTGCCATAGAGGCGATTATGGCCACACATCCTCCTTGCACCATTAGCACAGCACGCTCACTCATACAATAAGGTCACGTGTCATAGGGAATTGCCCTTTAAGCAATTCTCTATTAAGAGCAGAAGTAGAAAACCGGCCCATAAATAAATATACACGGTCATGCAGCTGTCACGCAGCTACTGTTCGGTGTTATCAGCCTAGACAAACAAGTGCAAATGAGACAGGACAAGAATAGCTCCACATACAGCAGCGCAGCCACTACAGGCTCCAGAACGGAAGGACCTTCCGTGATGTCATGAGCACGTGATCAATTGTGTTGTGGGCGGAGTCAGCTGAGCTCACTGAGCAGAGTCAAAGCGTTGCAGAGCGACGGAAAGCCGTGTATGCTGTGTGCAGAGTATGGCCTGACTCTGCTCGTGGCATGGTGAGGAAGAGCTTGTGCAGCATCAATGTACAGAGCTGTATCATGTATGTGTGTATATAATGTGTGTGTGTAGCACAGCTATGTGTGTGTATATAATGTGTGTGTGTAGCACAGCTATGTGTGTGTATATAATGTGTGTGTGTAGCACAGCTATGTGTGTGTATATAATGTGTGTGTGTAGCACAGCTATGTGTGTGTATATAATGTGTGTGTGTAGCACAGCTGTGTGTGTGTATATAATGTGTGTGTGTAGCACAGCTGTGTGTGTGTATATAATGTGTGTGTGTAGCACAGCTGTGTGTGTGTATATAATGTGTGTGTGTAGCACAGCTGTGTGTGTGTATATAATGTGTGTGTGTAGCACAGCTGTGTGTGTGTATATAATGTGTGTGTGTAGCACAGCTGTGTGTGTGTATATAATGTGTGTGTGTAGCACAGCTGTGTGTGTGTATATAATGTGTGTGTGTAGCACAGCTGTGTGTGTGTATATAATGTGTGTGTGTAGCACAGCTGTGTGTGTGTATATAATGTGTGTGTGTGTAGCACAGCTATGTGTGTGTATATAATGTGTGTGTGTGTAGCACAGCTGTGTGTGTGTATATAATGTGTGTGTGTAGCACAGCTGTGTGTGTGTATATAATGTGTGTGTGTAGCACAGCTGTGTGTGTGTATATAATGTGTGTGTGTAGCACAGCTGTGTGTGTGTATATAATGTGTGTGTGTGTAGCACAGCTGTGTGTGTGTATATAATGTGTGTGTGTGTAGCACAGCTGTGTGTGTGTATATAATGTGTGTGTGTGTAGCACAGCTATGTGTGTGTATATAATGTGTGTGTGTGTAGCACAGCTATGTGTGTGTATATAATGTGTGTGTGTGTAGCACAGCTATGTGTGTGTATATAATGTGTGTGTGTGTAGCACAGCTATGTGTGTGTATATAATGTGTGTGTGTGTAGCACAGCTATGTGTGTGTATATAATGTGTGTGTGTGTAGCACAGCTATGTGTGTGTATATAATGTGTGTGTGTGTAGCACAGCTATGTGTGTGTATATAATGTGTGTGTGTGTAGCACAGCTATGTGTGTGTATATAATGTGTGTGTGTGTAGCACAGCTATGTGTGTGTATATAATGTGTGTGTGTGTAGCACAGCTATGTGTGTGTATATAATGTGTGTGTGTGTAGCACAGCTATGTGTGTGTATATAATGTGTGTGTGTGTAGCACAGCTATGTGTGTGTATATAATGTGTGTGTGTGTAGCACAGCTATGTGTGTGTATATAATGTGTGTGTGTGTAGCACAGCTATGTGTGTGTATATAATGTGTGTGTGTGTAGCACAGCTATGTGTGTGTATATAATGTGTGTGTGTGTAGCACAGCTATGTGTGTGTATATAATGTGTGTGTGTAGCACAGCTATGTGTGTGTATATAATGTGTGTGTGTGTAGCACAGCTATGTGTGTGTATATAATGTGTGTGTGTGTAGCACAGCTATGTGTGTGTATATAATGTGTGTGTGTGTAGCACAGCTATGTGTGTGTATATAATGTGTGTGTGTGTAGCACAGCTATGTGTGTGTATATAATGTGTGTGTGTGTAGCACAGCTATGTGTGTGTATATAATGTGTGTGTGTGTAGCACAGCTATGTGTGTGTATATAATGTGTGTGTGTGTAGCACAGCTATGTGTGTGTATATAATGTGTGTGTGTGTAGCACAGCTATGTGTGTGTATATAATGTGTGTGTGTGTAGCACAGCTATGTGTGTGTATATAATGTGTGTGTGTGTAGCACAGCTATGTGTGTATATAATGTGTGTGTGTGTAGCACAGCTATGTGTGTATATAATGTGTGTGTGTGTAGCACAGCTATGTGTGTGTATATAATGTGTGTGTGTGTAGCACAGCTATGTGTGTGTATATAATGTGTGTGTGTGTGTAGCACAGCTATGTGTGTGTATATAATGTGTGTGTGTGTGTAGCACAGCTATGTGTGTGTATATAATGTGTGTGTGTGTGTAGCACAGCTATGTGTGTGTATATAATGTGTGTGTGTGTGTAGCACAGCTATGTGTGTGTATATAATGTGTGTGTGTGTGTAGCACAGCTATGTGTGTGTATATAATGTGTGTGTGTGTGTAGCACAGCTATGTGTGTGTATATAATGTGTGTGTGTGTGTAGCACAGCTATGTGTGTGTATATAATGTGTGTGTGTGTGTGTGTAGCACAGCTATGTGTGTGTATATAATGTGTGTGTGTGTGTGTGTAGCACAGCTATGTGTGTGTATATAATGTGTGTGTGTGTGTGTGTAGCACAGCTATGTGTGTGTATATAATGTGTGTGTGTGTGTAGCACAGCTATGTGTGTGTATATAATGTGTGTGTGTGTGTAGCACAGCTATGTGTGTGTATATAATGTGTGTGTGTGTGTAGCACAGCTATGTGTGTGTATATAATGTGTGTGTGTGTGTAGCACAGCTATGTGTGTGTATATAATGTGTGTGTGTGTGTAGCACAGCTATGTGTGTGTATATAATGTGTGTGTGTGTAGCACAGCTATGTGTGTGTATATAATGTGTGTGTGTGTAGCACAGCTATGTGTGTGTATATAATGTGTGTGTGTGTAGCACAGCTATGTGTGTGTATATAATGTGTGTGTGTAGCACAGCTATGTGTGTGTATATAATGTGTGTGTGTAGCACAGCTATGTGTGTGTATATAATGTGTGTGTGTAGCACAGCTATGTGTGTGTATATAATGTGTGTGTGTAGCACAGCTATGTGTGTGTATATAATGTGTGTGTGTAGCACAGCTATGTGTGTGTATATAATGTGTGTGTGTAGCACAGCTATGTGTGTGTATATAATGTGTGTGTGTAGCACAGCTATGTGTGTGTATATAATGTGTGTGTAGCACAGCTATGTGTGTGTATATAATGTGTGTGAAGCACAGCTATGTGTGTGTATATAATGTGTGTAGCACAGCTATGTGTGTAGCACAGCTATGTGTGTATATAATGTGTGTGTGTAGCGGAGCTGTATGTGTATATAATGTGTGTGTAGCACAGCTATGCGTGTATATAATGTGTGTGTAGCACAGCTATGCGTGTATATAATATGTGTGTAGCACAGCTATGTGTGTGTATATAATATGTGTGTAGCACAGCTATGTGTGTGTATATAATATGTGTGGCACAGCTATGTGTGTATATAATGTGTGTGTGTAGCACAGCTATGTGTGTGTATATAATGTGTGTGTGTGTGTGTGTGTGTAGCACAGCTATGTGTGTGTATATAATGTGTGTGTAGCACAGCTATGTGTGTGTATATAATGTGTGTGTGTAGCACAGCTATGCGTGTGTATAATGTGTGTGTGTAGCACAGCTATGCGTGTGTATAATGTGTGTGTGTAGCACAGCTATGCGTGTGTATAATGTGTGTGTGTAGCGGAGCTGTGTGTGTATATAATGTGTGTGTAGCGGAGCTGTGTGTGTATATAATGTGTGTGTGTGTAGCGGAGCTGTGTGTGTATATAATGTGTGTGTAGCACAGCTATGTGTGTATATATAATGTGTGTGTGTAGCGGAGCTGTGTGTGTATATAATGTGATCTCCAAAATCAAAACCAAAGTGACTGCACTGGAGAATGTGTTTATTCACCATTACTCTGAAGAGCGATCCTTTTTTACTGAGTAAACAACATTCATATCCAATGGGGGTGCTCAGCAAAGAAAATACAAGTCTGTTCTTATGTTTCTTGAAACATAATGTGGCACTCACCTGATGGATTAAATATTCTAAAGTCCTTTTTATTTCATCCGGATGAACAAGAGACTTTGTACAGGATTTGTGGGTTAGGGAGGCATGCAGGGAGCGTGCAGGTGGACGACAGACGTTTTGCGCAGCAAGCGCTTCAACCTGGACCCATTGAAGCGCTTGCTGCGCAAAACGGCCGTCGTCCACCTGCACGCTCCCTGCATGCCTCCCTAACCCACAAATCCTGTACAAAGTCTCTTGTTCATCCGGATGAAATAAAAAGGACTTTAGAATATTTAATCCATCAGGTGAGTGCCACATTATTTTTCTTGAAACGTGTGTGAAAGGTGACTGCTGACTCGACACATGTCCAGAAGATAGTCATTGACATACTCCACAAGAAAATTAAATTTTGCATTTCATTTGGAAATCAAGGTCCCAGAGTCTGGAGGAATAATAATAATACATTTTATTTCTATAGCGCTGACATATTCCTCAGCACTTTAAATTTCAGAGGGGATTTGTACAGACATTACAGCATAACAATAATCACATAGATTATAACAATTACCAAGAGGAATGAGGGCCCTGCTCGCAAGCTTACAATCTATGAGGAAAGACCCGAAAGGTGGGTGGTAACAGTTGCCCTGATTGTATGGACCAGCCATAATGTTAAGTGTGTAACAGTACAGACACAGAGGGCTAATGGATGCATAAAGCATGTGGGAACATGATGCGGGGAACCTGGTTATGGTAAAACTTTTGGCTGTGCCACACAGGGATAGATTAGGTTAATGTGTTGAGGCGATAGGCCAATCTGAATAAATGCGTTTTCAGGGCACGCTTAAAATTGTGGGGATTGGGGACTAATCGTATTGACCTGGGAAGTGCATTCCAAAGAATTGGCGCAGCACGTGTAAAGTCTTGGAGACGGGAGTGGGAGGTTCTGATTATTGAGGATGCTAACCTCAGGTCAACAGCAGAATGGAGGGCGCGGGTAGGGTGGTATACTGAAAAAAGGGAGGAGATGTAGGGTGGTGCGGAGCCATGGAGGGCTTTGCGAGTGAGGGTAATAAGTTTATACTGAATTCTAGAGTGGATGGGTAGCCAGTGTAATGACTGGCACAAGGTAGAGGCATCGGTGTAACGATTGGTGAGGAATATGATCCTGGCTGCAGCATTCAAGACAGATTGGAGAGGGGAGAATTTGGTAAGAGGGAGACCGATTAGAAGAGAGTTACAATAGTCGAGACAAGAATGAATAAGAGAAACAGTAAGAGTTTTTGCAGAGTCAAAAGTAAGAAAAGGTCGAATTCTAGAAATGTTTTTGAGGTGCAGATGACAATAGCGAGCCAGTGATCGAATGTGGGGGGCAAAGGAAAGCTCGGAGTCAAGTATGACCCCAAGATAGCGGTCATGTTGCTGGGGAGTAATAGTGGAACCACACACAGAAATGGCAATGTCAAGTATAGGTACATTAGTAGATGGAGGAAACACAAGGAGTTCAGTCTTTGACAGGTTCAGTTTCAGATATAGTGAGGACATGATCTTAGAAACACAGCGTTTAGACAATCGCCGGTGTTTTCTAGAAAGGCTGGCGTGATGTCAGGAGAAGCATACAATTGGGTGCCATCAGCATAAAGATGGTACTGGAAACCAAATCTATTGATTGACCAATAGGGGCAGTGTACAAGGAGAAGAGGAGGGGGCCTAGGACTGATCCTTGAGGAACCCCAACAGTAAAGGGAAGGTGAGAGGAGAAGGAACCGGCAAAAGATACAGTAAAGGAGCGGTCAGAGAGATAGGAGGAGAACCAGGAGAGAATGGTGTCCTTGAGGCCAATGGAACGGAGCATAGTGAGGAGGAGCTAATGATCCACAGTGTCGAATGCTGCAGAGTGATCCAAGAGAATTAGCATGGAGTAATGACCATTTGATTTAGCTGTTAGTAGATCATTAGAGACTTTAGTGAGGGCAGTTTCAGTAGAGTGTAAAGAGCGGAAACCGGATTGGACAGGGTCAAGAAGAAAGTTATCAAAGAGACAGCGGATAAGACTGGAGTGGACCAGGCGTTCCAGGAGTTTAGAGATGAAGGGAAGATTAGAGACGGGTCTATAGTTAGCGGCACAGTTTTGGTCGAGGGATGGTTTTTTAAATAGTGGATGTATGATGGCATGCTTAAATGAGGAGGGAAAAATACCAGAAGAGAGAGAGAGAGGTTAAATATTTTAGTTAGGTGAGGGGTAACAGCAGGGGAAAGGGACTGGAGGTGATGTGACGGAAATGGGTCACTGGTGCAAGTGGTTGGGCAAGA
Organism: Dendrobates tinctorius; assembly: GCF_039654945.1. Classification (NCBI taxonomy): domain Eukaryota; kingdom Metazoa; phylum Chordata; class Amphibia; order Anura; family Dendrobatidae; genus Dendrobates; species Dendrobates tinctorius. The sequence continues at coordinate 38,596,619 of NW_027361675.1, forward strand.
AGATGCAAGGAGCCTGCTTACTTCTTCTGTGACTGGTTCAAAATCAGAGAGTGAGCTAGATGCAGTGGGGGAGGGAGGACAGTGCATGGTATGAGGTGATTGGGAGATAATTTCCTGTCGAATCTGGTCAATTTTTTCTTTGAAGTAATTGGCCAGATTGTCAGCTCGGAGCTCCGTGGTTGGGACCTGTACTCTTGGGTTGAGTAGAGAATGAAAAGTGTCAAAGAGACGTTTCGGGTTATTGGACAGTGAGGTGATGAGGGTGTTGAAATAGGTTTGTTTTGAGAGGTGAAGGGCAGTGTTGTATGTTCTAAGCATAAACTTATAATGGATGAAATCTTCGTGGAGATTGGATTTTCTCCACAGACGTTCGGCCCACCTGGAGCAACGCTGCAGGAAACGTGTTTGCAGGGTGTGCCAGGGTTGTCGCCATCTGTGTTGTGGTGTTCTATTTATAGGGAGGAAGAGTGGAGAGGCCATTCATCTCAGGGGCACATGATCAGATATTAGTCTGAACTATCTGGCTAACAGGTAATATCTCAGGGTGTCGAATGCCCACTTGATGGCCAAGCACTCTCTCCACAATGGCATAGTTCTCAAAGGAGGAGAGTTTCCTGCTCAGGTAAAGGACTGGGTGTTCGTCGCCATCTATTACCTGTGACAGCACAGCTTCTGAACCAACTTCAGATGCGACCGTCTGGAGCACAAACTCCTTTGTGAAGTCTGGTGCAACCAAGACTGGTTGTCAGCACACGACGAGCTTCAACTCCTGGAATTCCATCTATACTTTAGAGGACCATTTGACCTTTGTCGACTTTGTGCCCTTGAGAAGATGAGTCAGGGAGCAGCTATCATGGCGAAGTTCAGGATAAATCGCTGATAATATCCCACAATCCCGAGGAATGCCCTGATCTGCTTTTTGGAGACCAACTGTGGCCACTTCTGGATTGCCTCCACTTTGTCAACTTGTGGCTATATCTCACCTCTTCCAACCATATAGTCCAAGTAATTTGCCTCCTATTTTCTGAGGGCGTACTTCTTTGGGTTTATGGTAAACCCCACTTTCCTTAGTGCATAGAGTACCGCCTGGACATTCTGCAGGTGACTTCTCCAATTTGCGCTGAAAATCACAATGTCATCCAAACAAGCGGCGGCGTACTTCTTGTGAGGGACTAGAATCTGGTCCATAGCTTTCTGGAAGGTGGCTGGGGCTTCTTATAGTCCAAACAGCATCCGGGTATATTGAAAGCACTCGTCAGGTGTAGAGAAGGCCGTCTTCTCCTTGGCACTTGGAGACAGGAGAATTTGCCAGTAACCCTTCGTTACATCCAGGGTGGTAATGTAGCTGGCTGACCTTAGCCTCTCAATAAGCTCATCAACCCAGGGCATCGGATACACGTCGAACTTAGACATCTCATTGAGCTTCATGTAATCGTTACAGAAATGCCACTCTCCATTTGGCTTCGGCACCAGGACAACAGGGCTGGAACAACCGTTCTTTGACTCCTCAATGACACCCAGGCTTAACATTCTCTTCACCTCCTGGGAGATCACCTTGTGGTGAGCTTTCAGGTATCCAATACGGACTTTGGTTCACTCTCACATGTGGTTGTCAGGATCTCGTGCTCCACCACCTGCATACATCCTGGTAACTGAAAACCGGTCTCTGTTTCGCTGAAGCAGCTCATGGCACTGTTGTTTCTGGGCCAACGACAGTGTCTCTGTCACTGTGACATCCTTGGCTTCAGGATGGGCCTCTAGGCACAGTGATTCTACTGGATCCCTGTTTCGCCACGGTTTCAGCAGGTTAATGTGGTACACTTGGTACGGCTTCCTTCTCCCTGGTTGGTGGATCTTATAGTTGACGTCACTCAACTTCTCAACCACCTCGTATGGCCCTTGCCACTTGGCCAGGAATTTGCTTTCCACGGTGGGGATCAACAAGAGCACCCGGTCCCCAGGGCTAAACTGTCTCAGTCTCGCAGCCTGGTTGTAGACCCTCGCCTGGGCTTCTTGTGCTTGAAGGAGACTCTTCTTCACAATCGGCAGCACCCTTGCGATTCGGTCAGGCAGTTTGGGCCACATGCTCGGTGACGCTCCAATGGGGTGTAACTTCTGCTTCTCAAGTCTTTGCAACATCTAGGAGTCCCCGGGGGTGCCTCCGTATAACAGCTTGAACGGTGAGAACCCTGTAGAGGCCTGGGAAACTTCCCTGATGGAGAACAGTAGGTATGGCAGGAGGCAATCCCAATCTTGTCCATCCTTCTTCACAACATTCTTCTGCATGGACTTCAGGGTCTTATTGAAACTCTCCACCAGGCCGTCTGTCTGCAGATGGTACACAGACGTCCTAAGTTTGTATAATCTAGAGGGCCTTGAACAACTCCCTCATTACCTTGGACATAAACGGTGAACCCTGGTCCATCAGGATCTCCTTCAACAGGCCCGTCCGAGAGAAAATATGATCTAGTTCTCATGATATACTCCAGGCGGAGGAGTATCCCAGGGTTACCACTTCCGGGTACCACGTAGCGTAGTCCATTACCACGAGGATGTATTGATGACCCATGGCAGACTTAACTAAGGGACCGACCAGGTCCATGGAAATCCGGTCAAATGGGACTTCGATTATGAGTAACAAAACTAGGGGACTGCGAAAGTGGCATACAGGGGCAGTTAGCTGACAGGTAGGGCATGAGCGGCAGAAATTAACAATGTCCCTGTGACACCCAGGCCAGTATAACCTCTGAAGGACTCATTCTTGGGTCTCATCTACACCTAGATGCCCCCCCAAACATGAGCATGAGCCAGATCTAGCACCCTACGTCTATAGGGTCCCAGGTCTAATAGCTGCTCTAATACTTCCCCTCTCTGTTTAGTAACCCATTAAAAGCAACTCCCCATTCATCGCAAAGTACGAGAACCTGTTGTCGGCCCTCCGGTTCTTGGCAACCCCATTTATCACAGTCACATTTTTAAGCACATTTTTCAAAGTCAAGTCCTGCATTTGGGCATTCACAAATTTCACGCCAGAAACCCCCAGATCAGGAATTTCAGTCTCACTGGTAACCATCTCGTCACCGGCCAGGACACACAAGGGGAATTCATCCATCTCTGACTGTGATGGGGTTTCGACAGGGTTGGGCTAGCTCCTGTCTGCGTCCTTTGATACCTCCGTCTTTCCCCACAATTCCCAGAGACGGCTGAAGTCCCTCCAAATTATCACGGGGTGCAGCAAACCTTCGACCACTCCGACCTCATGGGACTCCGTACCCCAGCTTGTTTTAACCGACACTCTGACAGGATAGTCCTTGGCGTCCCTGTGGATACAGCATACACCCACGTTTCCCCGGGATTAACTGATGGGGTAGTGTGGCCCTTGCCAGGGCCACCAGACTCCCTGAGTCTAAGAGTCCTGTCACCAGCACCCCATTTATTGGCATAGGATATGCCTACGGCCCCTCAACTGCCCGCAGTTGGTTTAGGCATAGTAGGAGCAGCGCCTCCCTAGGCTACAGTCTATCTCTTTGGAGGAGAAGGGATCACGGACAGCTATATGTCCAGGACCACGACATCTCAAGCAGTTCAGATCTTTACCCGAGGCCTTTGACAACCATTCAGGGACCCCTTGGGATCTAGGACTCCCCCAGAGAGGTGGCTTTACTACCCCCTCTTTTGGGGCTCTGGTTCTCACTGGGTACCCCAGTATGAGGATGCACCACCATCTGGCTTCCTTAGGGACCTCTCGACCACCTGGAACTGTTCCACTAGGCCCACCAGTTTGTTTGCATTTTGGGCCTAGGAAGGGAGTGTACAAACATGTCCATGACAACGCGCTCAACCATCTGTGTTGGATTGAAAAATTCCAGCAGGTCAAACATTTGGGACCGAGGTGGTTTCTCCCAACACTAGGCCCAGTGGTGAACCCTCTGTGCTCTGACTGACAGAGTCACACCTGTGTGTGCCAAAATTTCAGTTTTTAGTTTGGCATACTCATGTGCATCCTGCAGTGTCAATTCATAATAGGCCTTCTGGGGCTTACCAGTCAAATAGGGGGCCAGCATCTCTGCTGCCTGCTTTGGTGAAAGCTTCTCACGCTCCGCCACCCGCTCAAACACTGTCAAAATGCCTCCACATCATCACCCGGGGTCATATTTTGCACGGCTCGTCTTACCGTCTTCCGGACGTCCGTGTCGTCACCTGGAATTGGGTGATTGGCTGTCGGCCTTCCCCAAACTTCCTCTGCCAGTAAGTCAATCTGCTGCTAGTGTTGCTGATGCTGCTGCAGCATTTGTTGTATAAGCAACTTACTGTTCTCTTGCTGCGCCATCTGTTGCTGCTGTAATTACTGCTAATGTTGTAGCTGCTGTTGACGCTGTGCTTGTAGCAGATGTTTGAGCAGGTCCTCCATCTTGCCTGACATCTACGCTGGCTTATGGCCGCCACACGCGTTTGCTGGGAAACTGCCCGCACTTCTAATACCACCTGTGGTTGAGAGGCTCACTCGGCTGGACACAGAGGTATAACTGGAACATTGTTTCTTAACCCCTTAGTGACAGAGCCAATTTGCAGCTTAATGACCAGACCAATTTTTACAATTCTGACCACTGTCTCTCTATGAGGCTATAACTCTGGAACGCTTTAACGGATCCCGCTGATTCTGAGATTGTTTTTTCGTCACATATTGTACTTCATGTTAATGGTAAAATTTCTTCAACAGGACTTGTGATTATTTATGAAAAAAATGAAATATGGCGAAAATTTTTAAAATTTTGTAATTTTCAAACTTTAAATATTTATGCCCTTAAATCAGAGAGATATGTCACACAAATTTCTTAATAAATAACATTTCCCACATGTCTACTTTACATCAGCACAATTTTGGAAACAAATTTTTTTTTGTTAGGAAGTTATAAGGGTTAAAAGTTGGACAGCGATTTTTCATTTTTACAACAAAATTAACAAAACCATATTTTTTAGGGACCACATCATATTTAAAGTCATTTTGAGGGGTGAAGATGACAGAAAACACCCAAAAGTGATACCATTCTAAAAACTGGACCCCTCAAGGTGCTCAAAATCACATTCAAGAAGTTTATTAACCCTTTTCATGCTTCACAGGAACTGAAGCAATGTGGAAGGAAAAAATTAACATTTAACTTTTTTTGCAAAAAAATTACTTTTGAACCAATTTTTTTTATTTTCACAAGTGTTAGAAAAGAAAATGAACAAAAAAATTCATTGTGCAATTTCTCCTGAATACGCTGATACCACATATGTGGGGGTAAACCACTTTTTGGGCGCACGGCAGGGATTGGAACGGAAGGAGCGCCATTTGACTTTTCCAATGCAGAATTGGCTGGATTTGAGATCTGATGCCATGTTGCGTTTAGAGAGCTTCTGATGTGCCTAAACAGTGGAAACCCCCCACAAGTGACACAATTTTGGAAACTAGACCCCTAAGGAACTTATCTAGATGTGCGGTGACCACTTGCAACCCCCAAGTGCTTCACAGAAGTTTATAACGTACAGCCGTAAAAATAAAAAATCATTTTTTTTTTTTCACAAAAATGATCTTTTTATACCCCCATTTTTTATTTTACTAAGGGTATCAAAAGGAATTGGACCCCAAAAGTTGTTGTGCAGTTTGTCCCGAGTATGCTGATACCCCATATGTGGGGGTAAACCACTTTTTGGGCGCACGGCAGGGATTAGAACAGAATGAGCGCCCCTTGACTTTTCCAACGCAGAATTGGCTGGATTTGAGATCTGACGCCATGTTGCGTTTATAGAGCCTCTGATGTGCCTAAACAGTGGAAACCCCCCACAAGTGACACCATTTTGGAAACTAGACCCCCTAAGGAACTTATCTAGATGTGCGGTAACCACTTGCAACCCCCAAGTGCTTCACAGAAGTTTATAACGTACAGCCGTAAAAATAAAAAATCATATTTTTTTTCACAAAAATGATCTATTTGCCCCCAATTTTTTATTTTACCAAGGGTATCAAGAGGAGTTGGACCCCAAAAGTTGTTGTGCAGTTTGTCCTGAGTATGCTGATACCCCATATGTGGGGATAAACCTCAGTTTGGGTGCACGGTAGAGCCAGGAAGGGAAGGAGCACCGTTTCAATTTTAATCTCAAAATTGTGAGACCGGATGCCATGTCGGGTTTGAACATGTGCCTAAACAGCAGAAACCCCCCAAAACTGACCCCATTTTGGAAACTACGCCCCTCAAAGATTTTATCCAGGGGTATATTGAGCAATTTGAACCCACAGATACGACACAGAATTTGATAACATTGTGTCGTCATATTGAAAAAGTTCATTTTTTCCACAAAAATCTTGGTTTAGACCTGAATTTCTCACTTTTGTCAGAGATTACACCAAAAAGTGGACCCAACAATTTGTTATCCACTTTCTTATGAGCGTGGCGATATCCCATATGTAGTCAAAAAGGACTGTTTGGACAAACTGCAGGGCTCGGACAGGAAGGGGCACAATGTGACTTTATTTGAAAATCCTTTCAGGAATTATTACTCACAGAGGGAGGCATGCTCCTAAAAGTACTTTGGCTGATTATAAAACTTGGTCTTGCTAACAAAACAGTTGTCCCACATTTGCGCTAATTGTAGCAGGAAGAAAAAACTGTATGGAATGAAGGGCAAAATGTGGAGGAAAATGCAGCCAACTATGTGGCAAAGCTGAGTTTGTTCCAAAGATGAAAGAACACCAGCTGGACTAGAATTGCACAGACTTTCAGGGACCGGTCGTACAGCGTCCTTTTAGCTCCATCAACCCCTATATGAGAGACGAATGTGCCAATAGACGTGGTGCACCATAGCAAGCTCCCACCCGCCAAGGTCAGAACCGCTATATGCACAAAACAATCAATCCCCTACAGAATCTGTATTGTCTGGTACCAGAGGTTCGGCAAGAACCTTACGGTAAAGTCCATAGTGTATAAGTACGGAACTTCCTCATTTTTAGAAATCCTCCAATAAAATGATTATGCCCGAATCACCAACATAAATATAAGTAATATAAATGGAAGCCAAAGTTTTGTGTAGCAAGACAGTCATAAAAACAGTCAAAGTTAGGTAAATGGTAAAAAATGTTTGTGAGTAATCAGGTCTTAGAATTTTCAAATGACTTGACTTTTCAGGAACATTTGTGGGGTCCACACTCGAGCGTACAGACTGGGTACGTGGACGAGAATTTGTTGGAATAGCAGTTTGGTATGGGATTGATCAAGCCCTAGAATTTTCAGATGACCTGACTTTTCAAGAACATTTGTGGGGTCCACACTCTGGGTTGTACAGACGTGGGTACGTGGATGAGAATTTGTTGGAATAGTAGTTTGGTATGGGATTGATCAAATGTTGGAATTGTGGAATGGGGTAAAAGGGGACTACTAATGAAAATTTCTCTATTACTTGTTCCAAATTACTCTGAGGCCAATAAGCAGAAAATAAAACTTATATAAAAAAAAACTAATAATTGTGGGTGGTGTGGTAGGTCTCAAAGCAGGGGGAGATACAAAGGCCTGGTTGGGATGGGCATGTGGGGCAGTAGTACCGGGAATCACTCCGTTTGCCATGCTTCCTGCAAACCCGGCATCGTTTTTGAGGATACCTTTGGGTGGGCGTGACAGGGACAGGGTGTGGAAAATGGCGCTCTGCAAGTCTCCGGGAATCCTCAGACTGAAAGGCTTCCCCCAGGGCCATTGACTGAAACAGGAGGCCCTCAACAATTTTTTCCTGAAACTGGAGGAATGTAAGGGGTCCTTGGGCTTTTTTATATAGTACGAAACTGTTGTATGTGGCAGTTTGAATAAGGTAGATGGCCACCTTTTTGTACCAGGCCCTGGTCTTCCGCTTGACCAGGTAAGGTTGCAGAACCTGGTCTGATAAGTCAACGCCACCCATAAACTTATTATATTCTGTGACACAGACCGGTTTTTCCTTGTCCCTGGTGGCACCCCTCTCTCTGACCGTCACAGTGGTGTCCACATGCAGTGTGGTAAGCATGTAAACGTCCTTCCTGTCCTTCCACTTCACTGCAAGGAGTTGGTCATTTGCAAGTGAGAAAGACGCCCCCTGCTCCAAACGCCTGGACACCAACTGTGACGGAAACCCCACTCTATTTTTCCGGATTGTCCCACAGGCCCCTGTATTTGCAGCGTGGAGGTATTTATATAGGGGGACGCTTGTATAATAATTGTCCATATACACATGGTACCCTTGATTTAGAAAGGGTGTCATTAGCTCCCAGACAATTTTGCCTGGGATGACAATTGTCTGGGGGCAGTTTGGAGGGTTTATTTGGCGGTCCCTACCATCATAAATTAGGAAGGTGGAAGTGTACCCTGATGAGCTCTCACAAGTTTTGTATAATTTTATGCCGTATTTGGCACGCTTGGAGGGGATAAATTGGCGGAATGACAGACGGCCCTTGTAGCTCATCAAGGACTCATCGACTGCCACATTTTTCTCTGGGGTATAGGAATTTAGAAATAAATTTTGCAGGAGGGAAATTAGGGGTCTCAATTTATTTAGCCGATCATAATTGGGGTCAGTTCTTGGGGGGACTTGGGAATTGTCACTGAAGTGGAGGAATCTCATCAGGGCTTCATAACGAACTCGGGACATGACAGCTGCAAATACAGGGGTGCTGTGGACAGCTTTTGTTGCCCAGTAAGAGCGGAGTGAGGGTTTTTTTACTAAACCCATATTCAGGGTAAGGCCTAAAAATTTTTTTATTTCAGGGACATTGGTGGGCATCCAGGAACGGGAATGAAAGGCAGTGGGTTTTTGGGAAATATATTGTCGGGCATATAGGTTTGTCTGGTGGACGATCAATTCTAGGACTTCGGGGCTAATGAAAATTTGGAAATAATCAATGGGGGTAAAATTAGTGACATCTACTGTTATTCCAGGGACAGCAGAAAAAGGGGAAATTTGAGGGGAAAATGAGGTGTCATTATACCACAGCGATGGGGGGGGGGGGGGGGGGACTGTGGTACTTGGCCCTGCCTCTGAAGCTTCAGCAGTGACGACCGACTCCGCTACCATCGGGCTGAGGGATCCCGTGGAGGAAGAGTCGTCGTCACTGTCAGAAAGCTGCTCAGCTTCAGAGGCAGATTCTGTTTCACTGCCGGAGCAAAGCAGGCTGTAAGCTAGCTCCGCGCTGTACGTTTTCTGCGCCATTTTATTTCTCTGCCTAATGAATACTAACTCTAATCTCACCCTTTTTTTCCTCCTAACCCTAATATGTGTAACCCTAACCCTAGTAGCACGTATACTCCAACCCTAGTAGCACGTATACCCTAACCCTAGTAGCACGTATACCCTAACCCTAGTAGCACGTATACCCTAACCCTAGTAGCACGTATACCCTAACCCTAGTAGCACGTATAACCCTAACCCTAGTAGCACGTATAACCCTAACCCTAGTAGCACGTATAACCCTAACCCTAGTAGCACGTATAACCCTAACCCTAGTAGCACGTATAACTAGCACGTATAGCCCTAACCCTGGTAGCACGTATAACCCTAACCCAGCACTAACCCTAAAAAAAAAATTTTTATTATCCCCTGACAATGGGGATGGGGATGTGGGGGATTTGGAGGGGTAATCTGATTTTTATGACGCTGCGGACGCAGCAAAATCAGATTTCACTTTGCTGACAGCACAGCCCAAGTGCTGCCCTGTCTCTCTTCTCTCCTTGTAGTTGTTCTGGGAGAGAAGAGAGATAAACTACAGCTCAAGTGCTGCCATATTTACAAATATTGGGGGCTATGATCACTGTGATAGGGTCTATCACAGTGATCAAAACCCAGCAACCAATGAGAAAATTCTCACTGGTTGCTGGGTACAGTCAGGCAGATCTTGCCGGGCGCACTGCGCATGCGCCCGCCATTTTCTTTCTGCCGAGGAAGGAGGGGGGCCAGGAGTGCAGGGGGGAATCGAAAAGGTACCGGGGGGGGGGAAATCGGAGGACCCGGGGAGCACTTTTCTCTCCCCTCGATCACATCAGAGGGGAGAGAAACTAAATATAAAATCACGTTTGTTTTTTTTTTTGGTTGCGGTCGCCGTTGTAGGGTTAATAACGGCGATCGCAACCCCGGGGTCGGTAAATACCGACCCGGATGATGTTCTCCAGGGTCTCGGCTGCCTGCAGTAAGGCAGATCTTGGCGGGCGCACTGCGCATGTGCCCGCCATTTTCTTTCTACCGAGGAAGAAGGAGGAAGGAGGGGGGCCAGGACAGGAGGAAGGAGGGGGGATCGGAGGACCCAGGGACCCCTTTTCTCTCCCCTCGATCACATCAGAGGGGAGAGAAACTAAATATAAAATCGCGTTTTGTTTTTTTTTGCGGTCGCCGTTATAGGGTTAATAACGGCGATCGCAACCCTGGTGTCGGTAAATACCGACCCGAATCATGTTCTCCAGGGTCTCGGCTGCCTGTGGCAGCCGTGACCCCGGAGAAAATCCGACTGTGAGGGGCGCCGTTTCCTTTCTCCACAGCGCCGTTAATTAACGGCGCTGTGGTTTAAGTACCCATAACGACCGCCGTTAAAAGGCGTATCGGCGGTCATTAAGGGGTTAAAGAAACGGCTTGGTTTATTGTAGCAGCATAAACCTAGCTGGGAAAGTAAACACGGCCCTCCAGTTAAAACAGACTAAAAAAAAACAGTCCTTTTCCTATCGGGATTAGCCTGCTCATAGGCAGCAATGTCCACGGTTCTGATTGAGCCCACAACTTCATGGAGTGCTATCTCACCAGGAACACTGGAAGCTCTGGCAGTCAGCCATTTAAGCCCAGACCTTGTGACTCCTCCATCATGTGACTGATCACATGATCCTGACATCACACAGGTCCTGTAAGGACACTGCAGGTGGAGATACGGTGGACCCAGCGTCGGACTGGAGCACCTTGGGCACACCAGAGAAAATCTTTCTTGGGGCCCACTATGTAGCTACATAGAAATAAATACAAGACCACCAATTGTGTGGTAAAACACACTAATATCAGGGTATAATATAAGGTAGTACACGCCTTAGTTATGTAGCAGGGGTTGGGGTAACCCCCCATAGAACATAATGTAGCCCCCTCATAGAATATAATGTAGCCTCCCTCATAGAATATAATGTAACCTCCCTCATAAAATAATGTAGCTCCCTTCATAGAATATAATGCAGCCCCCCACAATATAATGCAACCCCCTCATAAGGTATAATGCAGTCCCCACCATAGAATACAATGTAGCACCCTCATAGGGTACGCTGCAGCCCCCTCATATAGTATAATGCAGCCCCACCACAGAATATAATGCAGCCCCCCATAGAGTATACTGTAGCCCCCCCAGAATATAATGTAGTCCCCTGAGAGAATGCAGTCCCCCCACAGAATCTAATGCAGCCCCTCTCCGCCTCCATCATTGTCCTCATCACCACCTCCATCATTGGCTTCCCCCCCACCCCCATCGTTCTCCCACACCACTCCTATCATTGCCCTTTCCACCACCTCCATCATTGCTTTCTCCTCCACAACCCCATTGCCCATTCCACCACCTCAATCATTGCTTCCTCCTCCACCACCACCACTGTCCTTTCCACCACTACCATCATTGTCCTTTTATACCACAACCATCACTGATTTCTCCCCCAGCACCCCCATCATTGCCCATTTCAACACCTCCATGATTGCCTCTCCCATCACCATCATTGCCTTCTCCCCCACCACCCCATCATTGCTCATTTCCTCCTCCCCCACCACCACCACCATTGTCCTTTCCACCACCACCATCATTGTCCTTTACACCACAAACATCATTGAGTTGTCTCCCACCACCCACATCATTGCCTCCCCCCACCACCCCATCATTGCCAATCTCCAATACACACACAGCACCACTCTCTCTCACTCACACACAAGCACCGCACCACTCTCTCACACACACACGCAGGCAGACAGACACACAGCACCACTCAACTCTCCGCAATTTCCTCGCAGCACATCCCAGCAGCCTCTTGCTCATTGGCTGCTTTCTGTCTCAAACAGCCACGCTCTGAATGATGACGTCATCCAGCTGCGCTGTCTCAGACAGGAAATGCTGGGCAGGAAGCAGGTCACCGGGATGTGCTGCATGGAACTTGCGGAGAGGTGGGGGGGGTCTGTGTGTCTGCCTGCGTGTGTGTGTATGTGGTGCAGTGCTTTGTGTGTGAGTGTAAGAGAGTGGAGCGGTGGTGGTGGGGCTTTACATGCGGGCAGTGTTAGCTGCAGCCTGCGGCTAAACCTGCCCGCTATTAAATTGAAATGGTATTCACTCATCTCCACGCCCGTGGGTGGGTGGAGGAGCTTGAATATTCATTTCTCTTTAGCAACGGTGTAAGGATCCTGTCTCCAGCTGCTGCTCTGCTGGCACAGGGCGGGCCCCCTTTACTCAGGGGCCCCATAGCCACTGGCTGGGGGCCCCGGGAGCAATGGGGGCCCTAGGCAGCTGCTGGCCAGTATGCCAGCAGGTGTCAGTGCCTGGGCACAGCGGAGAATCCTCCGGTTCTCAGGTGGGCCAGTATGACCCTGGGTGGACCTCCTCCCATTTGCTCTGTGGAGGTCCATTAAAACCAGCCCATCATATAACTGTATATAAAGCATCCCAGCAAGCAGTGTGCTAGAGGAAACTATTCTGGTTTTACATCACTGACGCCGTCATGTGCAGTGACTCATATCTCCCCTCCATCACTTCACCCAGGGGCGAACCTACCGCCCCTGCAGCCCATGCATTGCAGGGGGCCCAGGGGAGAGGGGGCCCCTCCAGCCTCCAGCACAGCATGGCTAATTATTCAAATTAGCCATGTGGAGCGCAAGGAGGAGAGGAGCCAGCCCTGAGGTGAGATGATATCAGCCTCAGTCACACTGTGCTGCTGCTGTGGGAGAGGAGAGGAGACAGACTGTCTCACTCACTTTGTCTTTGGCGCCGGCCAGACAGTGGCTGCAGCCGCAGGTCAGTCAGTCACTTGTGTGTGTGTATGTATGTGTATGTGTGTGTGTGTATATGTGTGTGTGTGTATATGTGTGTGTGTGTATATGTGTGTGTATGTATGTATGTATGTATGTATGTGTGTATGTATGTCTGTATGTGTATTTGAGTATGTCTGTGTGTGTGTGTGTGTGTGTGTGTGTGTGTATGTATGTATGTATGTGTGTATGTCTGTGTGTATGTATGTCTGTGTGTGTATGTCTGTGTGTGTATGCATATGTGTATGTATGTCTGTGTGTATGTATGTGTGTATGTATGTGTGTGGAGCCTGGCCTTGGGGGAGATGCGGACATGAGAAGACTGATGAGGAAAGAAGGCCATGATGCCCGGGGTGATGGGAGAAGGCCATGAGGGGTAATGGAAAGAAGGCATTGATGGCATCATGGGAGTGATGGGGAGAAGGCAATGATGGGAGTGATGGAAAGAAGGGAGTGATGGGGAGAAGGCAATGATGGGAGTGATGGAAAGAAGGGAGTGATGGGGAGAAGGCAATGATGGGAGTGATGGAAAGAAGGGAGTGATGGGGAGAAGGCAATGATGGGAGTGATGGGGAGAAGGCAATGATGGGGTGATGGAGCAGGCAATGATGGAAGTGATGGGGAGAAGGCAATGATAGGAGTGATGGGGTGATGGAGCAGGCAATGATAGAAGTGATGGAGAGAAGGCAATGATGGGGTGATGGAGCAGGCAATGATGGAAGTGATGGGGAGAAGGCAATGATGGGAGTGATGGGGAGAAGGGAGTGATGGGGAGAAGGGAGTGATGGGAGATGATGGGAGTGGTGGGGGAGAAGAAAATGATGGAGGTGGTGAAGAGGGCAATTATGGGGTGGGAGAGGACAATAATGGGATGCGAGGGGAGGAGGACAATGATGGGTGTGGGGGATTGGGATGTTAGGAAGGGGGACTTATAATGGCCTTAGGAATAGGAGGAGGTGGAGGAAGACGTTATCGCTTATTATTCTAACACAGTCCCTTAGTATATAGTGGACTCACTAATTGTGTATAACACCACCCTTAGGCTACTTTCACACTTGTGCTTTTTGGCGCTGCGCACCATGCGCAGTGCAAACGCACATAAAAGACGCATCATGTGTTTGTGTGCTTTATTTGCGGTTTTGCGCATGTTTTTAAAAAAAAACGCTTGCTTTTTTTGCGCTGACGTGCGCATTACCATGCGCACGTCAGCACACCCATAGACTATAATGGGTGTTTGGGTGAAAAAAAAACAAAAAACGCATTGTGTGCATGCTTTTTTGGGACAAGTCGGACACACAAAAATGCAACAGGATGTATTTTGAGCGCCCGAGCACACACTACAAAAAAAACACATGCGCATACAAACGCATGTGTATGCGCACCCATGTAAAGTATAGGAAAAAAAAAACACATGCGGTTTTTTGCACAAAAAACGCAAGTGTGAAACCAGTATATAGTTTCCTCTTTTATGTATAACACGTCCCTTATTACGTACCATCCTCTCTAGTTATATATGGTGCCGTCCCTTATTATATAGCTTCCTCTGCTGCTATGTATAGTGCTGTCTCTTACATAGTGTATTCTTGTTAATTTTGTTATTTACAGTGCCCTTTTTTATTACGTAGTCCCCTCTCTTGTTAGATATAAAATGACTGCTGATGGAGCAGCCGGTGACCAAACTACCAGTCCATCAGCTCCTCCCATTAGAAAGGAAGCTTTCCCATGCACCATCAGCCATCATTGCATTATACAACTAACAAGACAGGACGGTAAGTAATAAAAAACAGGACTCTATATAATTCAGTATGTAAGGGACGGTACTGTATATAAGAGAGGGCACTGTGTAAGGGACAGCAATATACATAATAAAGGAGACTAGGAGACTATGTAATATATATATGTAGCTTTGATGCCATAAAAGGAAGGGGGCCCAGACACATTTCTTGCACAGGGGCCCCAAGCTGTCAGTGTCCGCCCCTGACTTCACCAGTGACTCTGTCACAGTATATACGAGGGGTGATCCAAAAGTAATGATAATCAATAATAAACACAATGAATATAGTCAAAAAATTTTTTTATTTTTCTACATAGTCTCCTAACAAGTCTAAACATTTAGTCCATCTCTTTTCTAAACTTAGAATTCCCTTCGAAAAAAATTCTTGATCTTGACCCTCAAAAAACTCCCCAACAGCGGTTATCACGTCGCTATTGTTGTCAAATTTCTTGCCCCGGAGGTGTTCCTTGAGCCGAGGAAAGAGAAAGAAGTCACTGAGGGCTAGATCTGGCGAATAGGGGGGGGGGGGGTTCCACCAGTTCAAAGCCCGCTTCTTGAATGGTAGCCATGGCAACTGCAGCTTTGTGAGCCGGTGCGTTATCTTGGTGAAACAGCACTCCAGCCCGCAGTTTGCCGAGCCTTTTCTCCTTGATAGCCTCCCGCAATCTTCTTATTTGTTCTGCGTAGTAGGAGCCCGTAATAGTGTCTCCCTTCTCCAAATAGTCCACCATAATAATTCCTTCAGCGTCCCAAAAAACGGACGCCATAACCTTCCCTGCCGAGCTTGACACTTTGAATTTCTTCGGCGTCGGTTCGTCGGCTCGTTTCCATGTCATCGATTGTTGTTTAGTTTCGGGATCAAAGTGGTGGATCCAGGTCTCATCCATGGTCAAAAAACGTGACAAAAAAAATTCTCCTTGTCTGCTTGGAACTTTTCGAGATTTGCTATTGTAATGTCAACTCATTTCTTCTTTTGCTCGTCGGTTAACATTTTTGGCACCAAACGCGCGGAGACCTTTCTCATATGCAAATTCTTTTGCAAGGATTCTTTGAATACTGCCATATGAGATCCCTGTGACCTCAGCTACATGCCTGATAGTCACTCTTCGATCTGCCAACACAACAACTTTTTTCACGTTTTCTTCATTGAGGGACGTGGATGGGCGTCCTTCGCGATGTTCATCTTCCGTTGATGTTCTTCTCAGCTTAAATTCCTTGGCCCAGCGTGTAACTGTGGAATATGGAGGAGAAGAGTCCCCCAATGTTTCCACCAAGTCGCTGTGTATGTCTTTGGTGGACATTTTTTTCAAGCAGAGGTATTTGATGACAGCTCTGAGCTCGTTTTTTTCCATTTTGATGTTCACTCCTTGGCAGTTCATATTCAAATGAATGTAGCTCCCGGGAATCGTGGCCTATTTAAGTGATTTTTTTTTCCTGGACTAGTGGGTACCTAAGAGAGAAGAAAACATTTTATTTTAATTTCTGTGTGCAATAGATATAACCGATCATTACTTTTGGATCGCCCCTCGTATAATGAGTATGCATCCGCATACAACGCATGTCCCTGCATACCCAATGTTAAAGATAGGTATGCAGGGAAACATAGGACACATACAGAAGTAGGCGGAGTGTAGGCGGAGCTTCAGGGATGAAGAAAGGAGGAAGTAGGCAGACATCCGCAGCCTTCCTGAACGCAAATGTGAACCTAGACTTATTGAGAAATATGAACTCAAAATGGATTTAGCATTTAGGCTGTGTGCACACGATGCGTTTTTTTAAGCGTTTCCGCAGCGATTGAGCCGGCTCAGACGCTGCAGAAACGCTTAAAAGATGCATCAAATTAATTAGCATGCGTTTTTGGCTTTCTGTGCCAATGCATGCGTTTTTAACCGCTCAGGAATCGCTTAGGCTGGTTTCACATTCGCGCTTTTTAAGCGCACGCACGGCCGGGGGTAGCTCCGCCCCCGAGCCGGCTCTCTGCCCGGCGTGCCCGCCCCTTGCTTGTAGCTCCGCCTCCTATCTTTAGCATAGGGTGCGCAGATCGTGCGCAGGCCGTGCGCTAGTTGCACTTTGACCTGCGCTGCGCACTTTTGACGGTGCGCCGTGCGCGCCAAAATCAAACTTTAAGGATTTTGGCACGCACGGCGCACCGTCAAAAGTGCGCAGCGCAGGTCAAAGCGCAACTAGCGCACGGCCTGCGCATGATCTGCGCACCCTATGCTAAAGATAGGGTGCGCCGATCGCAGGCGCCGCTGTGCGCTAGGAGGCGGCGCTACAAGGAAGGGGCGGGCACGCCGGGCAGAGAGCCGGCTCAGGGGCGGAGCTACCCCTGGCCGTGCGTGCGCTTAAAAAGCGCGAATGTGAAACCAGCCTCAGCGGCTAAAAACGCAGCATGCTCATTAATTTCCGCATTGCTGAGCGTTTTTAGCCATCCCGAATGATCCCAGAAATCGTGTCAAAAAACGCGTCAAAAATCGCGCTGAAAAAGACGCGCGATTTCTGGGAAGGGGATCCTTTTCCTGAGCGTTTAAAAATGCTAGCGTGTGCAAATAGCCTTAGAGCTCCATACTTTTGCTAGATTGAACCCAAAAATTTGTTAAAAATCAAAAACATTTGGAGATTATGCTATAAACAGAGGAGAAAAATTCCTAGAACTTTTCTACCTATTCAATAAAGAAAAGTTGCAAATGTAAGAAACCCTAAGGCCACGTGCGCACGTTGCGTATTTGAATTTTTATCTCAGTGTTTGTAAGACAAAACCAGGAGAGGAGCAATCAGAGGAAAAGTATAATAGAAAAACATCACCACTTCTGTATTTATCACAAACTCTTGGTTTTAGCATTACAAATACTGATGTAAAAAACTCATAAAATACTCAACGTGTGCACATGGTCTTATTCATCCATCTCCAGGACAGGGGGAATGTCTGGATTATTTATTCATTGGAGCTAAAGGTGTGTGGGGTACTGCAGAAGAAAGGCTAGACCAAAGAAGCATTTTAAAATCAGGGAGAGCTTTAGACTCTATTGAAACATAACATGTCAATGAATACAAAGCATAAACTGAGCACAGTTGGTATAATTGATCTGCGTGATGATATTATGCTACCAAACCACCCAAGGGTGCCGTGGCAAGCAATGTAGACTAAAGAATTCTCATTTTACAGGATATTTACTTATTTTTTTACAGATAAGGAGCTCTGTATATAGTGTATCGTGTACAGGTAATACAGTGATCACCAGTAACATTGTACCCAGGAGCTCTGTATATAGTGTACAGGTAATACAGTGATCACCAGTAACATTGTACCCAGGAGCTCTGTATAAAGTGTATCGTGTACAGGTAATACAGTGATCACCAGTAACATTGTACCCAGGAGCTCTGTATACTGTCAGTGTGCAAGTAATACAGTGATTACCAATGACATTATACACAGGAGCTCTGTATATAGTGTCAGTATAACAGATAATACAGTGATCACAATGACATTATACACAGTAGCTCTGTATACAGTGTCAGTGTACAGGTAATAGTGATTACCAGTGACATACACAGGAGCTCTGTATATAGTGTACAGGTAATACAGTGACCACTAGTGACATTATACACAGGAGCTCTGTATACAGTGTCAGAGTACAAATAATACAGTGACCCTCAGTGACATTATACACAACAGGAGCTCTGCGTTCAGTGTCAGTGTTCAGATAATACAGCAATCACCAGTGACATACACACTAGCTCTGTATATAGTGTCAGTGTACAGGTAATACAGTGATCACCAGTGACATACACAGGAGCTCTGTATATAGTGGCGATGCGCAGGTAATACAGGCATTGCCAGTAACATTATACACAGGAGCTTCGTATATAGTGTACAGTGTCAGTGTACAGGTAACACACTGACTCACTAGTGATGTCTTTAGTTGAAGTTCTTCATGTTTGCTTTTTTCGTCAGTAAGCGCAGACCACCATCACTCATCTCTGCATAAAACATTTGTCTTGAGCACAGCTTCCAGAGCATATTCCCCACTTTTTCCCCCTTCTACACTACACAGCTGAATACAGACTTAGTTTTTATGCAACCCATCATTCCAAATATAAATAGTAATCCAACACTGAGTCCTATATTAAGTGTAAATAACCACTTTCTACACCTAATAAATATATAAACTAATTAGCACCTGGATAATGCCGCAAGGTGACACCGCTGGAAAACGCAGGCGCGATGTCAGACACTAGCAAGTGTGCCTGGAGCAATGGCGCGCTGGCGCTGTTACTGGCTCTATCTCAATCCCTCACACATTCGTAGTATCAAAGGAATGGGGTTCCAAATGAGTCATTCACCAGATCATGCATCCATCAACATACACACTGCAGCAAGTATGACTACTCAGGAACAGCCATGCGCGCTTTTTATAGCAAACGGGACCTTCCAAAGGCTTCCAGATCTGAGCTGAGCCAATGGAATCTGGAGCAGGACCTGAGCACCTGACTCCTGAACTCCAATGGGCGATTGTCCCATGAGCATGCTCAGAAGAAGGGACGAAGGACTTAGCCTCCGGAGAGAGTTGCTGTAAAGCAATCTCCTTTGCATTAGACAAAGAGCAGGAGACTGCAGCATGTGAGAGTCTAGATTCCTGCCTAGTAATGGCCGAAATCTGACTCCTAGCAAAGTCTTGTACTATATAAATATAGCTAAATTATTTCACATCCTTACAAAACCACATTTGGAAGAAACTGTCTCATAAACCATACTATGTGCTTGTGGATTTTTTTGCGAATTTTCAAATCAGAAACTGGCAATGAGCACACAAGGTTCTTTTCGCCTAGATAAATGATGAAAAATGTTTCAGAAAATGTTCAAATTAATGAATATATGCATTTTTATTGAAAAAAAATGACTTGCTTTGCACATGTTCATGTGTTGAAACGTCTTTTAAACACTTCATGTTTTTAAAAATACCAAGTGGTTAAAAGAAGTAACATGTCCATTCTCTGGTGTTTTCCGCTCGTAAGATGATCTGCACTTTACAATACACATCAGTGGGAAAACTCAAAAGACGATCTGATGTTTTTTTGGAGCATTTTGCCATAATTTTTGCTTAAAAAACGCTAGCTGCTTCTTTATTATTCGATGGAGTGAAAAAAAAAGGTGACCAGAAAACTTCAGTAAAAAAAGACCACAAAATCATGGGGGGGAACCCTAAACGCCTGTTGCTAAAACGCTAAGAAAAAAGCTCAGCAAATGACTGAAAAAGTTACACTAAAGAAAGCTTAAAAAAAAAAAAAAAAAAAAAAAAGCTCCAGAGTTTCCTGAAGCGTCTTCTACTTTTAAAACTCCTTATGTTTGCTTGAGTTTACAAGATGTAGTGTGCACATAGCCACTGGGTGAAAACCCCACATTTTGAAATTTGATGAATAATTTATCTATTCTGCAGCAAGACCTAATCAAAAACTGTGTACATACCCCAACAGAGATTCATATAATTACACTGCTCAAGAAAATAAAGGGAACACTGAAATACCACATCCTAGATATCTCTGAATGAAGTATTCCAGTTGCAAATTTTTATTCATTGCGTAGTGGAATATGTTCAGAACAATAAAACATAACAATTATCAATGTAAATCAAAATGAATTACCCATGGAGGTCTGGATTTGGAATGATACTCAAAATCAAAGTGGAAAATCAAATTAAAGGCTGATCCAAATTCAGTGGAAATACCTCATGACAAGGAAAAGATGCTCAGTATCGTGTGTGGCCTCCACGTGCCTGTATGACCTCCCTACTGTACAACGCCTGGGCATGCTCCTGATGAGTTGGCGGATGGTCTTCTGAGGGATCTCCTCCCAGACCAGGACTAAAGCATCTGTCAACTCCTGGACAGTGTGTGGTGCAACATGAAGTTGGTGGATGGAGCGAGGCATGATGTCCCAGATGTGCTCAATCAGATTCAGGTCTGGGGAACTGGCAGGCTAGTCCATAGCTTCAATGCCTTCATCTTGCAGGAACTGCTGACACACTCCAGCCACCTGAGGTCTGGCATTATCCTGCATTAGGAGGAACCCAGTGCCAACCGCACCAGCGTATGGTCTCACAAGGGGTCTGAGGATCTCATCTCGGTACCTAATGGCAGTCAGGCTACCTCTGGCGAGCACATGGAGAGCTGTGCGGCCCTCCAAAGAAATGCCACCCCACACTATTACTGACACACTGCCAAACCGGTCATGCTGAAGGATGTTGCAGGCAGCCGATCGCTCTCCACGGCGTCTCCAAACTGTCACGTCTGTCACATGTGCTCGGTGTGAACCTGCTTTCATCTGTGAAGAGTACAGGGAACCAGTGGCGAACTTGCCAATCCTGGTGTTCTGCGGCAAATGCCAAGTGCCTGCACGGTTTTGGGCTGTGAGCACAACCCCCATCTGAGGACGTCGGACACTCAGACCATCCTCATGGAGTCGATTTCTAACCATTTGTGAAAACATATGCACATTTGTTTCCTGCTGGAGGTCATTTTTCAGGGCTCTGGCAGTGCTCCTCCTGCTCCTCCTTGCGTAAAGGCGGAGGTAGCAGTCCTGCTGCTGGGTCGTTTCCCCTCCTACGTCTCCTGGTGTACTGGCCTTTCTCCTGGTAGCACCTCCAGCCTCTGGACACTACGCTGACAGACACAGCAAACCTTGCCACAGCTCGCATTGATGTGCCATCCTGGATGAGCTGCACTACCTGAGCAACTTGTGTGGGTTGTAGAGTCTGTCTCATGCTACCACGAGTGTGAAAGCACAGCCAACATTCAAAAGTGACCAAAACATCAGCCAGAAAGCATTGGTACTGAGATGTGGTCTGTGGTCCCCACCTGCAGAACCACTCCTTTATTGAGGGTGTCTTGATAATTGCCAATGATTTCCATCTGTTGTCTATTCCATTTGTACAAAAGAATGTGAAATTGATGGTCAATCGGTGTTGCTTCCTAAGTGGACAGTTTGATTTCACTGAAGTTTGATTTACTTGGAGTTATATTCTGTTGTTTAAGTGTTCCCTTAATTTTTTTGAGCAGTGTATATTCTAATCCAAAAGAGATTACCTCTAACATAGCCGAGTGAGTCACTCTATGGGTCTCATTAAACTTCAATGTGAATCAAACTGTAATTCTGTTTAGGTTCCAGCAGTAGAACAAAAGATCAGAATATGCTTCACTTGATCCTGTAAAATATAATTACTTTTATAGCATACATAATTGTTTTGGCTGTAGCCAAATTAACTAGCAAATGCAGCATCATTGAGGGTGGAAAGCTTCTTGTCATGCATTACTGTCATATGTAAACAATTATATTGTATGTGCTTATTAACATTTTCTTTATCTTTGTTGATCAATTTTGTGAGTATGCCTTGTGAATACAGTTGTGTGAAAGTGTTTGCCCCCTTAATGATTGCCTATTCTTTTGCATGTTTGTCGCTCTTAAATGTTTCATATCACCAAACAAATGTAAATACTAGACAAAGATAACACAAGAAAACACAAAATGCAGTTTTTCCATGAAGGTCTTTATTATTGAGGGAAAAAGAAATCCTAACCTATAGGGCCCAGTTTGATTGCCCCCTAAACCTAATAACTGGTTGGGCCACACTTGGCAGCAACAACTCCAATTAAGTGTTTGTGATAACTGGTAATTAGTCTTTCACAACACTCTAGAGAAATTTTGGTCCACTCATCTTTGCAGAATTGTTGTAATTTAGCCACATTGGAGGGTTTCCAAGCCTTTTTGAGGTCATGCCACAGCATCTCAATCCGATTAAAGTCAGTACTTTAACTAGGCCACTGCAAAGTATTAATTTTGTTTTTCTTAAGCCAAGATGTGGACTTGCTGGTGTGTTTTGAATAATTGTTTTGCTCCATAACCAAAGTGCGCTTCAGCTTGAGGTCACGAACAGATGGCTGGACATTCTCCTTCAGGACTTTTTGGTAGACAGCAGAATTCATGGTTCCATTTACCACAGAAAGTCTTCCAAGTCCTATAGCAGCAAAACAGCCCCAGACCACCACACTACCACCATCATATTTTACTCTTGGAATGATGTCCCTTTTCTGAAATGCAGTGTTATTTCTATGCCAGATGTAATGGGACATACACCTTCCAAAAATGTCAACCTGTGTCTCATCAGAGTGTTCTCCCAAAAGTCTTGGGGATCATCAAGATGTTTTCTGGCAAAACTGAGACGAGCCTTTATGTTCTTATTGCTCAGCAGGGGTTTTCGTCTTGGAACTCTGCCATGCAGGCCATTTTTTCCCAGTCTCTTTTTCTATGGTGGAGTCATGAACACTGACCTTAATTGGGGCAATTGAGGTCTACAGTTCTTTGGATGTTGTTTCGGGGACTTTTGTGACCTCTTGGGTAGCTGCACTTTGGGTAATTTTGTCGGCCGGTCACTCCTGGGAACGTTCAGCGATGTTTTTTGCAATTTGTGGATAATGGCTCTCAATGTAGTTCGCTGGAGTCCCTAAGCTTGGGAAATGGATTTATAACCTTTTCCAGACTGAAAGATCTCCATCACTTTGATTCTCTTTGTTCCAGAATTTCTTTGGATCGCAGCATGATATCTAACTTTTGAGGATCTTTTGGTCTAGTTCACTTTGTCAGGCAGGTCCTATATAAGCGAGTTCTTGATTTAGAACAGGTGTGGCAGTAATCAGGCCTGCACATGGCTAGGGATTTTGAACTGATGTGATAGACCACAGTTAATTTATGTTTTAAGGTGGGGGGAGGGGTTTCAGAATCACCTTTTCACAGGGCCCTGTAGATTTGGATTTCTTTTTCCCTTAATAATAAAAACCTTCATTTAAAAATGGCATTTTGTTTGTGTCATCTTTGTCTGAAACATTTAAAGGGAACCTGTCACCCGGAAAATGCAGTCCAATCTGCAGGCATCATGTTATGGAACAGGGAAGCTGAGCACATTGATGTATAGTTTTACAAGAAAATATTCAGTATAACCCATGATTTCATCATTTATACCTCTGCTCATTTTGTGATTTTTGGTCCAGTGGGTAGTTTTTTCAGTGCCTAACGAAGAAAGCGCTCAGTCACTAATAGGACCGCCCACTGGACCAAAAAAAATTTCAGAAAGAGCAAAGGTATAAATGATTTAAAAGCAGATTATACTGAATCTTTTCTCATAAAACTATACAGTATATCAATCTGCTCAGCTCCCCCTGCTCTGTAACATGCTGCCTGCAGATTTTACTGCATTTTCATGGTGACAGGTTCCCTTTAAGTTTTACAAATATGCAAAAGAATAGGAAATTGGAAAGGGGGCAAATACATTTTTCACACTAATATATATGTGTGTATGTTCCAGGGTTGCCAACTTGACTTTATATTTTTTTGAACAGCCTATGAAAAATCATTGTCAGACAATATTTTCTACAGACACATTGAAAAACCTTAATAATTAATTATGATTATAAGTGATATGTCTACAGACCATAATTCTGATATGAAGACATTATCTGCATAATTACAGTGAAAATCTGTATAAGTTCATTTTAATCAATAGATCTTGGACTAATTATAATTTCCTCAATTGGATGTGTTTAAATAAAATATTCCTGTGCTGCGATAATCTTATAAATGTGTCCCTGAGGTGTGCTGTGCAATGGCTGTGTGTGACCATACAGGGTGTTCTGCCATCTGAATATAGAGCAAATGTGTCTGTATTAGGGTGTGTGCACACGTTGCGGATTCTGCTGCGGAATTTTCAGCGCGGATTATCTGCGGATTTGCCTGCGGCTTGACACCTGTCATGGAAGTGACATGCTGCGGATTTAAAACCGCAGCAAATCCGCGCGGAAGATTCCGCACCGTGTGCACTGCGGTTTTCATTTTCCATTGCTTTTAATGGTTTAATAGACCAGATCCGCAGCAGAATCCGCAACGTGTGCACACACCCTTATGTGCTGGTCATCATCTAGTGGTGGCTGACTTTATAGCTGTGACTTAAATAGCTTTACAGCTTGTGTCTTTAACAGAAGTGTTGCACTATGGGACTGAAGCAATGTATTCTGGGATAAAGAAGATGCCATTTTCTTCTGTGTATTTCATAAGGACACACGTGTTTATTTGTCCTCCTGTAACTCTCCAACTTGAGTTTGTTATCCGGGTAAAGCATATCTGGTTTTGAACAGCTGACATGTGCCTGGAACAGCCCTGGATGGAATCGCAATCCACCCGCAGCTATTAACCTGTTAAATGCCGATGTCAAACTCTGACAGCACCATTTAACGCGTGCTTTCAGCCATCGGGCAGTAAATCCGCCCATCGGTGACCCTATATGGTTGTCACTGCTGGCTTGCTGTGAATACCGCCCAATGGTCGGCGCTCATAGCAAGTCAATGAGCAGATCACCTGCTACATACAGGTGATCTGCTCATCGACTGTATGTAGCAGAGCTCATCGTGTTATGGCAGCATCTAGTCCCCCATGGAGACTATTGAAGCATGCCAAAAGTAAAAAAATGTTTTAAAAAATATGTTTAACCCCTTAACGACCGCCAATACGCCTTTTAACGGCGGTAATTAAGGGTACTTAAACCACAGCGCCGTTAATTCACGGCGCTGTGATTTAAGTGAATAGCGCCCCCCAGTGTCGGATTTTCTCCGGGGTCTCGGCTGCCAGGGGTAGCCGAGACCCCAGAGAACATGAATCGGTCGGTTTTTACCGACCCCCGCTTTTGTGATCGCCATTATTAACCCTATAACGGCGACCGCAAAAAAAAAAAAGCCGCAATTTTACATTTAATTTCTCTTTCCTCTGATGTGATCGCACATCAGAGGATAGAGAAATAGGGTCCCCGGTCCCCTCCCGGTACCTCTCCCTTGTCCTCCTTCCCCTCCTGGTGGTCCCGCGCCCGCCGGCGTCATCCGATGGGCGCCGCCATCTTGAAAATGGCGGGCGCATGCGCAGTGCGCCCGCCGGGAATCTGCTGGCTCCGGCTGGCAGATTCCATTCATTATTTCGATCACTATGATAAACGATCATAGTGATCAAAATAATAAAAATAGTACATAACCCCCCCCCCTTTTATCACCCCCTTATTCTGGCACACATAATGAAATAAAAAAAATATTATTTTTTTCAGTTTTCCATAAGGGTTAGGCTAGGGTTAGGCTAGGGGTGTGTTGGGGTTAGGGTTGGAGCAAGAATTGAGGGGTTTCCACTATTTACCAACTTTGGGGGTCTAAAAATTGGGGTCTAAAAAAATCACTTTTGTGGAAATAAAAAAGACTATTTTCACGGCTCTGCGTTTATAAACTTCTGTGACGCGCTTGGGGGTTCAAAGTGCTCACCACACATCTAGACAAGTTCCTTAGGGGGTCTAATTTCCAAAATGGGGTCACTTGTGGGGGGTTTCCACTGTTTAGGCCCATCAGGGGCTCTGCAAATGCAACATGATGCCCGCAGACCATTCCATCAAAGTCTGCATTCCAAAATGGCACTCCTTCCCTTCCGAGCTCTCCCATGCGCCCAAACAGTGGTTCCCCCCCACATATGGGGTATCAGTGTACTCAGGACAAATTGCATAATAACTGTGGGGGTATGATTTCTCCTGTTACCCTTGTAAAAATAAAAATTTGGGCGCGAAAAGATCATTTTTGTGTAAAAAAATGGATTTCTTATTTTCACGGCTCTGCGTTTATAAACTTCTGTGAAGCACTTGAAGGTTCAAAGTGCTCACCACACATCTAGATAAGTTCCTTCATGGGTCTAGTTTCCAAAATGGAGTCACTTGTTGGGAGTTTCCACTGTTTAGGCCCATCAGGGGCTCTGCAAACGCAACATGATGCCCGCAGACCATTCCATCAAAGTCTGCATTCCAAAATGGCACTCCTTCCCTTCCAAGCTCTCCCATGCACCCAAACAGTGGTTCCTCCCCACATATGGGGTATCAGCGTACTCAGGACAAATCGCATAATAACTGTGGGGGTATGATTTCTCCTGTTACCCTTGTAAAAATAAAAATTTGGGGGTGAAAAGATCATTTTTGTGGAAAAAAAAAATGGATTTCTTATTTTCACGGCTCTACGTTATAAACTTCTGTGAAGCACTTGAAGGTTGAAAGTGCTCACCACACATCTAGATAAGTTCCTTAATGGGTCTAGTTTCCAAAATGGGGTCACTTGGAGTTTTCCACTGTTTAGGCACATTAAGGGCTCTCCGAACGCAACATGGCATCCGATCTTAATTCCAGCCAATTCTGCGTTGAAAAAAATCAAACGGTGCTCCATCCCTTGCGAGCTCTGCCGTGTGCTGAAAAAGGGGTTTACCCCCACATATGGGGTATCGGCGTATTCAGGAGAAATTGTACAACAAATTTTGTGGTTGATTTTCTCTTTTAACACTTGTGAAAATAAAAAAAATTGGTTCTGAAGTAATTTTTTTCCAAAAAAAAGTTAAATGTTAATTTTTTCCATCCACATTGCTTTCGTTCCTGTGAAGCACTTAAAGGGTTAATAAACTTCTTGAATGTGGTTTTGAGCACCTTGAGGGGTCTAGTTTTTAGAATGGTGCCACTTTTGGGTATTTTCTGTCATGTACACCCCTCAAAATGACTTTAAATATGATGTGGTCCCTAAAAAAAATGGCTTTGTAAATTTTGTTGTAAAAATGAGAAATCGCTGGTCAACTTTTAACCCTTAGAACTTCCTAACAAAAAAAAATTTTGCATCCAAAATTGTGCTGATGTAAAGTAGACATGTGGGAAATGTTATTTATTAAGAAATTTATGTGACACATCTCTCTGATTTAAGGGCATAAAAATTTAAAGTTTTAAAATAGCAAAATTTTAAAATTTTTTGCCATATTTCTGTTTTTTTCATAAATAAACAAGACTTATCGAAGAAATTTTACCACTAACATGAAGTACAATATGTCACGAAAAAACAAACTCAGAATCAGCAGGATCCATTAAAGCGTTCCAAAGTTATAACCTCATAAAGGGACAGTGGTCAGAATTGTAAAAATTGGCCTGGTCATTAAGCTGCAAACTGGCTCTGTCGCTAAGGGGTTAAATCACCCACTTTTGCCCCATTCAAAATAAAAAAAAAAAAAAAAAAAAAACACATTTGGTATCGCCACGTTCACCTGATCTATAAAAAAAAAAAAAAAAAGTATTGACATGATCGCTAAACGGCGTAGCGAGAAAAAAGTAAAAATGCGAGTAATTTTTTTTTTTTTGGTCGCCGCGACATTGCATTTAAATGCAATAACAGGCAATCAAAAGATTATATCTGCACCACAATAGTATCAATAAAAACTTCACCTTGGCACACAAAAAATAAGCCCTCACCCAACCAAGATCACAAAAAAATGGAGACTCTACGGGTCTTGGAAAATTTTTTTTTTTTTAAACAAACTTTGGATTTTTTTTCACCACTTAAATAAAAAAGAACCTAGACATGTTTGGTGTCGATGAACTCGTAATGACCTGGAGAATCATAATGGCAGGTCAGATTTAGCATTTAGTGTACCTAGGAAAAAGCCAAACAAAAAAACAAGTGTGGGATTGCACTTTTTTGCAATTTCACAGCACTTGGAATTTTTTTTTTCCCTATTTTTGAGTACACGATATGGTAAAATCAATAGTGACATTCAAAAGTACTACTCGTCCCGCAAAAAACATGTCCTCTCATGGCCATATTGACAGAAATATAAAAAGTTAAGGCTCCGGGAAAAAGGGGAGCGAAAAACAAACACAAAAACTGCTTTTGTCATAAAGGGGTTGAGAATCCAACATGTCTGATTTCCAACAGGGGAATAAGGCACAGAGAAGTCTGGCAGCAAGTTCTCAGAGAACACAAGGGTGCTTGGCAGATCCGAATCTGCCTATGTTTGGGGGAATTTGTGAATGATAACTCAGCTGAACAATCAATTGGCCAATAGCTACCTAGTGTGTATGGGGAGCTTTACAAGAAGGAACCTTGCCAAGAGAGATAGATGTCTTGATAATATAAATTAAATATGTGGCATGTAGGAATGCAATTATTAATTTATTTCTGTATCAGGAAGGAACAAGGTCTGTCCAGGTTTTCCTGTTGGAAGTTATTCCAACCTGAGGAATCAAGGTGTTAAAAGCAAAGTCCAAAGATCACAATGGGCACAGGAGAAGGTATTACACCATGTAAAGGTGGCAGATATCTGTTTTTGATTGCTCAGGTACTGATAGGAAAGACTATAATTAGTAACTGAAGTTATGCTTTATATCTCAGCAACAGTGATGTAATCTCATTAGAATGTGGTATGAAGTAGTAATCTACTTGATATATTTAAAACATTTTTTGGAGCCATATTGCAAGTAACATAAAAGACAGTCCATTGGTTAAGCTTCACATTTCTTACAAATATTCCTGAATTTATTTGTGCTAGTGTAGTAGTGTAAGCTGAAATTTCAGGGTCTCTGACTGCAGGTGAGTCTGAGAAGCAGAGACCGTGCGTGGACGGAGATACCTGGCCTGACCGCTTGGTCTACTCACCTGAAGTAACTTTCTCAGGATTATATTAGCCCATATCAGGAGACTCAATGGACACAAACTGTTTCATGGATTTGTAAAATCAGCCTTAAGGGTGTGTTCACATGTAGTATTCGCAGGATGCAGTGACAAGACGGGAGCCGGAGTGAGCTTAAATGCAACTTTTATATAGGGGCTATTTGAGTAACTAGCAAGCTGACAGCAGTTATCCTCGCAGGGATCCAAACAATAATACACAGGTAACACGATATTAACTACCCGGTCAGAACCAGTAACTCTAAGGCCATGGTATGGTCCAAGAACTATGATTAATCAACTACGACGTGTCACTTATCCTTCTCTGACGTCCAGCAGAGTGGTTGTAGATGTCTATTCGGCGTCTCAGCCGCTGGGCTGAAGAGTTCCTCAGCGTTGGGCCTCCTGGCGGTGGCAGGATGGCGGTGGCTGGGGGCCTGGACGTATAGGCCGCAGCCTGGAGTCGGGCAGCGGCGGCCGCGGGTGGCAACGGGCAAGCCGCAGCCGCGGACTGGAGACGGGCAGTGGAGGCCACAACCGCGGGTATAAGTGCCAGGAGCAGGAGCGCGGTCGTCGTCCCTCTGCTCCCTGATCATGGTGAGTCCCCCTCCAATCTCTCTGGTTGATGCTCACTCCTTCTGCCGCCACCTAGACTTCCTGCTCTGTCGAGTGCCCCTTGCTGGCGTTCTGAGTTCCTTTTATACCTGCTCCACCCCCCCACTCCTAGAACTGTCCCTGGTCCGTCCTCTAATTTTGTCCCCCCGGAAACAGTTCCCCTAGGAACCTTGGTGACAGTCTCCTTGGTTCCAGCCCGGTAACACAGTGGAAACTCTCCCCCCTACACACACGTTGCGGATTCTGCTGCGGTCCAGTACCATGCTAATCAATGCAAACAAAAAACACTGTGCATATGCTGCGGATTTTTCAGCGCAGATTTGCTGCGGATTTGAATCCACAGCATGTCAATTCTTTGTGCGGATCCGCAGCGTTTTGACATCTGCTCCATTATAGAAATCCACAGGTGTAAAAACGCAGAGGAAATCCGTACAAAATCTGCAGAAAACCCGTAGGAGATCTGCACTAAATCCACAGGTAAAACACAGGTCATTTTACCTGCGGATTCAGCCAAATCCGCGCTGAAAAATCTGCAGCAGAATCCGCAACGTGTGCACATAAGGCTCATTCAGACAAGTCTATTATTCGTATGTGTATACCATGGACTGCCTGATTGCACAAGGACACATTATAGCCATTGTACCAGTGCACTGGGCCAATTTAATTTCAGCATTCGATTTTCCGGTTCGAATTAATGTCCACATTAGTGTGTGTAAGGCCTCATTCACATATGTGTTAATTTTATTTACTGTACTCGCGTATATGGCGCCATTAATTCCACAGCGCTTTACATCTTCACGATCCCCATCTGCTACGACATACGATGCAACATTTTTTGTGGCAAATGTATTGTTTTCTTCTGTACAAAATATTGGGAACGCTGTTAGGGTTGACATGAGCGATGAGTCTTCTGAGAGAAACAGAATAATTGTGGTAATGACATTTGGCTCAAACTCTGATCCGGGTTTGATCAGTGTCAGTTTACTGTGATCTGATTCACATGAGAGAATAGTAGCACATGTGAGGAGAAGATGGAGAATGTAATTTCTCCATTTTTTCCATTGTCTATGTCCGCGTAAATTGGACTGCACTCGGATGACATCCGAGTGCAGTCCAATGTTTTACATGCACCAATATAGACTTAAGTGGATGTGCGCTATCCAATTTGCGGAGCAACTCATAGCACGCTTCAATTTTGTTTCACATGTTGAATCGGCATGAGAAAAAAGCACTGATCAGTACTTACCCGCAGTATAAGAATGGGCCGAATGCCATCCATTAGAACATCGAATAGCTTTTATCCAGGTTATACGCTCGTGATAGCGAGCCCCTAGGGAAACGCTGCCCTATGTATTTTTATATTGTGGTTTATGGTGATAAGCCAAGAACAAATTGTGGTGATGAACATGACTTTTTGACTTATTCATCCACAAACAATCTAAGAAAATATTCTTTACATCTTTACAAAGGGGATACATACTATGAAGGCTGCTTTTACAACTGCAATATGATGCCTGAATACTAGAAAACATGGGGGGGGATGAACAAAAGGTTCATTTAGAGATTAGCTTTAAACGAATAGCAAGCAATTACTCCTCTTCATTGTGTTTTAGTGTGTGCCGATATAAAAAAACACTACCAAAAGAGAGCCCAATTTTAATATTTGTTGAGTTTCCTATCACCTTTTAGGTTTCATTCAGAAGTGATTTTCTTATGCACTAAAAACAAATTTATTTTCATCAGAGTTCCTATCAAACAAACATGAAAATTGGTACAACGCAACTATGTATGTAAGGGGCTCATACTCATTTGCGAGAAAAACGGACGAGTGCAATCCGATAAAAAAAATCGGATTGCACTCTGACCAATGTTATTAAATGGGTGACATCTCATCTGCGATTTTTTTTTTTTTTCTCAGCTGAAATCGGACTGAGAAAAAAAATTGCAGCATGCTGAGTATCTCGGATAAGACTCGCCTATGCAAGTCAATGCGTGCGAGAAATAAAATCGCACAGCACTCTCGCACCATGCGAGTGCTGTCCAATTTGTACACTCCGGTGTCCTTTGAAAAGCCAGCAATTCATGTGCTGCATACAGGAAAATCACATTGACAGGTTAGACTACAATAGATAGAATATATATGTCAGTGATATATAATGATTTACAGTATATTACATAGAAGAAAAGCCGATAATTCAGCAGCCGCAGTAGTGTAAAAATCACAGCAGGAGCCGTCAGGATAGAAGAGATGAATTACATACAGTAAATACAAAAAGAATGGGTAGATATATAGATGTCAGTGACAAATACAATTAGTGCAGTGTGTGTGCAAATTACTGGACATGTATTTAATTAATAAAAGATTATTTTTTGGAAAAAAAATGGCGTGGGCTCCCACGCAATTTTCGTAACCAGCAGAGGGAAAGACGACGACTGTGCGTAGATATTTATAGCCTGGGAAGGGGTTAATACCCATGGAACTTCCCAGGGTATTAATATCAGCTCACAGCTGTATACTTAGCCTTTACTGGCTAAAAAATGACGTGGGGTCCCCCTATAATTAATAACCAGCAAAGGTTATGCAGACAGCTGTGAGCTGATATTAATAGCCTGGGAAGCTCCATGGGTATTACCCCCTTCCCAGGCTATAAACATCTGCCCCCAGTCATTGGCTTTCCCTCTGCTAGTTGCAAAAATTGCACGGGAGCCCACGCCATTTTTTCCTCCAAAAATTCTTCTGTTAATTAAATACATGTCCAGTAAGGTGCACACACACTGTATTAATTGTATTTGTCACTGACATCTATATTTCTACCCATTTTATTTGTTTTTACTGTATGTAATCCATCTCTTCTATCCTGTCGGCTCCTGCTGTGATTTTACAGAACTTGGCAGATGAATTACCGGCCTTTCTTCTATCCATCTCTCTATGCAATATAAATACATACTGTATATGTGTGTGTCACTGACATATATATATACACACACATCTATGTGTAAATATTCTATCCTATTATAACCTGTCACTCTGTGATTATACTGTATGCGGCAGATGATTTGATGGCTTTTAATCTATCATTATATACAGTATATATATATACAGTATATATATTATATATGTGTGTGTTTTGAAGAATATTTCATTTTAAAACGATTTGTAAAGGACAGAGAACTGCTGTATGTAAAAGCTCATGTTAAAATCGCATTACATACGGTTTGCATATGCAAGTCATACGGATGTTCCGTTTAAAAATCGCACAGCACTAAGCATGACACTCACATGACACTTGTCCATTTTTTCGGTCCTGACATTGGAATGTTTTTTTCCACACTTATGGGTACGTACCCTAAGTCTGAGTGCTGTCCAAGTTTTTCACAGACTCAAACGTGCATTGGAGACTCTGATCCGTAACTAGGATAAAAGATGGACAAATCTCATTATTTCTCCAACGACTTGATGCGCGAAACCGCTGAGACATGTGAACAGCCACATAGCCTACTATGGGTATGTACTCGTACGTGAAACAGACGTCTGAATGAGCCCTTAGGGTGTGTGCACACGCTGCGGATTCTGCTGCGGAATTTTCCGCACGGATTTGTCTAAATCCGCAGGTCTTTTGGCCTGCGGTTTATCTGCAGATTTTCTGCGGTTTAGCCTGCGGGTTTCCCCTGCGGTTTGACACCTGCCATGGAGCAGGTGCCAAACCGCAGCAGAATCCACACAAAGAATTGACATGCTGCGGATTTGAAGCCACAGCAAATCCGCGCAGAAAATTCCGCACTGTCTGCACTGCGGATTTCATTTTCCATTGATTATAATGGTACCGTACAATGCAGCAGAAACTGCTGCGGATCCGCAGGACCAAATCCGCTGCGGATCCGCAGCAGAATCCACAGTGTGTGCACACACCCTTAGACTTGTTAGTACATATTAATAGTTTTAATGAATTTGTTCCATTTTAATATGATTAGAAATGTTTCTTTGTGAATCATTGATGAAGTGTATTGAGAATAGCTTTTCCCGTTCAAGGTGAAATAAATTATCATCCCAATCGCATTAATAATAGTAATAATAATAATTTGTATTTATATAGCGCCAAAATATTCCTCAGCACTTTACAATTAAATAGAAACATGTACAGACACAAACATTACAATGTAACACATTTCAACAGTTACAGAAGGAGTGAGGCCCGGCTTCAAGCTTACAATCTATTACATCATTCATCTCTTTCAATAAAAAATGCCACATTGATGTTTTAAGCTTTATCATTTATTTTAGTAGATGAGAAAGTTTTTTACTACTATTAAAAATCCAGACTTTTTTTTATTGATTTGTGACTAAATGTCCCGCCAGTGTACAGTAGAGTGGGTGTGGGGGCAGATTTATGACTTGATATCCCACCAGTGCTGTGACCCCTCTGTGTGCAGTAGAGTGGGTGTTAGGGCAGTGTCCCACCAGTGCTGTGACCCTTTCAAGTGTGCAGTAGAGTGGCTGTGGAGGCAGATTTATAACTTGATGTCCACCAGTGCTGTGACCCCTCAGTGTACAGTAGAGTGGGTGTGGGGGCAGATTTGTGACTTGATGCCCCACCACTGCTCTCACCATTCTGACAAAAGCCGGAATCAGGAAGATGGTAGACGAAGGCCAGCAGAGGTATGTCAGTGACTGGAAGAACGACATCATCAGCTTACAGAAACTGACCATGTACCAGAGTCTACAGAGAGACTGCAGACTGGCCCCATACCTGGAGAAACTCCCGGACCCCAGAGACCGCAAGATCCTGAGCCGGTATAGACTCAGTGCCCACAGTCTGGCCATCGAATCCGGCCGACACAGGCAGAGCTACAAGCCCAGGGAGGAAAGACTGTGCCAACACTGTGACCAGGAGGCCCTGGAGGACGAAACCCACTTCCTGCTGCCAAATACTCAGCAGTGAGGGGCACTCACTTCAGGAGACTCTCACATCTCTTCTCGGATTTCATCACCATGAAGGAGGAAGAGAAAACATATATCCTGCTGGGGGAAGAAGAGATCGCAGCGGAGATAGCAGCACAATATGTGAGTGAATGTCATAGACTGCGAGAAAGAGAACTATGATATGCTATGGACTTCTATAGCCCCCACCCTGGATCTGCCCCATGCCCCCCATCCACCTTCCTTATGCCATGGACTTCTATAGCCCCACCCTGGATCTGCCCCCATCCAATGTTCCTACAGCCCTCATCCAGGATCTGCCCCATCCACCTTTCCTACAGCCCCTACCCAACATCCCTACAGTCCCTATCCCCATTCCCTTTTGTACACTTGCTTTGGCAAAACTAATGTGTATTTAGTCCTGCCAATAAAGCTTCTTTGAATCTTGAATCAGTGTGCAGTAGAGTGGATGTGGAGGCAGATTTGTGACTTGATGTCCCATCAGTGCTCTGACCCTGCTGTGTGCAGTAGAGTGGGTGTCGGGTGGACATATAATTGGTGCAATATGTGCAGCCACACAGGGGCCCATGAGATAACAGGGTCCCACTTCTACCTTTAAATCAGCAACAGATCCTGCCACAGACCCAAAGAGGGGCTCATATAATGTTCTTGCACAGGGACCCTCTTAGGTCTGTGTGCTCCACTAGTGAATGTGGGGGTAGATTTGTGACTTGATGTGCCACCGGTGCTGTGACCCTGGAGTGTGCAGTATGGGGGCAGACCTCACATGCCATGTATTTACATGGAAATTAACCTGGTCTTGCAGGTTATCTGTAGGAGCTGTTAACAATTACTCTCAGCTTTATTTGCCTGGGAGACTGTGAGAGCCAGGAGGTGGACACTCTTTTTGTCTGCTGGATGCTAAACTGCTTCATCACTTTATTTTCAGGTAAGGAATTAGACCTGCATTTCCATTTGTATTTTAGACATTATTTGAAGCACCATATAATATTTTGTGCTCGTATCTTAAGCTGGCCACCATTGAACAGCCAACAGTGTCCGGGGTCCTCTATTGCAAAATTACTACTCCAAATCAATTGTAACTTTGAAAGCTGGGAAACGCTGATCTATGTAAGGCTGTGTGCATAGACCGTGTTTCTCCTACAGATTCTGCTTGAAATCCGCCTGAAAAAAGCGTCACCAAACCGCCACAAAAAATAACATAATACATGGCAATGTAAAAATGACGTGACTGTGTACATGTTCAGTGTTTTTCAAGTTCTTTTTTTAACTGCTTCAGGGTTTGGAAACCGTGAAGTGGTTAAAATACGGTCATTTTAGTTATCGAGATAACAAAGAAAAAAAGTCGGAAGAACCGCTGCAAAAGTGACGGCTATTCTGTTTCAGGATCAAGATCGCCATATTTTTCCTAAAGTGGCTTTTCCAACAAAAACTTCATGAGTGCACTGACGTCTTAAAGATGTAATTTACGCGTACCCTAAGGTTATGTTCCCTCGATGAGTATTTGGTGAGGTTTTGACGTTTCAGATTGTTTTTGCAGCATTTTTGCACTTATATGGTGGTCTTACAAAACTATTATTGTGTCAGTAGATAGGATTTACGGTAAATCAATCCTTTGTGTTAGATCTACAAAAGGAGTTGGACAAATTGTGGATGCCTTTGATGAATAAGTAGCCATAACTATAATTTTTTCTCTTTAACGTCTTTTTCAATAGAGGTCTATGCAACTGTATAGACATACAGTAATCAACTACAAAGCCAGCTCAGACACAGACTGCCACGAAGTAATGTAAAAAATCCAATTGTTCTCCTAAGCTGTTTAAAATAAGACATACACAAGGTATTCTTAAAGAAATTTAAAAAAAAATCAATCGAAGTCCTAAAAGAAAATTCATGCATATATGATCTATATCTGCTTGTGCTACCCACATTGCATAAGCCTCAAGAGCTTTCAAGAGCCTTATTTTTATTTTGCACAGCAGTTTAAAATCAGCTTTAATAAAAAATAATATATATAAACATTTAATATATAATTTTTATTAAAGCTGATACAATGATATATATTATGTATACTCCTTCTCATTATGTAGAGCACCATGGAATAAATGGAGCTATAATAATTAATAATATATAAACTTAAAAAAAAGTTGCATGTAAGATTGCATACTGTTGTTTGTCTATGATCTGGGCAGTCATCTTCGCTGCCCATTTACACACAATATATCTGCTAGGATGGTAGCAGTTTTCCAGAAAAACTGCACCCTTTCCAACAGTGCAGCATTCTCTAATGGTACACAATCACCATGATAAAGCTGGAGCTCAGAGGTGTATATTGTAACATTACAATTGGATTTCTGTTGATATGACCAGTCAGTGTCCAGGACTAGATAGCTTTGTTTTGATTAGCCATAGCAATCTAATTAATGCACACCAGGAGCCAAGGGTTTATCAGTTTAAGCAAAAAGTCAAACAAAACGACTAATAAATACTATACCCACTGGTTTACAATCACAATGCAATTTACAAGACAATTAATGGAAGTAGTTCTGAAGCAAGAGCAGGTTTTTAGGAACACAAGACTCCTCTTTCTAT
The DNA here is from genome assembly GCF_039654945.1 of Dendrobates tinctorius. Lineage (NCBI taxonomy): Eukaryota > Metazoa > Chordata > Amphibia > Anura > Dendrobatidae > Dendrobates > Dendrobates tinctorius. Next base: position 38,634,100 of record NW_027361675.1, read on the forward strand.
CATTGATTAGTCAGAGTAGGCTTTGCTGAGGTTGCTCCTTTGTCATTGTAAAATATGATTTAAGCTCCCGTTACACACTGCGATATCGCTAGCAATATCGCTGTAAAGTCACCGATTTTGTGACGTAGCAGCGTTATTGCTAGCGATATCGCTACATGTGATACTTACCTCCGACCGACTCCCCCGCTGCTCATCGCTGGTCGCACGAGAACGTCCTGGATCATTTCTCGTCGGCCACTTCCTGCTGCGCTTCCTGTGGCGCCGACGAGCGAGGCATGGACGCGGGCGGGAGGACGTCAGGATCGCCGCGTCTGACAGGTAAGTAGCGACCGCCGACCCCTGCGATGTCGCTGGTGAGATCTGCCTGTGTGGCAGCTCACTAGCAACCACTTAGCGATGCACCAGCAATCCATATCGTTGTCGGGATCGCTGGTGCATCGCTATGTGTAACGGTACCCTTAGGGTCCCGTCACACACAGCGATCTCGCTAGCGAGATTGCTGTGTGTGACGGGGATCAGCGGACCGGCCCCCTGCCGGTTATCACTGATCGTTCCCGAGAGGCCTGGGCCGTTTTTCGATCGCTGGTCTCCCGCTGCCCAGCACGCATCGCTGCGTGTGGCAGCGACAGACCAGCGATCAGCGACGCTGGTTTCTAATGTAAACGTCGGGTATCCAGGAGCCGCGGCTCCTGGATACCCGCTGTTTACCTTGGAAACCGGCATACACGCTGGTTTCCAAGGTAAACAGCGGGTATCCAGGAGTCGCGCGGCTCTTAGATACCGATGTTTACCTTGGAAACGAGCGTGTACGCCAGTTTCCAAGGTAAACAGCGGGTATCCAGGAGCTGTGGCTCCTGGATACCTGATGTTTACATTAGAAACCAACGTCGCTGGTCCTGATCGCTGGGGCTGTCTAACGATGTCCCAGCGATCCCATCCATGTTACTGTTACATATAGCGACGCTCCAGCGATCCCGACAACGATACGACCTGGTAAGGATCGCTGGTACGTCGCTACATGGTCGATAGTAAGCTGTCAAACAGGCAGATCTACTCTGGGGACACGAGATGAAAACATAATTCTCCCTCTGTACAAATCACTCGTCAGACCACACTTGGAGTATTGTGTGCAATTTTGGACGCCGGTGCTCAAGAAAGACATTACTGAACTTGAAAGGGTTCAAAGGCGGGCTACTAAAATGATAAGTGGAGTTGGTTCACTACAATACCCAGAAAGGTTATCAAAATTAGGTCTATTTACTCTAGAAAAGAGAAGACTTAGGGGAGACCTAATATATATGTACAAGTATATCAGAGGGCAATACAGAGATCTCTCCAATGAACTGTTTGTACCAAGGACTGTGACAAGAACAAGGGGGCATTCTCTTCGTTTGGAGGAAAGACAATTTCTGCACCAGCATAGAAGAGGGTTCTTCACGGTAAGAGCAGTGAGGCTCTGGAATTCTCTTCCTGAGGAAGTGGTGATGGCCAACTCACTGAATGAATTTAAGAAAGGAATGGATGCTTTTCTTGTGAGTAACAGTATAGAAGGTTACGAATAACAGAATATTATAGGTAGATGGTTGACCCAGCTTAGGGGAAGGAATTTTTTTCCCTATGGAGAAAATTGGCTTCTATTCTGTGGGTTTTTTGCCTTCCCCAGGATCAACAATGCAGAACAGCTGCACTAAAAATAGGCTGAACTAGATGGACATAAGGTCTTCCTTCAGCCTTCAAAACTATGTTACTATGTATGTTACTCAACGACGCAGCAACGATCCAGCGATCCGTTTAACGACCTCGGCGGTGGTTGGGACCTTGTCACACAGCAGCTATTCTGACGACTCAGACCTCGATAGGCGTGCTTCAGCGTTGCCTTTTCCACACCCTTCTGCTCCGATTGGTGGCCACTACTGTGCTATCACTACGCAGTTTGCTTCAGCGTTCCTGTCTGAGTCGCTAGTGCGCTATTTATTCGTGGATCCACAGTCACTGACACGGGGACACACATTTTTTATAACTGTACATGTTAAATGTTATGATTGCATATAATTAATAGCTGGCCTTTAAAAAGAAATGCTACAAAGATCCTAATTTGAGACCACCATTCGGAGCTGAGGGGGCGTTGAAAAGACAAAGCAAAATCACGCCTGCGTCCCTGAGTTCTAAGTCGCCTTCGAGGTCGCTCGTCGTTATGGTGTTAAACACAGCGATGCATGCTGGCCAGTGGGACACCAACGATCAAAAAATGGCCTTGAATATTCGAGCACGATCAGTGATATTGCAGCGGTGGGCCGGTCACTGCTATGTGTCACACGTAGCGAGATCGCTGGCGAGGTCGCTGTTGCATCACAAAACCTGTGACGTTTCAGCAATCTCGCTAACGATCTCGCTATGTGTGAAGTACCCCTGAGCCATGTAGGGCAAATACTGTTTTTTGTTTTTTCATTTATTTTCTTTTTGTGCCCACTGTGCGAAGATGTTATTGAATCACAACCGCATGCCACCAACCAAGAGAGGGATGTTCACTCTCTAAGGGAAAGGACACCTGGAAAATGAAATGGAAATCCACTTCCTAGTCTCAGTGATTTTCTGTCCACGTGGGCACTAGGAATAATGTGCTATATGCTGAAACACCCCAGTACCTAAAGACAGATCCATTAGACTTGCCTGGGGGGATGAAAAACACGTGGTTCCACCGGTTAAGTCCAGTAGCACTCATGCAGATAATTTAATTTGCTCTATACTATTGCCCTACCATAAGCGGGCTTTATGGCTTAAAGAAAACCCGTCAGGTGATATGCTCTGCACAAACCATGGGCAGCTTGTATCAGACACTGGCTGTATGATCTCAGCCATGTATGCGGCATTTCAGAGAAAAACCTACTTTTAATAGCCACAGGAACCTATCTGCGCCATTTACTAGTCGTACAGGTGGGTCTCTGGAAGCGTCTTCCTGCCAGCTGACAGTGACTGACAAGCCTCTACCTGTACACGCATGTGGCTCGGGCCCCGGCACCACAGCGTTTCAGAGACAAACATACATTGCTGTTGATCAACCACAAGACATGCAGCCGCAGCGACTTGGAACGTAGTAATCATAGAATCGTAGAGTTGGAAGGGACCTCCTGGGCCATCTGGTCCAACCCCCTGCTCAAAGCAGGATTCGCTAAATCATCCCAGTCAGATGTCTGTCCAGCCTCTGTTTAATGACTTCCATTGAAGGAGAACTCACCACTTCTCGTGGCAGTCTGTTCCACTCATTGATCACTCTGTCAAAAAGTTTTTTCTAATATCTAATCTGTGTCTCCTCCCATTCAGCTTCATCCCATTGCTTCTAGTCTTTCCTTGTGCAAATGAGAATAAAGTTGATCCTTCTACAATGTGTGTGACAGCCCTTGAGATATTTGTAGACAGCTATTAAGTCTCCTCTCAGTCTTCTCTTTTGCAAACTAAACATTCCCAAATCCTGCAACTTTTCCTCATAAGACAGGGTTTGCAGACCGGTCACCATTCTGGTCGCTCTTTTCTGAACTTGCTCCAGTTTGTTGATGTCTTTTTTAAAATGTGGTGCCCAAAACTGGACACAATATTCCAGATGAGGTCTGACCAAAGAGGAGTAGAGGGAAATAATGACTTCACGTGATCTAGACTGTATGCTTCTGTTAATACATCCTAGAATTGCATTTGCCTTTTTTGCTGCTGCATCACACTGTTGACTCATATTCAGTCTGTGATCTATTAGTATACCCAAGTCTTTTTCACATGTGCTGTTGCTTAGCCCTATTCCTCCCATTCTGTATATGCTTTTTTCATTTTTATTGCCCAGATGTAGTACTTTGCATTTTTCCCTGTTAAAAACCATTCTTTTAGTTGCTGCCCACTTCTCCAGTTTATTTATATCTTTTTGAATCCTATCTCTCTCTTCTCTAGTATTAGCTATCCCTCCTAGCTTTGTGTCATCAGCAAATTTAATCAGTTTACCCTCAATTCCATCATCTAAATCGTTGATAAAGATGTTGAACAATACAGGGCCCAGGACAGAGCCCTTTGGTACCCCACTTGAGACATTCTTCCAACTGGATGTGCAGCCATTTACGACCACTCTTTGGGTCCGATCACTAAGCCAGTTATGAATCCACCTAAGAGTTGCCTTGTCCATTCCATACTTAGTCATTTTTTCAATAAGGATTGTATGAGATACTTTGTCAAATGCTTTGCTGAAGTCAAGATATACTATATCTACAGCATTTCCTTGATCCACCCAATCAGTGATTGAATCATAGAAGGAAATTAAGTTAGTCTGACATGACTTAAGGCCCTTTTACATTTAGCGATGCACCAGCGATCCGACCAGCGATCCGACCCGGTCAGGGTCGCTGGTGCATCGCTAAATGATCGCTAGTGAGCTTCCACACAGGAAGATCTCACAGCGATGCAGCAGCGACGCAGCGGATGATACTCACCTTTCACACACAGCGATCCTGACGTCCTCCCGCCCACGTCCAGCGTCGCTCGTCTCACACAGCAGGAAGCCCCAGCAGGAAGCGCCCGACGAGAAATGGAGCCGCCCGATCTTGCGCGATCAGCGACAGTCAGCGGGGGAGCCGGTCGGAGGTAAGTATCACACATAGCGATATCGCTAGCAATATCGCTATAACGTCACAAAATCAGTGACGTTTTAGCGATATTGCTAGCGATATCGCTATGTGTAAAACCCCCTTTATTAGCTACAAACCCATGCTGACTCTGTTTAATCACTTCATTCTTATCCAGGTACTGACATACATGTTGTTTAATTATTTTTTCAAAGATCTTTCCTGGTATAGAAGTCAGACTCACCGGCCTATAGTTGCCTGGGTCCACCTTCTTCCCCTTTTTGAAGATAGGAACAGCATTTGCTCTTCTCCAGTCTTCTGGGACTTCTCCTGTTCTCCAAGAATTTTCAAAGATTATGGAGAGGGGTTCGAAAATTTCTTCTGCTATCTCCTTCAGTACTCTGGGGTGTAATTCATCTGGACCTGGAGACTTAAATTCATTTAGGTTAGCTAAGTGTTTCCTCACTATCTTTCTGTTTATAGATATCCTGGATTCTTCTATTCCCTTAATAGGACAGTGAAGAACAGTTGATGTTACATTTCCTTTCTGAGAGAAAACAGATGCAAAATAGGAATTTAAAAGTTCGACCTTCTCAACATCCTGTCTTACCATTTCATAATTTTCATCCTGTAAAAATCCTATAGCATCTTTGACTTTTCTTTTACTTTTGACATATCCCCAAAATCCTTTATTATTGCTTTTGACATCTCTTGCAAGCCTCAATTCATTGTCAGCTTTAGCTAATCTGATTTGTGCCCTGCAGGTTCTGCAGACAGCATTATATTCTTCTTTAGATATGCCTCCCTCTTTCCATTTTATAAACATTTTGTTCTTCCTTTTTAGCATGTGCTTAAGTTCTGTGTTCATCCATCCTGGTTTCCTTAAATGCTTCCTATTCTTCCCTCTTTTCGAAATTGTTAACAATTGTGCTTTGAGAATTTCATTTTTCAAGATTTCCCATCCTTCCTGGACATTTTTGTCTTTAAGGATATCCAGCCATTGGATCCCTCCAATTCTCTTTCTGAATCACTTAAAATCTGCCTTTCTGAAATCTAACCTTGACGTCTGAGTCTTCACAGGTCTTCCTCCTCTAGTTATCCAAAATTCTAAAATAGCATGGTCGCTACCTCCTAGGGTCCCAGCCACTTTTACCTCCTCAACCATTTCCTCCCTGTTTATAAGGATTAGATCCAAGGTAGCAGTTCCCCTTGTTTTCTCCCCTACCTTTTGGAAGATAAAGTTGTCAGCAAGAGAGGATAAGAATTTCCTTGACCTGTTAGTTTTGCCTGAGAGAGATTCCCAACAAATGTCTGGATAGTTGAAATCTCCCACGACAACTATGTCATATTTTTTGGAGAACTTGGCCATTTGATGCATAAAGAGTTCATCCATATCTTCGAGCACGCCGAAGATACTCTATTAGCGCACGAGCGTGCTCAGATAGCACATTCACCCATCACTTCTCGGCAGTGCAGCTGTGGTCTTTTACGCTTTGCAAGAGATAATTTCCAGTACTGAATGAGCAATTTGCTTGTTTATCTGGTGTTTGGCAGCCTGATTTACACTGCAAGATAATCATGAAATGAGCTTTTTTAACAACTCTCATTCACTGTTACAGTTGCAAAACTCTTGCCCACTTATCGAAGATACTTGGTCAGATACAAGGAAATTGTAGGGATTTTTTTATTCCAGTTTCCACAGAATAGGAAAAAGTGGGATTCTATACCATTCTATTTCTGGATAAAAACAAACAAAAAAAACAAATGGATCATAAAGAACAATTGTCAGCAAGCCCTTAACCCCTTAATGACATAGCCAAATTTTTACAATTGTGACCACTGTCCCTTTATGAGGTTACAACTCTGTAATGCTTCAACGTATCCCACTGATTCTGAGAATGTTTTTTCATGACATATTGTACTTCATGATAGTGGTAAAATTTCTTCAATGTGAATTGTGAATTTATTTGTGAAAAAAAAATAGAAATTTGGAGCAAATTTTGAAAATTGTATTTTCAGTTTTTGAATTCTTATGCCTTTTAATCAGAGAGATGTGTCACACAAAATAGTTAATAAATAACATTTCCCTCATGGGTACCTTACATCAGCACAATTTTGGAAACATAATATTTTTATGTTAGGAAGTTATAAGGGTTAAAAGATGACCAGCAATTTCTCATTTTTCCAACAAAATTTACAAAACCATTATTTTAGGGGATCACCTGACATTAAAAATGATTTTGAGTTGTCTATATGACAGAAAATACCCAAAAGTGACACCATTCTAAAACCTGCAACCCTTTAAGGTGCTCAAAACCACATTCAAGAAGTTTATTAACCTTTCAGGTTTTTAACAGGAGCTGAAGCAATGTGGAAGGAAAAAATTAACATATAATTTTTTTTCACCAAAAATTTACTTTAAACCCAAACTTTTTTTTATTTTCACAAGGGTAACAGAAGAAAATGGACAGCAAAATTTGTTGTGCAATTTCTCCTGAATACGCCAATACCTTATTTGTGGGGGAAATCTACTGTTTGGGCACACGGCAGGGCTCTGAAAAGAAGGCGCGCCATATGACTTCTTGAAGTGTAACATTTGCTGGAATAATTAGCGGATGCCATGTTGCGTTTGAACTTCCCCTGATGTGCCTAATCAATGGAAACCCCCCACAAGTATTTTGAATCCAGAGATATGACACATAATTTGATAACATTAGGTTGTCATATTGAATATGACGTCATTAGTATTGAGCGCAAGTGCTCGCTGCTCCAGTTTGCACTGGGTGCTCGTGTATGCTCGGGTATGCGCCAAATATCACAGGTGCTCGAGTGACATGCTCGAGTCTCACCCCACATGTTTCACAGCTGATAGACACCTCACCCAAAAAAATGCAGGGATCCTCGAAGCGCGTATACCAGAGCACCCGATGCAAAACTCAAGTAGCAAGCACTTACGCTCAACACTAGCCGTCATATCGTCATTTTTTTGCTTTTGAAAACCCCCCCAATTCTAACACTAAGGGTGTGTGCACACTCTGCGGATCCGCAGTAGTTTTTGCTGCGGTGTACAGTACCATTATTCCCTATGAGAATTAAAAACCGCAGTGCAGGTAATAACAAAGGTGATACACAGGGACCAATCGGGATTTATGCCTTCCGAGGTCTACTGCGACAAATATCAGACGATTGTTCCTTAATCTGCAGCTACCAGTGGATAATCCAGGCGATAGGGTCATATGTTCATTGGATGCGGCCAAGGCTTTCGACTCAATAGAATGGGAGTATTTGTGGGAAGTTATGAATAAATTTGGACTGGGCATAAACTTTATCTCATGGGTTAAGATGTTATATGACACGCCGTCGGCTAGAATGAGAGTGAATGGCGGTTTGTCAGCTCCCTTTGAGTTACATCGAGGCACGAGGCAGGGGTGCCCTCTGTCCCCGCTGCTGTTCGCTTTGGCCATAGAGCCTCTTGCCATACTCATTAAAGCCCACACGGACATACAGGGGTTCAGGAGGGGACAGACTGAGGAGAAAATAGCCTTGTACGCGGACGACACATTACTATTTCTGGCAGAGGCCTCGTCGTCCTTAAAGGTGGCGATGGACGTTATTGGTGATTTTGGTAGCTACTCGGGACTGACGATCAACTGGAATAAGTCGACGCTGCTGTCAGTTGATGGGAACAAAGATAATGAACACATTTATATAGCATCAGGTCTGCGACTGGTCTCGGAGTTCAGGTATCTTGGTATTAATGTAACAGGGAAGGTGAGAGAGTATGAAAAATTAAATCTTATTCTGGTCCTAGAAAAGTTTCAATCGAAGTTAAACATATAGGTAAAATTACCGCTGTCAGTGGTAGGACGAACGAATTTACTTAAGATGATTTGGATGCCACAATTATTGTATATTTTACATAACTCCCCAGTGTGGATACCACAAAGGTACTTCTACAAAATTAACAGTTTGTTCAGGGAATTGATCTGGGGGAAAAAACCACCACAAATTAAATTGGAAGAACTGCAGAGCGGAAAAGAGGGGGGGCTGGCAGCGCCAAAACCCTGGGCATATTTTATAGCAGCTCAATTGCAGTATATTAGAGGGTGGAATGATCCGGGAGGTGGGGGGATACAAAAAATATTATTACAGCAATTCCTGGAATTAGGGGACCTATATGGAGCTCTGGAGGCACGATTATTTGCAATAAGGGGGGGAGAAAACACCAACACTATTGCTGTTGCATAAATTGTGGTGGAAGGTAAGACTTCTGCTGAATATACAAGGTATTTCGCGATTTACTTTGATTTGGACTACTCCATGGCTCCCAAATTTACATAAACTACAAGGATTCAGTATGTGGGAGAGAAGGGGAATTCGAGGATTTGCTCAGATATTAGAGGAGAACGGGGAGCTGAAGGAATTTGTACAGCTACAGGGGGAGTTCGATTTACCCAAGCAGGAGTTTTATAGATATTTACAACTACGACACGCATGGCGAGCAGAGGGAGGGCAGCTGGAGCAGGGAATCCCACAAAATAGGGTTATAGATAGAATAGCCGGGGTTGAAGGGTCAGGGGGTCTGATTTCGATAATCTATTGTATGATATTGGATTTGATGCTTTCAAAGTTTCCGTTGAAGTCCAAGGGAAAATGAGAGGGGGCAATAAGTCCTATTGAAGACGATCAGTGGTTGGAAATTTTGGAGAGGGTACCGGACTTGTCCCTGAGTGAATCCCATCGTTATTCACAGATACTACTGTTACACCAAAAATACAGAACTCCAAAATTCTTGCATGATATTGGACTCAGAGACAACCCTATGTGCAATAGATGTAAGACTCAGTCTGCGGATCTTATTCATATGATGTTGTCTTGCCCCAAGTTGGATCATCTATGGGAAGAAGTAGTTGATATTATTAACAAAGTTTATTCGGGGGGGTTGGACTGCTCACCTATGGTATGTGTATTGGGGTATGTTGAAGATCTAACGACAGATGAGTATGGCAAAATAGCGGTGGCTAGAATGCTATATATGTTTAGAAAGTTGATAGCACAGCACTGGTTGGATGATCAGACGCCCTCCATTCCGGAATATATTAGTAAGGTGAACTGGGTGATTAACATTGAAAAAGCAATTTACTTGAAGAGAGGCTGTATCGGAAAATTTGAAAAGATTTGGGCATTATGGATAGACAGCTCGGGCCTTGCATCCAGAGAGTTACAGAGATTCCGATTAGGTCTTAGTTGAGTGTACCTTTGCTGAATTAAAGAGAAGTCTTGTCTATATGTAGCACATTTGGAGCCTCTCTTGTATTTCTAATTATTGTTATTCAAGGAGACGTGACATTGACGCTATATAATAATATGTTTATTTTTGTTAAGATGGGGGACAATTCAATTCAGGGGGGGAGGGGGGTGGGGTAAGGGGACTACGTTCCCCTGGGTTGTTATACCTGTTTTGTTGGAAAATGTTCAAATAAAAAATATCTGATTTAAAAAAAACAAAAAACCGCAGTGCAGACGGTGCGGATTTTTCCGCGCGGTTTTTCTGCGGTTTTGAACCACAGAAAGAATTGACATGTCAATTCTTTCTGCGGATTCTGCTGCGGTTTGCCATCTTCTCCATTGAGGAGATGAAAAACCGCAGGGCAAAACTGCAGAGCAATCCGCAGGTCTTTTGACCTGCAGATTTACCTGCGGATTTTACAAAATCCACGCGGCCAAATCTGCACTTCAATCCACAGCGTGTGCACATACCCTTAAACACACCCCTACCCCAAACACAGCTCTACACCCAACCCAAACCCCAGTTGCAAATAAAGGAAAAAATATGTATATTTTATCAGTTTTATCTAAGGGGGTGACAAAGGGGGGTTTGATTTACTATTTTTTTATTTTGATCACTGTGATAGATTCCAAAAGGAACTAATAGGAAAAATTTACTATTGTTGCCGGGTACCGACGGGCAGATGAGTATACTCCTGCCATTTTTATCCCTGGAAGATGATGCCGGGTTGGGGGACTGATGAGAAAGGACCGGGGACTCTCGAAGGGCATCATTTTTCTCTCCTCTGACATGCATATCATGTCAGAAGAGAGAGAAACGATTGAAACAGCCGGGACACTTTTCTTTATTTTTTTTTTTTGCGATCGTCATTATTCACTGAATAAACGGTGATCACATTAATAATAATCTTTATTTTTATATAGCGCTAACATATTCTGCAGCGCTTTACAGTTTTGCACACATTAGCATCGCTATCCCCAATGGGGCTCACAATCTAAATTCCCTATCAGTATGTCTTTGGAATGTGGGAGGAAACCGGAGAACCTGGAGGAAACCCACGCAAACATGGGGAGAACATAAAAACTCCTTGCAGATGTCATCCTTGGTGGGATTTGAACCCAGGACCCCAGCGTTGCAAGGCTGCAGTGCTAACCACTGAGCCACAATGCTGCCCACATGAAAATGTTCTCTGGGGTCTCAGCTACCCCCGGTCGCCTAGACACGGGACATTTTCCGCTTCTGGGTAGCGTTACAGCCTTATTCCCAATCATTGCTTTAAAATGGCCGTTTTTATGCGTATCAGCGGTCGTTAAGGGGTTAAACAAATTCTTAACATATCAGAAATTGAAAACTGAGACAATAGTCTGTGGTCAATCCCCTCTCAATAAAGTGCCACATGGTATCAGGAGATTAAAGAACACATACTATCATATCACAATACAGCCACAGTTTGAAAAATATCTGCAAGTAGCAACTACTATATAATCAACACTCAGATTTGTCTCACGCAATATTGAGCCCTTCTGTTTTGAATCTCAATAGCTCCGCTCGTTTTTACAAAAGTGGTAGCAGAGATGGTAGCTCATATACAGTGGCTTGCAAAAGTAGTTACATACAGTGGCATTTTTCATGTTTTGCTATCTCACAACCTGGAATTTCACTGTTGAACATGCCTAAAACTGAACATTTGCTTTTCTTCTTAATGTGAAGTAAACAACATATAGGATAAAATTACTGAAAACTTCAGTATGTATAACTATTCAACCCACTAAAGTCAGTACTTTGCTTCCCTTTACGGCAAATACTGCTGCAAGTAACTTTGTTTAAACCTCTAAGCTTTCCAAATCTTGCCACTGGGATTTTTTCCCAATTCCTCAATTCAAAAAAGCTCCAGCTCCTTCAAGTTAGATGATTTCTTCTGGTGAACAGCAATCTTTAAAGGCCCCGTCACACTAAGCGAGATCGCTAGTGATGTCGCTTAAGCGTCACCAATTTTGTGACGCAGCAGCGATATTGCTAGCGATATCGCTATGTGTGATACTTACCTCCGACCGGCTCCCCCGCTGGCTATCGCTGATCGCGCGAGAACGTCCTGGACCATTTCTCGTCAGCTGCTTCCTGCTGGCGCCGACGAGCGACGCGTGGATGCAGGCGGGAGGACGTCTTCATCGCCGCGTCTGACAGGTAAGTAACAACCGCCGACCGCTGCTACATCGCTGGTGAGATCTGCCTGTTTGGCAGCTCACTAGCGACCATTTAGTGATGCACCAGCGATCCTGACCGGGTTGTATCGTTGTCGGAATCGCTGGTGTATCGCTAAATGTGACGGGACCCTAAGTCTTTCCACAGATTCTCAATTGGACTAAAGTCTGGGCTCTCAATAGGCCACTCCAAAACATTTACACATTTCCCATTAAACCACTTGAGTGTTGCCTTAGCAGTATGCTTTGGGTCATTGTCTTATTGGAAGGTGAACCTCCGTCCCAGTCTGAAATCACTGATTGAAACATGTTTTTTGCTCAAGAATATCGCTGTATTTTGCTCCATCCAGCTTCCCCTCCACTCGGATCATTTCTCCTGTCCCTGCTACTGAAAAACATCCCCATAGCATAATGCTGCCACCACCATGTTTCACTGTGGGGATGGTGTTCTTGGGGTAATGAGCTGTGTTGGTTTGTCGTCAGACATAGCATTTACCTTGGTGGCCAAAAGGTTAAATTTTGGTCTCACCACAACACCTTCCTTCAAACATCTGGGAGACTCCCACATGTATTTTGGCAAACTGAAAACTAGCCTTACAATTTTTCTGTGCAACTAAAGGATTTTTTTCTGCCCTTTCATTGATAAAGACCACCTCTATAGAGTAGCTTCTTTAGGGTTACCTTTGGTCTATATGCTGCAATCTCTGATTAATGAAAGCTATAGCCAGGGTGTGTGACAAATAGTCACTGATCACAAAGTCAACAAAAGCCTAATTGACAGAGTTCAATTTAGGTTGACAAATGTCAACTTGCGTATGAGTGACTTAAAAAAATAACCTTTATCATCTACGGTATATTAAAAATATGAGACCAAAGAAGAAATAAAGCCCTACATGGGCTGAACTAGCTTAAAAACAAAGTAGACACCAACCATCAGTTCTACTGTACACAGTCACCTGGGTTGATAGTACTATTTACATCCTCTACTGTCTGTGCCTACAATCCTCTATGGACCAAAAGCACAGACCAGTATTGCCAGAAAAGACAACGACTATCTCCCCTATATATACTGGAGAGAGTTGATGAAATTGTCAATATAATAAATTGGAACGCTCTCACCGCATTACAGGGTGTTTCACCATCCGACAGGTTCCATTCTTGTGGGTAAATGCTTATCCCGTACGGTTTAGGTTGAGGCTCTGGTGCCTAGATTAATATCGACGCGTTTCATATGGACATGACTCATCAGCAAAGTTAGTCACAATGAGAGGTCCCGTATCCCTCTCTAGCACCTTAGTCACCGCTACTACATCTGGCTGTGCGGGCAAATGTATTAGTGGTGAGAGCGTTCCAATTTATTATATTGACAATTTCATCAAGAATGGATAAAGAAGGTTATTTTTTAAATCACTCATACACAAGTGCACACCTTGTCTGTCAAGTTGACATTTGTCAACCTAAATTGACTTCTGTCAATTAGGCTTTTGCTGACTCTCTGATTAATGCCCTCCTTGCCCGAACTGAGAGTTTTGGTGGGCGGCCCTCTCTTGGCAGGTTTGTTGTGGTACCATGTTCTTTCCATTTGATGACAATGTATTTGATGGTGCTCCAGGTGATCATCAGAGATTGGGATATTTTTTCTAACCCAACCATGACCCTGATCTCCTTGGTTTGATTAGTGGTCCCTCTTGTTTAATGGTCTTGCAGCCTCTGTGGTCTTTCAGAAAAGGTGTGTATATACTGACTGACCATGTGACACTGAAATGGCACATAGGTTGGCTTCCTTTCACTAAGCATATGACTTATGAAGGTAATTGCTGCACCAGAAATTTTTAGACTATTTACTGCTGATGCAGCACGCACACATGGGATTACAAAAATATTTAAACACTGGTTGTAATGTAAGAAAACTGGGGGGTGAATACTTTTACAAGCCACTGTAAGGGCTCATTCCCACTTGCGATGAAAAATGGGATTGCATTCGGACAAATGTTATTCTTTCATTCATCTTGACGTTGGTATTGTCAAGTATTTACGTCGTAAGGGGATAACAAGCGTCTTGACTTACCCCCCCAAAAAACCCCACCGTGACCATAAAATGACCACCCCCACCTCGGCGCCCACTAATACACAGACACCGGTATTTCTTTTGGAATTTTATGGCCACAGCAGCCTTTTATTATAACAATAAACAAACAATAAACACTGTATCATAAATAACATGAGTACAATGAATTTAACCCTGGAAGGAGAAGTCCTTGAAGCCACAAAATCGTGGTGAAATAGTCCAAATATTGTGAACAACCCCCGACCATTTGCTCCCAGCCGTTACTCCACAGGCTCGGGAGCACCAGCACACCAATAGATGTTGTCCACAAACTCCTTGGAGATCCGCCCTCTTCCGACAGAAAACTCCCCATCCACCTTTCACCAGATCACGACCAGCATACCTTTAAACGAAGGAGACCCTACCCACAGTCTCCAAAACCAATTTCCACGGACTTCAAGGACTCCCCCTCCCCCAAAACCGCCACAACGAGGGGCCTTTGAATGCCTCAATGACCCGAGACCCCCACAACCCGCCAAGCGACAGCCTTCTCTATACCCTCAAGGGCAAGGGCCCAAATATCGGAACCCACCGCATTCAAGTGAATCCCGTCCGCCAACCAGTAATCGCCCTCACCCTTCTCCAAATCAAAATGTCGCACGGCAACTCCCCCGTTTTTAACTATAAAAGCGGACACCGCTCTGTTGACCTTGATCCTGGCCCGGTTGACCTTTTCCAACGATCTCATGGACCGCCAACGCCTGCGTGGCACGATCTCCGAACACACAATCGTGACTCCCCGATAAGTCACCCACAACCGCAAACAATCTTGCTTAATATCCTTGATCAACTCCCGGAAGGGACGGACAGCCAGATCATTACCCCTGCATGAATAACGAGAACATCTGGTGCCCGGTCCAAACGAACACACTCGTGAATTTCCGGCAACACCCTACGCCACACCAGGCCCCTAAAACCGATCCACCGCACCACCGCCGCCATTCTAGAAATTCCCAACTGTCTGCCATCGTTCCTGACATCGGCTCTCACCGCTCCCCAGTAAACAAAGGAGTGACCAAATATCCAGACCAGCAGCGGTTCCGTACCTGAAACACAAAACGACACTCACAGAAACATATCGCAAAAGAAAACGCTCCAATACTTGTAACATTTAATCTTCCCCATGGACCACGCCAACCGGGACCACCTCCTGCACACCTGAAGGCCGAACATAACTACGATAACGATTAGACCTCCACCCGCCGATGCGCTGTATGAAAGAGGGACCCAAACCACGCTCAGCTGCCTCAGTCGCCGCACCAATCCGAAAAGAATGAGAGGCAAACCTAGAATCATCCAAACCCAAACACCGAATTGACTTCTTAAACACTGCGCCAAACTGATATCGAGACAGACTTCCACCGTCTGCGTAACACAACAAAGATCCGCTCAGACTAGGACGAAGGTCCCAAAATCTACGTAAACACTGAACCGGGCACATTCCGGAACCAGACACAACACCCAACACAACTCAACGGCCTTTTCCAGACCGGTCTGTTTTTGACCTACGTAGCCAAAACTCGACGCCCTGAGAAGTCAAAGTCACATCCCTGGCTAACAACCCGCCCACAGACTCTTTATTGTGAGACACGAGTTCCCCAATCCGCAGTGCCCCAAAAAATGCAAAGGAAAAAGCCAGACGAAACAACGCAACCTCATAACCATCCGCGCATACCGATCCCAGAACCAGTCCCAATTGCTCAAGCATATTAAACGACACGGGCCGCCTTAAATCACCCCCCCCCAGAAAACGGTGAAAACCTTTCACCGCCTGTCTAACCAAAAACGTTTTCGTCAAATCCCTGTACCCGCGCAACTGAAAACCGAAAGACAATCCGGCCAACAAACATGTCACCTTTGCACGAGACCAACCTTCGTTTGCGCCCTGCCCCAACCATGCCAACAACAGACCCACTTGCTCAAGCCTGACCCCACTGGTGGGGCCAGCCGTAAGGACCTCTTCCCACGTACACCACACATTCCGGTAGGCCTCCCAGGTTTTTAGTGCCAAAGATGATACGATCAGTGACTCCGCGGCTCGTAAGCCACCCTCCACAATTCCTCCGGACAAATCAGACCCTCGAACTCTGCCTCCGGGGCCAAGGAACGAAAACGATCCCACTGTAAGCGAGAGAGAGAGTCAGCTATCTCGTTCTTCACTCCAGGCACATGCGTCGCCGTCACATGCGCATTCAAAGACAAACATGCTAGCACCAACTTCTGCAAAACTCTGACCACTGGAGGGGACGATGCAGTAAGACCATTAATCGCGCTCACAACCCCCATGTTGTCGCAATTGAAACGAACGCGCCGATTCCGAAAATCCTGACCCCACAAATGAACAGCCACCAGAATCGGAAAAATCTCCAACAACGTGATGTTACGCACCAACCTCACCGAAACCCAAGCAGCAGGCCACTGAGCGGTGCACCATTGCCCTCCGAAATAGGCACCAAAACCGAATCCGCCTGCCGCATCCGTAAACAAATCCAAAGCATCGTTACAAACCACATCAGCCATTACCAACGAACGACCGTTGTACTTCTCCAAAAAGGATTCCCAGACCACCAAATCGGCCCTGAGCTCCGCCGACAATCTCACAAAATGATGAGGAGCCCGAACCCCCGAAGTAGCGCTAGCCAGCCTACGGGAAAAAACTCGACCCATCGGCATCACCCGACAAGCGAAGTTAAGCTTTCCCAACAGCGACTGAAGGTCCCGCAACGATATTTTCCGCAACCGACGTGCACGAACCACCTCAGACCTCAAATCCTCAAGCTTGTCCTCCGGCAACCGAAATTCCCATTCAACAGTATCGATGAAGATCCCCAGAAAATGCAAACACGTACTGGGGCCCTCAGTTTTTCCGGGCGCCAGCGGAACCCCGAACCGATCCGCCACCCACTCAATCGCTTTCAAAATCCTGAGACAATGTGAAGAATCCGCCGGGCCAATGCACAAGAAATCGTCCAAATAATGAACTACCGAATCACAACCAGAGACGTCGCACACGACCCACTCAAGAAAAGAACTAAAAGCCTCGAAATACGCACAAGACAAGGAACAACCCATAGGTAAATACCTATCTACAAAAAACCTGTCTTCCCAGAAACAGCCCAACAACCTCACGCTTTCTGGGTGGACCGGAAGCAAACGAAAAGCGGATTCAACATCAGTCTTAGCCATAAGAGCCCCGCGACCACATTTTCGGACCCAACTCGCCGCTTCATCAAATGAAGAGTATACCACTGAACAAATCTCCGGATCAATACCGTCGTTAACCGACCTCCCACGTGGGTAAGACAAATGCTGAATGAGCCGAAACTTATTGGGCTCCTTCTTCGGAACCACCCCCAACGGGGAAACGACCAGATTTGGAAAAGGAGGGGACACGAAAGGGCCCGCCATGCACCCCAATGAAACTTCTTTCCGGATCTTCTCCGAAACAACTGACGGATGCTCCAAAGCAGAGCGCAAATTTTTTAAAACAAACGGGATTTCAAACGGAGGACCCGGAATGCGAAAACCCTCCTGAAAACCTGAATACAACAGCCCCGCTCTTACCCTATCAGGGTATCTATTTAGATAGGGGACCATCCTTTCCAGATTCACTGGAGTTTCCCCCTTGTGAATTACCCCCACCCGATTTGGACTTCCCTTTCTTGAAACACTTTGATGCCCCGTGTGAAGTACCATTGCAGTTTGAGCAGAGGTGTTTAAATTTACAGTTGGCCCCAAACTTACACTGGCCGTCATTAAACTACCAGCACACACCCGCCTTGTGCGTTCCCGACTGCCCTCGACCCTCACCACTCGTAGAGCCGGAAGTGCCGCTATTCTGGCTGGTGCTTCCAGCCCCCCCAAGAAAGGAACTCCCAGACTTATTTTGCGCTATCACACGCATCCACAAGCCAATGTCTTTTTGGTCCCAGCGGATAGCCGGACACACAGCTTTCCTCTGACGAAACTGCTCATCATACCGCAGCCACGCCTGACCGCCATATACTCTATAAGCCTCCCCGATAGCATCCAAATAACAAAATAACGCGGAGCAATTATCAGGAGCCTGTTCCCCGATAACACTCGCCAAAATGGCAAACGCCTGCTGCCAATTTACAAATGTCTGAGGAATCAAGCGCCACCTCCGCTTTTCCTCCTCTTCCTTTTTGCTATCCTCTTTCTTACTTTTGTCCAAATTAAACTTCTCAAGAGGCAATAGTGAAAATATTTCCACATATTCATCCTTCCAAATCCGCTCTTTCACCTCCTTTTCAGATGGGCCCCCAACGAACCTTCAAAACACACATACACCTCGCCATGCGCCCGATCATTCAGATGCACACGACACTCCTTTTCCTTCTCGGTTTGCACCGACACCGGCGTGCCAACACAAGGGCCCGACGCAGCCGTGCCCTGACTCGCCAACCCGCCACCCTGAGGCCCAACCCACAATGCTACCAGTGACGACCCCACAAAACCCTACTCCAGACGTAAAAGCAATCTGCGCACATCCGCCAACATATCACATACTCCCCCAGCCGACCCTGAACTGCTCAACCCAGCCTCAACCCCACCGCCCCCGGACTCTGATAAGGGGCCCCCTACCACCACTGACGAAGACAAAAGCGGGTGACAAACAGGGGACATAGACGCATACTCACCGGGCTGTGAGGGGGCTGTGTGCCCTCCAGCCGGAAATCCTGGATCCCCAGACGCCTCATGGACCTCGCGCCTCCCGGCGGCGAACTCACCGCCTCGTTGTTGCGGCCCGAACACCCCTGCAGACTGAGCCGGGGTAGGAGGCCTGAACCCCCCCGACGGAACTGGGCAGCGGCCCCCCCACATATGAAGGCTCCTGCCTCCCCCCGCCGAGAGTCAATTCAGCCAAGCCATTGCGAGTCACCCGGTCGCTCAGGGCCCCCCACGGCAACTGGGAGCCCGACAGTGTCCTCCGCTCCAATCTTCTGGCAGCCAGCACCGACTCCGCCGGGCTGCCCTCCGGTCCCGCTGCAGCCATAGGGCTGTGGCACATCCTCGGGGGGTCAGAGGCAAGCGCCGCTGCAGGGGCACCGCAGCAGCCCCCCCGTTCCAACTAGTTCCCCCCCACCGCTGGGGGATGCGACCCGACCCGGCCCTGCCGCCTGGCAGGCCGCCACTCTGCCGGCGGCCGAAGCGCCCGCTGAGGCAGGCCGCGCGGCACGTCCACCACCGCCGCGGCCCCCCGAAGGACCTGGTGCTGCCGGATGTCGGGCGCACGCCGGCCCCGCCCCCTTCCTGCCCCAGGGCGAAGGTCCGGACGCCGCCGCAGGGCCTCGCCACGTGTGAGGATTCCTCCCAGGCCGCGCACCCCCAGACGGGGAAGGCAGCGTCGCGCGGCCTGGAGGGTCCCGGGAGGGGCTCCGACAGCGACGCGAGGTCCGGGGAGCGGTGTCGGGGGATAGCCGCTCTGGAGGCCGCGCCCGCCTGGACCTCCATTCTCTCACCTCGGCCTGCCTCGGCGCTCGTTGAAGCAGGCCAGCCACCTGCGCCTCCAGCCAGCCAGGAGGCTGCCCTGCCGCTGCTGCCCGCAGACTATCCATGGCCTGGTCCACTCCCGACATCCCGGTAAGTTGTGGGACTGTTCAGGAGCTGGGAAAACAGGAACAGAGGGCGGGCACCCCCCAGACCCTGTCTTAAATACCCCTTAGCTCCCCCTCCCCTTTAACCCTTCCCCTTCCCTCACTAACTTCCAACCCCCCATCATGTTGGCCTCCGCCCACGCCTCCAGGGGGTTGGGAGGCTCACTCCGGCCATTTCTATATATCTGTCTGTTCCCCGCGTGTCAGGCGGGGAGTCTGTGCAGTCTCAGTGACTACTGCTGATGTCACTTAGGCTTTGCAGACTGCCCGCCTGACCTGAGGTAAACTCAAGTGTGGGAAAGTTTCTGAACTTCAGAACAACTTCAGTTCAGTTCATCTCCAGTCAGTAGGGGAGGCTGCGCAGGCAGCTTTTCCTTCATTCCTCCGTGGTTTACAGCAGGGCTGGTCGCATTAGCACCGCTCCCGGTTGAAAACTATTGTATATAACCTCTTCAGATGGATTGCGGCGTGGGACATGACTGTACAGCGGACAGGTATGGGATATTGTTCCTTTTTTATTTTGGATTTTTTACAGGCGAACGAGGGCTTTGATTGGATTGGGAGTTAAATAAAAATGGAAAAAAAAGTATGTTTATTTCATTAAAAGACTTTATATTTAATGTCTGTATGTGTTTTTTTAACCCTTTCAGACTAGTGGATTAATAATGGATAGGTGTCTTATTGACACCTCTCCATGTTTAACCAGGCTTAATGTCACCTTACAAAAGCAAGGTGACATTAACCCCTTATTACACCATATGCCTCCCGCTACAGGGCAATGGGAAGAGAGAGGGTAAGTGTCGCAATTGGAGCATTACAGATACGCCTTTTCTGGGGTGGCTGGGGGCAGATTTTTTATCCAGGGGGTGGCCAATAACAATTGTCCCTCTCTAGGTTATGAATGTCTGCCCTCAGTCACTGGCTTGCCCTCTCTGGCAGAGAAAATTGCACGGGAGCACAAGCAATTTTTTTCCGTGAATTAATCCTTTAATTTAACACGTATAGCTCCAAAATTTTACACACATACGCTACTAATCTTCTATCTATATCTCTTTCATATATATATATATATATGTATATATATATATATATATATATATATATATATATATATATACACAGTACAGACCAAACGTTTGGACACACCTTCTCATTCAAAGAGTTTTCTTTATTTTCATGACTATGAAAATTGTATATTCACTCTGAAGGCATCAAAACTATGAATTAACACATGTGGAATTATATAATTAACAAAAGTGTGAAACAACTGAAAATATGTATTATATTCTAGGTTCTTCAAAGTAGCCACCTTTTGCTTTGATTACTGCTTTGCACTCTCTTGGTATTCTCTTAGAATCATAGAATCATAGAATCGTAAAGTTGGAAGGGACCTCCTGGGCCATCTGGTCCAACCCCCTGCTCAAAGCAGGATTCGCTAAATCATCCCAGTCAGATGTCTGTCCAGCCTCTGTTTGAAGACTTCCATTGAAGGAGAACTCACCACTTCTCGTGGCAGCCTGTTCCACTCATTGATCACTCTAACTGTCAAAAAGTTTTTTCTAATATCTAATCTGTGTCTCCTCCCATTCAGTTTCATCCCATTGCTTCTAGTCTTTCCTTGTGCAAATGAGAATAAAGTTGATCCTTCTACAATGTGACAGCCCTTTAGATATTTGTAGACAGCTATTAAGTCTCCTCTCAGTCTTCTCTTTTGCAAACTAAACATTCCCAAATCCTGCAACCTTTCCTCATAAGACAGGGTTTGCAGACCGGTCACCATTCTGGTTGCTCTTTTCTGAACTTGCTCCAGTTTGTTGATGTCTTTTTTAAAATGTGGTGCCCAAAACTGGACACAATATTCCAGATGAGGTCTGACCAAAGAGGAGTAGAGGGAAATAATGACTTCACGTGATCTAGACTGTATGCTTCTGTTAATACATCCTAGAATTGCATTTGCCTTTTTTGCTGCTGCATTACACTGTTGACTCATATTCAGTCTGTGATCTATTAGTATACCCAAGTCTTTTTCACATGTGCTGTCACTTAGCCCTATTCCTCCCATTCTATATATGCTTTTTTCAGTTTTATTGCCCAGATGTAGTACTTTGCATTTCTCCCTGTTAAAAACCATTCTGTTAGTTGCTGCCCACTTCTCCAGTTTATTTAAATCTTTTTGAATCCTCTCTCTCTCTTCTCTAGTATTAGCTATCCCTCCTAGCTTTGTGTCATCAGCAAATTTAATCAGTTTACCCTCAATTCCTTCATCTAAATCGTTGATAAAGATGTTGAACAATACAGGGCCCAGGACAGAGCCCTGTGGTACCCCACTTGAGACATTCTTCCAACTGGATGTGCAGCCATTTACGACCACTCTTTGGGTCCGATCACTAAGCCAGTTATGAATCCACCTAACAGTTGCCTTGTCCATTCCATACTTAATCATTTTTTCAATAAGGATTGTATGAGAGACTTTGTCAAATGCTTTGCTGAAGTCAAGATATACTATATCTACAGCATTTCCTTGATCCACCCAATTAGTGATACCGTCATAGAAGGAAGCTTCAAGAGGTAGTCACCGGAAATGGTCTTCCAACAGTCTTGAAGGAGTTCCCAGAGATGCTTAGCACTTGTTGGCCCTTTTGCCTTCACTCTGCGGACCAGCTCACCCCAAGCCATCTCGATTGGGTTCAGGTCTGGTGACTGTGGAGGCCAGGTCATCTGGAGTAGCACCCCATCACTCTCCTTCTTGGTCAAATAGCCCTTACACAGCCTGGAGGTGTGCTTGGGGTCATTGTCCTGTTGAATAATAAATGATGGTCCAACTAACCGCAAACTGGATGGAATAGCATGCCGCTGCAAGATGCTGTGGTAGCTATGCTGGTTCAGTATGCCTTCAATTTTGAATAAATCCCCAATAGTGTCACCTGCAGCGCACCCCCACACCATCACACCTCCTCCTCCATGCTTCACGGTGGGAACCAGGCATGTACTGTAGAGTCCATCCGTTCACCTTTTCTGCGTTACACAAAGACACGGTCATTGGAAACAAAGATCTCAAATTTGGACTCATCAGACCAAAGCACAGATTTCCACTGGTCTAATGTCCATTCCTTGTGTACTTTAGCCCAAACAAGTCTTTTCTACTTGTTGCCTGTCCTTAGCAGTGGTTTCCTAGCAGCTATTTTACTATGAAGGCCTGCTGCACAAAGTCTCCTCTTAACAGTTGTTGTAGAGATGTGTCTGCTGCTAGAACTCTGTGTGGCATTGACCTGGTCTCTAATCTGAGCTGCTGTTAACCTGCGATTTCTGAGGCTGGTGACTCGGATGAACTTATCCTCCGCAGCAGAGGTGACTGTTGGTCTTCCTTTCCTGGGGCGGTCCTCATGTGAGCCAATTTCTTTGTAGCGCTTGATGGTTTTTGCCACTGCACTTGGGGACACTTTCAAAGTTTTCCCAATTTTTCGGACTGACTGACCTTCATTTCTTAAAGCAATGATGGCCACTCGTTTTTCTTTACTTAGCTGCTTTTTTCTTGCCATAATACAAACAGTCTATTCAGTAGGACTATCAGCTGTGTATCCACCAGACTTCTGCACAACACAACTGATGGTCCAAACCCCATTTATAAGGCAAGAAATCCCACTTATTAAACCTGACAGGGCACACCTGTGAAGTGAAAACCATTTCCGGTGACTACCTCTTGAAGCTCATTAAGAGAATGCCAAGAGTGTGCAAAGCAGCAATCAAAGCAAAAGGTGGCTACTTTGAAGAACCTAGAATATAAGACATATTTTCAGTTGTTTCACACTTTTTTGTTAATTATATAATTCAACATGTGTTAATTCATAGTTTTGATGCCTTCAGAGTGAATCTACAATTTTCATAGTCATGAAAATAAAGAAAACTCTTTGAATGAGGAAGTGTGTCCAAACTTTTGGTCTGTACTGTATATATATACCTATACTATGTGTATTTATATTTAGTCTATCTATTCTAACGTATTCTACTCTTTACTGTACGTGGCATCCGCTGGCTTTTATTATATCTATCTGTATATCTATATACAAACATATATATATGTTTTAAAGATTATTTTGTTTTAAAACAATGTGTACAGCTTTTTTTAAAATGCTATTTTAGCATGAGCTTTTACATACAGAGAACTGCTCTATGTAAAACCTCATGTTAAAATCGCAATGTATACGGATTGCATACGCATGTCATATGGATGTTCTGTGGACAAATCGCAATCGTTATCCATGACCATTCCGTACATAAAAACATTTGTTTTTTTACTTGAGTTTTTAAGTGCCTTTTATATGCAAGTTTTATTTCAACCTCCCTATAGTGAAAAAATGTCCCACAGCGCAGATATCAACAGCGTTTTTAGAGGCTCAGTGAGCATGAGTTTTTGTGGAATCACCTTTGAAGGGTTAAACTCAGCAGATTTTCAACACAAAAAATGTAGCTGAAAGAAACGTATCATTTACACTGCATGATAACATGGCCTTATGGTGCAGACACCTGCAGAAAATGTGTATTAAAAACTGAAGAAAAAAACACAGCACTTAAGCTGGAGTCACACATAGCGACTTACCAGCGATACCGACAACGATATCAAGGATAAGTCGCTATGTGATCGCTGGTGAGCTGTCACACAGACAGCTTCACCAGCGATCAGCACAGCGATGCCGAGCTCCCGGCATCGCTGGCCATCCCTGTTCCCTGTAAAAAATAGAATCAAAATAAAAATATTGTTATTCTCACCTTCCGACGTCCGCGTATCATTCCCGCCTCTCTCCACGCTCGCGGGAGCGCGAAGTCTCGCGGTCATTCTCGCAAACGATTACTGGGACCGGAGCGTGGAGAGAGGCAGGAAGGCCGCGCGGGACGTCGGAAGGTGAGAATAACAATATTTTTTATTTTAATTCTATTTTTTACAGCTGATCGCTGGTCTCCCGCCTGCCACACGCAGCGATGCGTGCTGGCCAGCAGGAGACCAGCGACCAAAAAAATATCCAGAGGTTTCTTACAGCGATCAGCGATACCGGCAGGGGGGCCGCTCACTGATCGCTGTGACACACAGCGATCTCGCTGGTGAGATCGCTGCTACGTCACAAAAGTTGTGACTCAGCAGCGATATCGCTAGCAAGATTGCTGTGTGTGACTCCTGCTTTGGGGTCCCGTTACATTTAGCGATGCACCAGCGATCCCGACAATGATACGACCCGGTCAGGATCGCTGGTGCATCGCTAAATGGTCTCTAGCGAGCTGCTAAACAGGCAGATCTCACCAGCGACGCAGCAGCGATAAGCGATCCGTCGGTGATAGCTCTTACCTGTCACACCGCAGCGATGATGATGACGTCCATGCGTCGCTAGTCGGCGCCAGCGGGCCGCCAACGATTAAAAAATGGCCCAGGCCGTTCCACCGCGATCAGCAGGGGGGATCGGTCGCAGGTACGTGTCACACAAAGCGAGATCGATACAAAATTGGTGACGCTTTAACGATATTGCTAGCGATCTCGCTATGTGTGAAAGGCCCTTTAGGCTATGTGTGAAAATGGCCTAAATCAGTAATTACCTTTTTTCTTTTTTACTATTCTTATTATGCACCTTCAATTAGACATTAGATAACAATTTTGGTACACCTCTATTTCGTGCAAAAAAAGTGTTTTTTGTTTGTGGTAGTGTCTGAAGCACTTTGGAGTAAAATGCTCATGTTTGTCAATGACACTCAACTATGCAGGAAAGCAAGCGTAATTTATTGTGGTTTGTATTTCACCTTACAGCACTGTCTCCTGCAATCAAGCTTACTATGTCTATGGATTCATCAGACTACGTACCAAGTGGTAATGTATATATAATCTACTCTCCCGATTAGTAAGCATATGTTACTGCCATCATGATTACTACTTTATATAATATTTCTGGGTGTCATTCCTAACAAAATGTAAATACCACAAACCGTGACTCATGCACTGTCCCCCAGGCCCTGCCGTAGTCATACAAGCGTAGATTGTGAGCCTTCAGGGGCAGGAGCCTCTCCTCCTGTACCAGTCGTCAATTTTGTGTTTTATTATGCATACCCCTTCTCACATGTAAAGTGACATGGAATAAATGGCACTATAATAATAAATAGTACTAATAATATTTATCACTTCTCCAGAGAGTTTACAGTTAATCCCTTCACCCCCAAGTCTGTTTTCACCTTCATGACCAGGCCAAATTTTACAATTCTGACCACTGTCCCTTTATGTGGTAATAACCTTGGATATGTCACACAAAATAGTTAATAAATAACATTTCCCAACATGTCTACTTTACATCAGCACAATTTTTGAAACATAATTTTTTTGTTACGAAGTTTTAAGGGTTAAAAGTTGTAAGGCGATTTTTCATTTTTCCAGCAAAAATTATTAAACCCTTTTTTTTAGGGACCACATCACATTTGAAATGACTTTTGGTGGGCCTATATGACAGAAAACAACCAAACTTGACACCATTCTAAAAACTGCACCCCTCAAATGGCTCAAAACCACATCCAATAAGTTTATTAACCCTTCAGGTGCTACACAGAAGCTAAAGCAATGTGGAAGGAAAAAATGAACATTTTTACTTTAACCCCAATTTGCTTATTTTTACAAGGGTAATAGGAGAAAATGGACCACAAAATTTGTTGTGCAATTTCTCTTGAGTATACCGATGACCTATATGTGGGGGAAAACTACTGCTTGAGAGCACAGTAGTGCTCGGAAGGGAAGGAGCACAGTTTGACACAAAAATAATTGGAATCGAGAGCAGATGCCATTTTGCATTTTTAGAGCCTCTGATGTACCTAAACCATGGATTCTCCCCTGATGTGTGGTGAGCACCTTGAACCCATGTAAATGTAAGCCGTGAAAATAAATACAATTTTTTTCACAAAAATGTTCTTTTAACCACAGTTTTTTTTTATTTTCACAAGGGTAACAGGAGAAAATGTATCCCAAACTTTGTTGTGCAATTTCTCCTGAGTATGCAGATACCCCATATGTGGGAGAAAACTACTGTTTGGGTGCACGATAGGGCTCGGAAGGAAGGAGTGATGTTTTTGAAAGCTGACATTGATGGAATGGTCTGCGGGCTTCATGTTGCATTGGAAAGTCCCTGATGTGCCTAAACAGTGGAATCCCCACACAAGTGATCCTATATTGCAATTGATCTAGTATCGTGTGGTGTACATCAGTTTGGCATTTGCGTGTTGTGTAGAGTGCATCAGGTTGGCATTCTTGAGTAGTGTAGAGTGCATCAGATTAGCATGCGTCAATTCTGTAAGTCAGAAATGAATTTAGTAGTCTATGGATGTGTGGTACAGTTTGAAGCATTCTTTTATACACAGGCCAGGTTTGTTGGTGCAGGTGTTGCATTGATAAGTGGTATCCCTGCATATTCCCCTTCTATAACACACTCGGCACCTCTTTTTCAACCTTCCTTTTTTTGTGATTTGAGGGACCTCACCTGGGAAATGTTGCCCTGGTAACATAAAGGCATCTTGAGTTCCAGAAGTCCTGAGTCCTTCCCCTTCCTGACTGCCAAAAATTTGGGCTTTGATCACTACCTCCTTGAAATGAAGGTACGGTAACTGATCTGGCCTGCACATTGTGTTAGCAGGAAAAAGTTCCTTTCTGTACGATGTCCACAGCCAGCTTCTTGTACCACATCTTTGCTTTCCGCATGGCACTGTATGGCTGGAGGACTTGACCAGAGGACACAGTCTGGTTTGGTGACCTGTGTAGCGGTACCTCGTACAGTGGTGGAGGTGCTGCCATCATGTATGGTGTTCAAGAAAAGAACATCCTTCTTGTCCTTGACCACCAGGATGTTGTTGTTATATTCTGTTTTCTGAGTAGCCACCCAATTAGCGGAGGCCTCTCTGATTTTTCCAGACAGGACCACATGAAGCGATAGCTAGTGCAGAAAGGGACTTAAGTGCTGGTATAAAAGTTTTCTGCGTAGAGGTGATTACCTTGATCCAGCAGTGGGTGAACCAAATCTCACACAATTTTCCCCTTCACTTCTAGGACAGAGGTGATTCAGGGGGCTGAATCTGAGTGTCCTTTCCTTCATAAAAACTTAACCTCTGGGCGTACCTGAGGTACTCTCACACAGCTTGTAGTGTTTAATTCAATACCTGACACTCTTACTGGGCAGATATTGCCAGAATTTGAGCCTCCCCTTGAAATGTATTAAGGACTTCTCTGTCATGATTCAGGCCGAGTTTTTGTCTTTTCTCTCCTTTCCCGGTCTGGTTATGTCAGAGGTTAATTTTCCCTGCCTCATTCCTGTGTCCGGTCTGCTATATCTCTGTGCTGCAACCTGTGTGCAGTGCCAGTTATATTGCATGTCTTCGGCATGTTTAGCTGGCTCTGGTGAGTTCCTGATCTGACCTGCTGCGCTCATCTGACTCTACCCGTGTCTGTTGCTGACCTTTGGACCGTGTTCAGACTACCCGTTGTCATTGCCTCTTTGCATCTCATATTCTATTGCTGACCTTTGGACCGTGTTCAGATTACCCATTTGTTATTGCCCCTTTGCTTATCCGCTGTCTCTGGTATTCTGACCCTGTCATGTGACCTGACTTGTGACTTTGGATTTCCCTTTGGTACTGTGCTACTGTCTGGTATTGACTCTGCTCTCTGACTATTCCGCTGTCACCTAGTAGTTTCTTCACTGTATTACTGCTGGTCTGCTTCATTGCAGGATTTTCAGCTCATTCTCCACTCTGCTGCCATCTAGTGGAGTTTGTGTTACTCTGCAGTAACCCGCAGTATTACAGCATGACTGTCATGTACGCCATGTCTGTTTTGCCTCATGACCCTGGGAGCGGTGTGCACGCGCATCTCATGTCTGCTATCCTGCATGTTCCCTAGAGCAGTGTGCACACTCACCTCATGACTGTTGAGCTGCGGGATGTCTGCGTTTCTACTCTGCCTTCTGTGATCGCCTCGTCTTGTTTAGAACCCCTGATCATGTGTCCTTCCTATGTTCTAGCAGAGGCTGGTTCTGCATTCATCCCTGCATGTCTGGAACTCTGATCATGTGACCTGCCTAGGTTTCAGCACTGGTTCTGCAATCATCTCTGCATGTCTGGAACTCTGATTATATGACCTGCCTCGGTTTCAGCACTGGTTCTGCAATCATCCCTGCATGTCTGGAATCCTGATCATGTGACTGCTCCCTGTGATCCTGGAGGATCTGAACTGGAAGTTCTCCTCTGGTCCTGACCTGGAAGTGGAGGTGCTATGCCCTATATCAGACCGCCCCTTCCTATGCTCAAGGCCTGAGTATTGTGTTGCTTCCGTGCATGGCTGCTTGGTCTGCTGGGTCGCTCCCTCTATTCTGTGCCCCTGCACTTTGCTCTGTCGTGCGTCTCTGCACACGCTCTGTGCTTGTACTCCGTCTCTTGTCCCGTGCCTTGTCTAGTGTTTGCCCTTCGTGCCATGTTTTGTCTCTGCTCTGCTTTGCCTTGTAGTCCTTCCTTGCTCTGATTTTGTTCTGTGCTCCAGTCTAGCTCCTGTTCCTTGCTCCGTACCTTGCCTTGCTCTGCCTGGTTCCTCCCTATGGTCTCTGTCTTTGCTTGCTCTGCCTCGCTCTTTCCTATGGTGCTCTATAATGCTCCCTGGCACATGCACCATTCCTCCTCTCCTACTTTTGGTGCTCTTTTCCATGTCTAGTCCCAAGGCTCTGCCTTGGCCCGGCTCTGGGCTTCGGCCTACGCTCCGCTGCTAGCTCTGTTCTTGCTCCGTGTTTCTGCTTATGCCTCCATTCCTGGTTCCGTATTCTGTCTAAGCTCAGTCTGGTTTCCTGTCTTGCCTTGCTTTGCTGCTTCGTGTACCCTGTCCCTGGCGTGTCTCTCTACACGTGCAGGCCTCGCTTTGAACCTGTCCCTGGCGTGCCCCTCGGCACGCACAGGTCTCGCCTTGTACTTTGCCCCTGGCATGCACTCTACATGCGCAGGACTGCCTCGTACTCTATGCCTTGTCTCTGATATTTAGTGTGCTCTTGCACCTCTCGTACTAGGCTTTGCCGTGCTGTCTCGCACGCGTCTCTGTCCTGTACCTTTGCCTAGCCCTGCCTTGTGGCTCTGTGCTCTCTTGCATGCGCCTGGTCGCCCATTGCCCGACTGTTTCGCCTCAGCCGTGCCGCTCCTGTCGTGCCCGCCTGTGTGCCTCAGCTGTGCCCGCCGTCCAGTGCTATAGTGGTTACCGCCTGTGTGTGCCTCAGCCGTGCCGCCTCTAGTCGTGCCCGCCTGCCTGTGCCACCCGCCGGTACCACCTGCTGGTGCTCCAGCCGTGGTTTCCGTGCTCCCTTGCACTCACGCTGGTTCTCGCACTGTGCGTTTTCGTGCTACTCTTGCACAAGTCTTTTGCTTACTTTGCTCTGCTTTGAACCCTGTCCTGCTTGCCGGATTCCGTAACCTGCCGACCGCTGCCAGAGGTCCGGACCTAGATGACTGCGTCCTGATGTCCGAAGCTGACTTCCGCAGCCTGATTCCTGGATCCTGTCGGTCGATGCCAGCACTCTGGATCCCGATGCCACCGGACCCTATCTTGGATCCTGGTGTGTCTTCGGGCACGCACTCTGTCTTGGACTCCGGCGTGTTCCTTGACACGCATCCTGTTGCTAACTTTGTCTTTTCTCCTTGCATGGAACCCTGGTTTGCTTACCGGATGTCCGGATCCTGCCGATCGCCTACAGAGCTACAGAATCTGATGTCCTGGTTGATCGTTGCCTGCTGTCCGGAGTCTGTTGTCATCGTGCCCCTGCCTAACATCTTGCACTTACCATGCTTTGGACCTTGGCGTGCCCTTGCACGCACTTTGCTCTGTGTTCCCTGTGTATTTACGTTTGGCACCTGTTATTACCCTGAAGTGTTCCTTAATGAAGTTACTTTGAATTAATGTCTTGTCTCGCCTTGTCTTGTTTCCCTGAGCTGGCCGTCTGGTCCAGCTGCCGTGGTGGCTCACCCCCTTGGTCTTGTCCCTGACACTCCCTGTATAGGGGGTGGCTCTTCACTAGGTCAGCTCGCCCTAGGTGGGTGGGTGCCACGGCCCAGAGGGTCCACTCATTCAAGAAAAACGACTCAGCGTAAGCTGACGCTCGTCACAATGACATCTTCCATGCCGATGCCCCTTTGGGGAACATACACCTCAGAAAACTTGTTGCTGAAGTGATCAATGACTGGCCGAACTTTGAAAAGTCAGTCAAAGTTGGGGTTCATCTGAGGGAGGACATTGTGCATTATCATTGAAAGCAAAAAATTGTGGATGGTCTCAAATAGTTTATGGGTCAGAGCCATGCAGAACAGTGGAGTGTTGTATAAAACATCAACACTCCAATATTGCCAAAGCTGTGGCTTCTTCAGTAACCCAATGTGAAGGTCATGGCCCCAAAACATCATTTCTACCCCTGCATGTACAGGGGTACAGTTAGAAAATTATGAAAGGCGGTTTTGGGTCAAGAACTGTTGGGCGTACAAATTTGTCTCTGCCAACATGAGGTTTACAAAATTCCCAGAGAAAAAGACTTTGAAGAAGTAGATTTCTGTGAAACTGGTAGTTGCATGTTTGATTCCTGCCACAAAATTAGGAATCTGTGGCTCATAATCATCTGGGGGGGAGGTTGGGGCGCTGGTTCATATTGTGTCCTGGGGCATATGCTTGGTGGTTCGGTATTGCTTGAGGAAGAGGAGGAGAGTGAAAAGTAAAGGGAGGTGGCATTCTCTCCCTCACTTTCAGTGTCAGAGGTAAGGAAGGCATATGCCTCTCTGCTGAATACTGTGATTGAGATGAGCGGCACTTTATTCACATTTGTGGTATTTGTGTGTACCAAATTTTATTCAGTTGAGTGAGTGTTTGGTGTAAAAATTTTTTTATTTAGAATAGAAAAAAGCAAGAAAATAATCGAGAAAGAAAAAGATAAAAATAAAATAAAAAGAATATAAACATTTGGGAAAATAAAAAAACAAACTTACTAAACAGATGTCAGTAAAATAAAATTCTCAACTATCTGATGCAAACACTGACTATATTCAGTAAAAAATACGATAGTAGATGCTGATTACATTGTATTTTTACTGTCCCTTATCTAGTCCTATTAACTAATTCAATTTATTTTTTAAATTATTTTTTCACACAAAAAACAACTTGATGCCAATCCGTGATGGACGTCATTGATCAGCGCTCGACGGCTGTACGTAGCACGCACGGATGTGATTCGTTTTTTTAAGCATTAACCCTTACTTTATTCAGTGAAAAATACTGTAATAGATACAGATTATTATGATGACATATTTTTACTGTCCCTAATCTAGTCCTATCAACTAATGTAAATTATTTTTTATTCGATTCTTTTTTTACACACAAAAAAACAACAACCCAATGCCGATCAGTGATATTTGCCACTGACCAGTGCTCAGCAGCTGTAGGATGAATACACGAATGTGGTTCAAAAAGGGGATCGAAAAAAATAGGAAAAAAAAGTCCTTGCCAAAAGCGGGCATAGATGCCGATCAGTAATTTGTGTCACTGATCAGCTCTCAGCAGTTGCAGGACGCATGCATGGAGGTGGTGCAAAGGGAGGGAGGGGGGAATGGACAGGGGAAAAAAATCCTGGAAGAAAGAGAGCACTGGTGCCGATCAGTAAAAATCAAGGAACAGGTCAACAAAGGACCAGGAACGTCTTTTTTCTTACAGCACCAGCAGAAGTGATGGTACAGGCTTGAAAAAGTCTGTGGCACCACAAGGCGCAGAACAGAGTGACTGAACGGCAGTGATTTGCTCTGCAACATCCCCAAGCTGGAATGAGAAAGTGTAGAGTGGTCACTGAGAGTTCAGACTGATTGTACCATTCAGCTTCATTGTTCAATTGCACCAATTATTGCAGGTGCTGGTGACGCTGGCATTACGTATCAACAGCCTATGATCAATGCTGTTACAGCATCGTCCATGGGCTGGACATCAGTGTTTTAGGCAATTTCATTGCCTGAATCACTGGAATCGCTGTGATTGGCTGTTCAGAATTGAATTGAATTCACAATTGAACTGTTCATACTTGTGA
This sequence comes from Dendrobates tinctorius, assembly GCF_039654945.1. Lineage (NCBI taxonomy): Eukaryota > Metazoa > Chordata > Amphibia > Anura > Dendrobatidae > Dendrobates > Dendrobates tinctorius. The sequence continues at coordinate 38,667,014 of NW_027361675.1, forward strand.
TTGGCTGTTCAAAATTGAACAGCCAATCACAGAAATCATAGTTGCGTAGGGGTCATGATAGCCCCTGTAACGACAAGTCCCGGTGCCTTGCTGCAAGATTCAGCAGACACCTTAATTTGATCACTGTACGCTCAGTCACAGTGATGCTTTAAAGCTAAGATGTATCCATGCCACCAAGGTCGAGAAGTCCTTCCCAGCCAGGACGTATGGATATATCCAAGTAGTGTAAGGTGGCTGTCGCACACCTAGTGGTTGGGAGATAAACTTGGAGTAATGCTTTACTACATATAAGACTAAAAGGGGTTAAACAGCTCAGCTATAACGGATTGATTGTGAGCAGCTGAGTTAGGAGAGACTGCTCCTCACCATATCTCCACCCCTGGTTGTTGTTCACTTAGTAAATTTGAGAGCTGTTTGTCTCACACATGGTTGTGTACATGGAGGTTTGTAGTTCTCCTGGATTGAGTGCCTTTGCTAAAGAACTAAGAAGCTGGACTCTAAGTCAGGCAGGCTAAGGCCGGAGTCACACTTAACGTACACTACCATTCAAAAGTTTGGGGTCACCCAGGCAATTTTGTGTTTTCCATGAAAACTCATACTTTTATTAATCAAATGAGTTGCCAAATGAATTTAAAATCTAGTCCAGACATTGACAAGGTTCAAAAAAAGAAGATTTTTATTTGAAATAATTATTTTCTCCTTCAAACTTTGCTTTCGTCAAAGAATGCTCCTTTTGCTGCAATTACAGCATTGCAGACCTTTGGCATTCTAGCAGTTAATTTGCTGAGGTAATCTGGAGAAATTTCACCCCATGCTTCCAGAAGCCCCTCCCACAAGTTGATTTGGCTTGATGGCCATTTTTTGCGTACCATACGGTCATGCAGCTCCCACAGCAGCTCAGTGGGGTTGAGATATGGTGACTGCGCTGGCCACTCCATTACAGACAGAATACCAGCTGCCTGCTTCTTCCCTAAATAGTTCTTGAATAATTTGGAGGTGTGCTTTGGGTCATTGTCCTGTTGTAGGATGAAATTGGCTCCAATCAAGCGCTGTCCACAGGGTAAGGCATGGCGTTGCAAAATGAAGTGATAGACTTCCTTATTCAAAATCCCTTTTAACTTGTATAAATCTCCCACTTTACCAGCACCAAAGGAACCCCGGACCATCACATTACCTCCACCATGCTTGACAGATGGCATCAGACACTCTTCCAGCATCTTTTCAGTTGTTCTGCCTCTCACAAGTGTTCTTCTGTGTGATCCAAACACCTCAAACTTGTAATTGTCTGTCCATAACACTTTTTACCAATCTTCCTCGATCCGATGTCTGTGTTCTCTTGCCCATATTAATCTTTTCCTCTTATTAGCCAGTGTCAGATATGGCTTTTTCTTTGCCACTCTGCCCTGAAGGGCAGCATTTCGGAGTGGCTTCTTCAGTGTAGACGTGTACACTGGCGTTTTGCGTGTACTATTTAATGAAGCTGCCAGTTGAGGACCTGTGAGGCGTCGATTTCTCAAACTACAGACTCTAATGTACTTTTCTTGTTGCTCAGTTGTGCAGCGGGGCCTCCCACTTCTCTTTCTACACTGGTTAGATCCTGTTTGTGTGGCGCCCCTGAGGCTTCAGTCGCCACAGAGGTACTGCACCTTCTCCTAAGGTGTAATGCCCCACCATCCAGGTAAGGTGGCAACTCCTGACCACGCTCCACACCTGCATTCCACACACTGGATAGTTCAGTGGGGCCACCTAACAGCTTCAGGCTGGGGGTTAGCAGAGCACCCCTCGTGGAACCCTGATTCGTAACACGAGATGTGCTGGGAGGCGGGTGGAGTGTGATGATGCAAAAGAGAGGGAAAGTGTAGGATTTCAAGGCAGTCTGGGGGGAGACCCAGAGAAGAGAGCAGGCTGACAGCAGGTCAGCCTGAGAGGAGCTCAAGGCGGAGGAAGGCAGTCAGTCAGGAGAGGCTGAGGACTGGTCTTAGTGGAACGAGCTCCTCAGGGAAGGAAGAGAAGGAGAAAGAGACGTAGACTGGAGACTACAGATTCCATAAGAGAGATAGAACAGATCGGAACGAAGGAGAAGAGAAGGACGGTGGGAAGCTGGTTGAGAAAGAGAGAGAACCCTTCCAGTCCAGAGAGCGCAAAGGCCGGGGCCCGGGCCCCGAGGTTGATTGGATCTTTATATCCGGCAACAGACACCGGAGGAGTAGTGAGCCGCTAACACCTTGCTCCCACCATAGACTTGGGACACAACAGCGAAATGGATAGAGAGCCAGGACTCAGGAGAGGAGTCCCTGAAGTAGGCTACAGCTGTCTGTCATACAAGTAGAGACTAGGAACACCTTGAGAGAGGCATTCCAGGGTAACTAAGTACTGGAGTGCTTCACACCTAAAGGCGCATTTGAGGAGTCGTTCAGTGAAGGAACATATTGGCGGAGTGTGGAAGGGAGAATCCTATCCTGCCTGGAGGTTGGCTGGAGCCCTGACCTGGAGAACACAGTACGGAGGCAGGCAGTTGTGTGAACTGCAAACAGTGAGTAAAGCTTTGGAACCGCATACTCTGGTGTCCTCCAGTTATTCCCGCACCGCTATACCTGGGTAACAACATCTACACCATCCTGCGCCTCTCCTCATCCATTGCACCTACACTGCCCTGGGACTACAGCTCCACCTGTGGGGAGCTATACCATCTCTGCTGCACCACACCATCAGTCCCAGTGGATCTGTATGCAGCGTTGGCCTAACACCATACTTGCCAAATACCACAGGTGGCGTCACGAACTATTCTAATAAACTCTAAACACCATTAACACCACCGCCATTGATATTGGGGTCCAGGGCCAAGGACCGGGTCACCGCTGCTGTGACACACCATCCCCCGTGCACCGACCCGGTACCGAGTACCCCACTGCCCTGGGCGAGCCGCGGGGCGACCCATTTGTGCTCTCCTCTGAAGGGAGCAGTACACACCGTTGTAGGAAATCTTCAGTTTCTTGGCAATTTCTGGCATGGAATAGCCTTCATTTCTAAGAACAAGAATAGACTGTCGAGTTTCACATAAAACTTATTTTTTTCTGGCCATTTTGAGAGTTTAATGGAACCAACAAATGTAATGCTCCAGATTCTCAACTAGCTCAAAGGAAGGTTAGGTCTGTAGCTTCTCTAATCAGCCAAACTGGTTTCAGCTGTGCTAACATACTTGCACAAGGGTTTTCAAGGGTATTCTAACCATCCATTAGCCTTCTTACACAGTTAGCAAACACAAAGTACCATAAGAACACTGGAGTGATGGTTGTTGGAAATGGGCCTCTATACACCTATGCAGATATTGCATTACAAACCAGACGTTTGCAGCTAGAATAGTCATTTACCACATTAACAATGTATAGAGTGTATTTCTGAATCATTTAATTTCTAAAAGACATACTAATAGGGAATTTAGATTGTGAGCCCCATCGGGGACAGTGATGATGATGTGTGCAAAATGTAAAGCGCTGCGGAATATGTTAGCGCTATATAAAAATAAAGATTATTATTATTATTATTATTTAATGTGAGCTTCATTGGAAAAAAATGTGCTTTTCTTTCAAAAATAAGGAAATTTCTAAGTGACCCTATACTTTTGAACAGTAGTGTATAAAAACATGGTCCGTTTTTTACGGACGAGAATCGCAGAAATGTTCCCTGAACAGTGATCTGTATGTCATCCGTTAGCAATGCGAGGATGCGATTTTCTTGCATCTAAGCATCCGAGTGACATCCGTATGGCGAGATTTTCTCTCCGGCTTGCAAAATGGACATTTAATTGGTCTATAGCCTCAAATATTTGTGAAAACAAATATATATATATATATACCGGGTGAGTCATAACGGACGGATGTATTTGAAGTGGCTATAACTCACCACCAGGTGGAGGTAGAGATGTGCGGGAGGCGGGGTTATGTTTGTGAGGTGAAAGCATTGTTTTTATTTTAGTTTCAGTTTAAGCTATGGTGCCGTGGACGATAGAACATCGCGTTTTTGCGTACGACAGTTTTGTCAAGAATAATGAGTGTATCACAGCCGTTCAGCGTGAGTTTCGGCGTCATTTCAATATTCACAGAAATCAAGCTGTTCCCGCTCGTAACACTATCCTACGTTGGGTTGAAGCACTCCGTACACGAGGTACACTAATGAACAAACGACCACCGGGGGCTCCACGAACGGCACGTACCGCTGCACAGCCCTAAGGTAACGGTGTGGTGTGCTATGGGCAAATATGGCGTGATCGGTCCGTACTTTTTCGAAGGCGATAATGGCAATACTGTTACCGTGAACTCACAACGTTATATTGCCATGATAAATAACTTCTTTGTTCCTGAGTTACGACGGCAACATATCCCCATCTCTAGTGTGTGGTTTCAACAAGATGGGGCAACGGCCCACACAGCCGGAGCAACAATGAACGTTCTTCGCCCTCTCTTCCCTGGTCGCATCATTTCCAGGTTTGGCGATATTAATTGGCCTCCTAGGTCCCCAGACCTGTCCATGTGCGATTATTACTTATGGGGTCACCTCAAATCACGTGTATACAAGCTTAAGCCTCGATCATTACAAGAACTGAAGGAAGCTATTCGAGTGGAAGTTGCCCAAATCGACAGAGTTGTGTTGGAACGTGTTGATGCCAACTTCCAAGAACGCCTTTGGAAATGCATCACTGATAATGGCCACCACATGGCAGATGTTGTTTTCCACACTTGAATTTGTCAAATGCTATTAGTATACGTAACCAAATCTGTGAATACATTTATATTTAATAAATATTTAACGATTTTATGATTAGTTTAAAAACGTCCGTCCTTTATGACTCACCCGGTATATATATATGTCAGTGAGACACATATATAAATATATATTTATATGTCATAGATATCTAGATAGCAGAATAGGTGAAAAATCAATTGTTGGCATCTGTAAAATCTTTACAGAACCCGACAGGATATGAGACATGGTTTACATACAGTAAACCATTGCATATCCGTCATTTTTTTTATATATGTCCCTCACTAATAATGTTAATAGTGTATGTGTGTAAGATTTGGGAGCTGTAGGTGTTAAATTAAAGGATTAATTCACTGAAAAAACTGGCGTGGGCTCCCGCCCAATTTTCTCCACCAGAGAGGGCAAGCCAGTGACTGAGGGCGGATATTAATAGCCAAGACGCCAGTTTTTTTTCTGTGAATTAATCCTTTAATTTAAGACCTACAGCTCCAAAATTGTAGAACATACACTACTAACGTTATTAGTGGGGGGACATATAAAACAAATAACGGATATGCAATGGTTTACAATATGTAAACCTTGTCTCATATCCTGTCGCGTTCTGTAATGATTTTTCAGATGCCGACAATTGAATTTTCACCTATTCTGCTATCTATATCTCTATGAAAAAAATAAATAAATATATATATATATATATAAAAATAGTCATTATAAACAGTGATCTATTTCAAGAGTTTATTCCTGTTAATGTTGATGATTATAGCCTACAGCCAATGAAATCCCAAAAGTCATTATCTCAGTAAATTAGAATACTTATAATACCAGCTTGAAAAAATTATTTTAAAATCCGAAATGTTAGTCTACTGAAATGTATATCCAGTAAATGCACTCAATATGTGGTCGGGGCTCCTTTGGCATTACTGCATCAATGTGGCGTGGCATGGAGGCGATCAGTCTGTGGTACTGCTGAGGTGTTATGGAAGCCCAGGTTGCTTTGATAGCAGCTTTCAGCTCATCTGCATTGTTGGATCTGGTGTCTCTCATCTTCTTCTTAGCAAGACCCCATAGATTCTCTATTTGGTTAAGGTCAGGCGATTTTGCTGGCCAATCAAGTACAGCGATACTGTTGCTTTTAAACCAAGAATTGATAATTTTGGCTGTGTGGCCAGTAAGCTGCTTATGAAATAGTTCCAGTAGCAGCACCAGCAACAGGTTCAGCAAGACCAGCAACCACACTGACAACAGTAGCAGCCGATTGAAATTACTTAATGGTGGTTCGTGGCACGGCAGCGGCTCCAACTCCATGTTCAGCGGATGTTTTTTCTAACCAGAAGGTGGTGAGGAGAGCCTTGCAGAAAATGATGATGAATGAAGATATAAAGGCCTTTTTAACCATTTTTGAAAGGGTTGCTGATAGAGCCGTGTGACTTCCGCCCACTTAAAGGGAGAGCCTCAAAAGGCCTAGTATAATTAAGATATGTATACTGATTTCTGGTTTACAGTTATTGCTAACAAGCTTGTGAGACATATCTATCCATTCATGTACTTTTTCTGTATCTGTTTAAAAATGTTAATAAAATACACAGTTAAAAAAAAAAAAAAAGGCCTAGTATGATTTAGTTTTACAGGACACCAAAGAATATGCAAAATTAAAAACGAAAATTTTGGCGCACTTGGGGATGACAATGTTCGTCAGTACACAACGGGTCCACCACTGGGCATATCGCCGTGACAAACCATCTCGCTCCCAAATGTTTGATATGCTGCACCTCATTCAAAACTGGTTGCAGACGGAGTCTTTTTCCCCAGCGCAGATGATAGTGAGTTGTAATCGACCAATTGGTGCAGTTCCTTTTGAGTCCGATGCAAACTTGGGTTGCCCAGGAAGACTCCCATAACGCCGAAAACTTGGTCGGACTGGTCAAAAGGTATCAGGGGTTTGATAGTTCCTTGAGGAGGCAACCTACTCCATACTGGGGCGTCCCATGAGGAGGTAGAGGATAAAAGGGGTGGGGCATCCAAAGTCCAAGGGGGCAGCGGAGGTCATACAGTGGGTCTCATCGAAGAATGTAATTTGCTGGAGATGTCACAGCCAAATTCATATAGCTACCCATTGTCCCCTGACCATTGAGCAAATGGACTGTAGCATGGGACACCGGTGTTCATTCTACGCATATCAGGCCTTCAGTGTGAACTGTACACCTGGCGAGGGATCCCAAGCTTGTTCTGTAAAAGTAAATGGTCAGCAAATGACTGGACTACTGGTCTCAGGTAGTTTGGTGACCCTCGTGAGGGCCACAATCCCTCTTCAATTGATCCCTGGGAAGAAGGTGGGTGTCTGCTGCATTCACGGGGATGCTAAAGACTATCCAGTGGCCAGAGTGGTCATTGAGACAGCCAGAGGTACTGAGTCCCATCAAATCGGTGTGGTCCAGGATTTACTGCACCCAATTATCATTGTCCGTGACTTTGTATTGTTTTGAAACTTGTGTGGAAGGGACAGAGACCTTGATCGCTCAAGTAAGAAATGTGTTAGCCCTAAGGAAGTTTCACCACCCCCAGAATCTGCGTGGTTTTCAATCTGTGTAATGGTGAAAGATGAGGAGGTAGTATTCCCTGAGGCCGACTTTCCTGAGATAGGGATGACTGGAGAAAATTTTGGGTCCTCCCAACATAGGGACCAAATTCTAAAAGAAGCTTTCAACAATGTAACTGTTAAATGACATAGGACAGGAGCCGGGGGCAGACACTAGATTTCCTTATTGTATAATGTATGGGGATTTATTGTACCCAGTTACTAAGGTCAAAGCGGAAATAATGGAGCAATTGTTGGTACCAGGACCCTATAGAGGCCATGTACTAGATCATTGTAACCCATAAGAATTATGCTGCGGCAAACCTGGACGATATTGTAATCTTCAGCCCAGATTGGGGAATTCATCTAGGAAAAGTCCAGATGGTGTTTGATGCTCTCAGGAAGGCGGAGTTCTCTATAAATCCCCAAAAATGTGCTTTGGAGAAAAAGTAAGCCAAATACTTTAGATATGTAGTAGGCAGAGGTGAAATCAAATACCAGATCAATAAAATGGATGCAATCCAGAACTGGCAGAAACCACACTCAAAAAGGCAAGTTAGGGCCTTTCTGGGAATCGTAGGGTACTACAGGAGGTTCATTCCAAACTTTGTCATGGTTGCCGCACCCCTGACCAACCTGCTCAAGGGAAAAAAACAGTCATGGCCAAATGGACGTTATAGGGAGAGACGACCTTTAACCCCTTTCTATAATCGGGCGTATATTTACGCTGATGTCGGACTCCCTCCCTTTGATGTGGGCTTCGGCAGAGCAGATCGAGTTGTAGCAGCTTCTAGTCTATTGACTATTGAAGCATGCCAAAAGTAAATAAAAAATGCATTTAAAAATATAAAAAACTATAAAAGCTCAAATCAACCCCCTTTCGCCCCATTCAAAATAAAAATAAAATCAAACATATGCATATTAGATATCGCCGAGTTCAAAATCGCCTGATCTATCAATAAAAAAAGGATTAACCTGATCGTTGAACGTCGTAGTGAGAAAAAAGTCAAAACGCCAGAATTACTTTGTTTGGTCGCCGTGACATTGCATTAAAATGCAATCAAAAGATCGTATCAGCACGAAAATGAAACCACTAAAAACGTCAGCCCGGCATGCAAAAAATAAGCCCTCACCCAACCTAAGATTATGAAAAATGGAGACGCTACGGGTATTGGAAAATGGCAAAAAAAAAAAAATATTTTTTTTTTTTTTTTTTTTTTAGCAAAGATTGGATTTTTTTCACCACTTAGATAAAAAAGAACCTAACATGTTTGGTGTCTATGAACTCGTGATAACCTGGGATGGCAGGTCAGTTTTAGCATTTAGTGAACCTAGCAAAAACGCCAAACAACAAACAAGTGTGAGATTGCACTTTTTTTGCAATTTCACTGCACTTGGAATTTTTTTCCTGTTTTTTTAGTACATGACACGGTAAAACCAATGGTGTTGTTCAAAAGTACCAATCATCCTGCAATAAATAAGCCCTCACATGGCCATATTGATGGAAAAATAAAAAAAGTTATGGCTCTGGGAAGGAGGGGAGCGAAAAATGAAAACACAAAACCGAAAAAAGCTCAGGGGGATAAGGGGTTAACGAACTGAATGTAGCTCTGTATAAGCAGCCAGTCCTGGTTGCCCCCCGACTTTAATTAGAATTTGTATGCCAAACGGACACCTCAGAAGTTGGATTAGGAGCAGTCCTTTCTCAGGAGATACACGGGAAGGAGCATCCTGTTCTCTACCTGAGTAGGAAATTGTCAGCAGGTGAGAAAAATTATTCCTTTGTAGGAAAGGAATGCTTAGCTACAAAGTGGGCATTGGACACATTGCGATACTATCTTTTAGGGTGCAAATTTAAATTAGTTTCAGACTATGCCCCACTCAGGTGGATGAGAGAGGAAAAGGGAAAAATGCCCTTGCTACCTGCTGGTTTTTAGCCCTGCAGGATTTTTGCTTCTATGTGAAACCTAGAGCCAGTAGTTACATAGTAATACTGATGCCCTCTCGAGAATCCCATGTCTAGTGGAAGAAGGTGCCAAACCCATGGCTTTTGGCAGAGAGGGGAGGTATGTAAAGTGGCTGTCGGACACCTATTGGTTGGGAGATATTTTCCCACATTTTTTTCACATTACAACCATGCACGTTAATGTATTTTATTGGAATTTTATGTGATATAGCAATACAAAGTAGCAAACATTTGTGGAGCATAAAGGAAATGATATATGATTTTCTAAATATTTTAAAAAATATAAATCTGAAAATTGTGATGTGCATTTGTATTCATCCCTGAGTCAATACTTTGCAGGACCACCTTTTGCTGCAATTACTTCTGCAAGTCTTTTCAGGTCTGTCTCTACCAGCTTTACACATCCAGAGGCTGAAATTTTAGCCCATTCTTCTTTGTAAACTATACCTAGTTCAGTGAGGTTGGATGGAGAACATCTGTGAACAGCAATTTTCAAGTCTTGACACAGATTATCAATGGTGTTTTGCTTTGGACTTTGACTGGGCCATTTGAACACATGAATATGCTTTGATTTATGCCATTCCATTGTAGCTGTGGTAGCATGTATAGGATCATTGTCTTGCTGGAAGGTGAACCTACGCCCAGTCACAGGTCTTTTGCAGACTCTACCAGGTTTTCCTCAAGATTGCCTGTATTTAACTCTATCCATCTTCACATCAGATCTGACCAGCTTCCCTATGCCTGCTGAAGAAAAGCATCAGCACAACATGATGCTGCCACCACCATGTTTGACTGTGGGGATGTTATTTTCAGGGTGATGACCAGTGTTAGTTTTTGAAGAAAAAGACAGGAATGGATAGTTTCTGCTTCAAAAACTGTATCTCAAAACTCCATCAAAATGATACATGAGAAATTTGGATGCAGATAAAAGGTGGTCTGTTTCATTATCAATATCTCAAAATATGTTGTTTTTTTCTATAGCCTATTTTTACATTGGAACAAATGACAGTGATGACGAAGATGATTTTGACTGCGAGTAAGTATTACTGTCATTGTTTATGTACTTTGTGACACCTACATTTGCCTTTGTATGATAGTTAACCCCTTTCCAACATTGGGCGTAATAGTACGCCGATGTTGGACTCCCTCCCTTTGATGTGGGCTCTGGCGGTGAGCCCATATCTTTCCCAGGACATCTCAGCCGTTTTGAACAGCTGACATGTGCCCACAATAGTTGTGGGTGGAATCGCAATCCACCCGTGGCTATTAACCAGTTAAATGCCGCTGTCAAACGCTGACAGCAGCATTTAACAATCTCTTCTGGCAATTGCGCCGGAAATCCGCTCACCGATGATCCATATCACATGATCGCGGGTCACCGGTGTGTTGGTATGACAACCGGAGGTCTCCTGGAGACCTCTGTGGTTGTCATTGCCGACTTGCTGTGAGTGCCACCCAATGGTCGGCGCTCATAGCAAGTGAGTAATTCTGCTATATAGAGACAATCTGGTCATCGCCTCTATGTAGCAGAGCCTATCGGGTTGTGGCAGTTTCTAGTCTCCCATGTAGACTATTGAGGCATGTCAAAAGCAAAAAAAAATTGTTAAAACATATAAAAAGATAAAAATATAAACTTTCAAATCACCCCCCTTTCGTCCCATTCAAAATAAAACAATAAAAAAATCAAATATACACATATTTGGTATCGCCGCATTCAGAATCGCCCGATCTATCAATAAAAAAAGGATTAACCTGATCGCTAAACGGCGTAGCGATAAAAAAGTCAAAACGCCAGAATTACGTTTTTCTGGTCGCCACGACATTGCATTAAAATGCAATAATGGGTGATCAAAAGATTTTATCTGCACCAAAATGGTATCATTAAAAACATCAGCTCAGCACATAAGAAATAAGCCCTCACCCAACCAGAAATCACAAAAAAATGGAGACACTACAGGTATCGGAAAATGGCGCAATTTTTTTTTTTTTTAAACGAAGTTTGGAATTTTTTTTCACCACTTAGATAAAAAAAGAACCTAGACATGTTTGGTGTCTATGAACTCGTAATGACCTGGAGAATCATAATGGTCAGCTTTAGCATTTAGTGAACCTAGAAAAAAAAAGCCAAAAAAAGTGTGGGATTGCACTTTTCTTGCAATTTCACCGCACTTGAATTTTGTTCCCATTTTCTAGTACACGACATGGTAACACCAATGGTGTCGGTCAATAGTACAACTCGTCCTGCAAAAAACAAGCCCTCACATGGCCATATTAACGGAAAAATAAAAGTTATGGCTTTGAGAAGAAGGGGAGCGGAAAACGAAAACGCAAAACTGAAAAAAAGCTCCGGGGTTAAGTAGAGTTTTTAGGTGCTTGAGCTTATTCTGTATTCTTGGATAGAGTTAAACGGGCTCCAATAGAAAACCATACAGTATATAAGATATCTTTCACGCAGTTTGGTGAGTGCACGTGTTTTACTTCTAATTTTCTTTTTACTTCGAAAAATACATTTTCACAGGAGAGAGTAGCATAGTGAATAGGTAATGACCGTTTCACATCCAATCATGCTTTCTCTTCTAAGGCAAGAGCAAGAGCGACTAGACGCAAAAACACTGCATCCCGTTTATACACTATCTCCTGTGAATATGCACTTTTTTCTATAAAAATAAATGCTTCTTTCACCATGGTCTTGCAGTGTAAACAGGTTGTGAATCACCCGATGGGCACGCAAAACACTCTTCTGTCAAGTGAAATTATTTTTAATCTTGTTTAAAAATCATCATTCCAAGCTGCACATTGTCTAGTGTAAACAGGACTTGTGCTGCCATGAACAATGTCAGCCTATATGTACTGATCAATGTGCTACAGATCGTTCCATGTGCATCATTTAACCTGGTCTACCTGTGCAAACAGGCTTTAATCAACTGTCGAAGGGAAAATATTACCAGATGGTGGTAATTTAGTGTAAATGAAACTTTAGAGAATGATTAATATAGCGGTAATTGTTGTATTATAAAGATAGTACCGGTAGTTTGCAATTTAATTATACTGCACACTTGTAAATGGATTTATAATTGAACCCTATATTTTGGTTGCTTTTGCTTTTAACTGCTGTGATTTTCAAGGATACTCTAAATATTCAATATTCATTTAATATAAAATCAAAAAAATATATATATTTGATAAAAATGTACTTAATACATTCAAAATAATTGTTTAATTCATGTACTTTACTAGGTCTGCTTCATACTTATCTATGTTAACTCAGATCTGGGATGATATAAGCACTTGGGATGAAGGTTATAACCCACCCCTTGGCCTTGCAATTAAAATACTAAGAATACTGAAAGGCCTAAGAATTAGCTCTCGAGAAAGCAAGCAAACCCGTACTTCCTACAATGCATTTTTGGTAAGTTGCTTCACCATTGCAAAATTTGGGTTTATGAAAATTATTTCAAATCTTATGACTGATTCTTATGTTTTTTTTATGCCCTGATTTCAAAAACACTTTAACCATCACGTATGGATTTTGCACAAAATGCTTGTGAAATTACTTACAAGTGAGATGAACAAGAAACAGCTTTATTGTAGCCCAAACTGTACACAATAAGACATATATATATATTTATTTATATATATAAACATTTATTGAACATCCATTCTGCAACGTATTATTTATTGGAAATTAATTCTTGCACATTTTCCTTTTTTCTTCAAAGATTCTCTTATAGAAGGCCTGCGGATCTTCCCTGTGAAGCATCCAGCAGTAGTCCCTCATCATGTTCACGTTCCATCTACCTTGGTATCGGTGTTCCATCTCTTTGATATCCTGTTGAAATCTTTCTCCTTGCTCTTCGCCACCAGCACAAAGGTTTTCTGGAAAGTAGTTCAAATGGAAATGTAAAAAATGTAACTTAAAATTCATCAGACAGCCCAACGTCTCAGCATGTTCACCATGATGGACATAAATTTTGGATCTTCACAACTTCTTTAAAAGAATCCCAAGCCCTTTTCTCAATAGCCTTCATTTTTGTTTTGAACACATCGTTCTTTGTGAGTTTTTGAAGAAAAACTGAAGGAGGGCATTTTTATGGGTACAGATACTCAAACAGTGCCTGAAACTTCATCAGTCCAAGCTTAATGTGGAGTGGTGGCAGGAGAACATTGGTGGGATCTACTAAACTTTCCACAACTGTTCTTAAGTCCAGGTTGCAAAAATGTTCTCGTTGGACAACTTTATGGCTTCAGTGATGAGTCCTATCCCGCCTGTGCCATTCACAGAAAAGACATGCATACTTTGTGTACACTCCTTGCTGGCCAAGGAGCAAAGAGAGAACTTTCAGATCACCACATATTAACCATCTTTGATTTATGTAGTTAAGTTTCTGGAGAATAAAGTCTAAATTCTCATACTTTCCTTCAAATGCACAGAATACCCTACAGGCACAGAAGCATACTTGCTGCCATTTCAGAATTTTTTTGAATCAATCAATAAAGAGTCTCCACTCACTCAAATTGTACTCAAGGTTGAATTTTTTCCATTACCCCAGGAACATCACTGCAGTACACTAGAGCACCATCTTGAGAAAAGTATAGAAGGAATTCCTTTTCTATGATTCTCTACCATGAAAAACAGGAATCAGGGGCTAGCAGGTTCTTTTCCTTTAGTCTCTAGAGCCTAAAAGTTCTGCAGAATGTTAAGGAAAGTTCAAATCCCTGACTAAATTATTTATTTCGAGCTGTGACAATCTAATTACACCAAAGATCATGCAAAGGGGTCAAACTATTGTTCAAGAAAAATCCTATGGAGTCAGTGTTTGCAAAAAACTACCTGATGGTTTTTTTTTAAATATTTTTACTGAGTTTGGCAAATGAAAGTATATACAAATCACCTCTTAATTTTCAAACAATTTTACCCTTGCAGACCTGTGTTTTTTAACATGAAGAAAAAAATTGTTTAAGGATAGGATAGGATTTTGCTAATGTAAAATATATGGAATTTTATCTGGTAAGGATACTGTTGGCACTAAAATCAGCCCAAACCACTGATTTCAGTGGGATTGGCCAAAAGTATTATCGATGTGTAGGGCACAAATATTCTCCTTGGATTCCCACAATCTCTTCAAGGCCAAATCCTGTCCAGACCAAAAAGAATTAAAGATATCTTCTTCGGGTTCATCTTCAATTTGTTGTCCGGTATGATACATTTTTGAGGGGGTGAGAATCCGGAGATACATCAATGGAGCAGTCCTATGGTCTATGCAGAGGCATCTTCGCTTCCTTGCAGTTGAAGGTATTAGGACACGACCAAGAAGTGGATGTCAGACCTGAAGATGGCATCACCGGCGGCAGGACAGGCTCATGAAGTACGCAGCCACGGAAGACCCAGGAGTAGTGGGTGCCACAGACTGGAAAGCGGTCACAGCACATAAAAAGCGATGTTCCCCATATGCAGCATTCCTACTCGAAGCTTCACCTGCTCAGTAACAGCTGAAATGACTTTGAATAGGGCCTTTCCCTCAACAGAGGACACAATCAACGGACACTGGAGCTGATGGATGGAAATCTGAAACAGATTCACCACGGTTTGCTGCAAGAAAATTCCCGCCAAACCAGAGTAGTCAGTCTCAATGAACCTGTTGCCTCCAAAGAATAAGAATACATTCAGAGTCAACGGTGGTGCGGTATTACTTTTGCCCAGGGTATCTTCCACCAGCCCTTTACTTTGGAGTTTCTCTTACGTCTCAGAACAATAATGGATGAGATGTTCTGTGCTATTACAGTAGCATAATCCATTGGCATAACAGTGTTCCTGCTGCTGTTCTGCCAGCTTCAAATGATCCACGTGCATAGGTTTAGAGAAACCAGCTGCCTCAGAAGGCTGTGGAATGGATGGTCTCTGGAAGGATGGAGCCAGACGTGATGGATTCCTCTCACACGTCACCACTCTGCACCGTTCCTGAAACCTGAGGTTGATTTGGGTTTCCAGGTCATCTAGGGTGGTAGGGATGACTCGACCAGCCAGTTCGTCCTTTAAACCTTACAGACAATCCCTCCATACTAGCTTAGACAGATCACCCTGACAGTCTGAGAAGAGAAGATGCAGCAGAAGACACGACCCATCTCATCGAAGACCTTTCAGAGGGCAGCCAGGAAGGCCTGCAGATCCGAGGTCACAGGATCCCCTCTCTTCCACAAGGGGTTGAGGCACGCTAGGACATCTCCTTCTAGGTGGGACATCAGAAATCACACTTTAGCCCAATCAGAGGGAAACTGATGTGCTTACATGTCATTGTAAGCAGGTTGCGAGATGCAGTGATGGACAAGAGGTAGAGCAAGAGTTAACAACTTTAATAACAGGGGAATACTCCACGCATAGAGGTAGTGGGTTAAACAGGTGAATAAAAGTATTATTGCAAAAGGATATGCAAAGTTCAAGAATAAAGGAACAGGTTGCGGTGGTTCTTGTGAAATACTTGTGGCAGAAGTTCCTCAAACTGTGACTCCTGCTGGCAAGTCAACGGCACCAGCAACGGTTGGCGCGGTGTCTTTTCCAATGGGGTCCTGTGAGCATCAATGCCCCGTCTTCTGGCGGCAGCGGTCAGTCTCTGGTACCTTCCACTGAGCCTAGTCCATATGCTGCAGTGGCTGAAAAGGGTACGGATCACAGTACTGTATGAGCCCAACGTGGCTCAGAAAATATCAACTGGCAAAACTCAGGGCACCAGTCCCGTACTCTGTCCCTCTAATGTGGCACGTGCGCTGTACCCACAGACATTGAGCGTACGGCGCCTTGCTCTCTGGTAGTCGCCTGCACACTGCACCTCTCTCTCTAGTCACCGGGCACCCACTGTGCGTTCCTCTCCCTCTCTGGTCCCCACTGTTGGCGGCGGGAGACATCGGACGCTGGCCTGCACGCTGCTGATGATCCCAAGTCGGAGCACTCCTCTGCCTGGCTGCTGCTGCTGTACACACGGCTCCCCTCAGTGCAGCGGTCCTTCTGCAAGCGTCGGGGGACCCTCTCAGTGCAGCCTGTCATGGCGCCGTTACTTTGGGGAGGACAAGGCGTGCCGCTCACCTGACTGCGTGCTGCCCTCTCTTCGCGCCAAACTGCTCTGCTGCTCGCGCTTTCTCCTTTTATCTCCCAATCCCCCTCGGTCAGGAGGAAGGTCCGCCTCGCTAGGGCTTCCCTCAGGCAACAGGGGAAGGTCTGCCTCACTAAAGCTTCCCCCAGGGAACAGGTGATGCAGCCTTTCCAGTTCCTGACCCGGCACGCAGGTACCCGCGGTCTCGTCATCCTCCTTACATCATAGTGCTGCGTGTACAGTTTTAGGAACCCATGGCACTGCTTGAGGTTCCCATTGTAATGTGACAGATCAGACAGATGAGAACTAGGTCTAGATCCATAAGTTGCAGGCTGAGTATTCAAGCTGAGGTTGCTGCAACTTGGACTGAAGCGGATGAAGTAGCTATCGTCAGAGCATCCAAACGGGTATTCAGTCTGCAGATAGGACAATTTTTTTTTCCTGCTGATCCTGCTAATGGATCAACTCTTTGTACAACTCAAAGGGCAGAGGGGTCTTGGGATCAAGGAGGTCCATGGCCTGTACAAACTGTCATGCACATGGATCGTGGACCCACTGTGCCACGGTTGCGGCTTATCCGTGGAGGGGTTGGCTTGAGCTGCAGGTGGCCACCAGGTACCACTCCAAGGGCAGTCCCCGATACTGCAGCAGCTGACCCCAAGGGTCAGCATCACAGACAGGGACTCTAAGTACAAGGTAGGACTGGATACTGATGCAGGTTCAGACAGTGCCAGTCCTGGAACACTTGACAGAACGGACACTGATGTAGGTGCAGACAGTGCGAACCCTGGAACACTTGATAGGACAGACACTGGTGCAGGCACATGTACCACTAGAATGGCTAACGGTTCAGGTACCGCCAGAGTGGTTTAAGGTTCAGGGACTGCTGGAGCTGCTTGAAGTATAACAGGAACAGGTTCAGGCTCAGACTAGGCAGATTCAGCAACAGGTTCAGATTCTAACAGGATAGGTTCAGGCAGGGTCGGCTCCAGATTTTCATGGGCCCTGGGTTAAAGAATCTCAGTGGGCCCCTTTAGCACATACCATGATTCATGATGCACAGGTATGAAATATAGGTATAGTACAATGCCAAAGATTTCACTTACTTCTTGCATTACATGAGTGATATCTATTGTAAATTCCGCAATAGCTCAGAAAATGGCAAATCCTCACAGCGTACAGTGAATATGCTGGGGCAATTCAAAAGTTTGCAGTCACACAAGAGTGAATGTAGACTTTTCATTTTAGACTGGACAGTATATTCCTCTATGCAGTATTATGGGCACCATATATTGCTCCATACATTAATATGGGCCCCATAATTTTCTTCTATACAATATAATAGGCCCCATATAATGTTCCTTACAGTATATTGGGCCCCATATAA
The DNA here is from genome assembly GCF_039654945.1 of Dendrobates tinctorius. Taxonomy (NCBI): domain Eukaryota; kingdom Metazoa; phylum Chordata; class Amphibia; order Anura; family Dendrobatidae; genus Dendrobates; species Dendrobates tinctorius. The sequence goes on from NW_027361675.1 coordinate 38,684,788, forward strand.
TGCTCCATATAGTATATTGGCTCCATATAATGCTCCATACAGAATAATGAGCCACATATACTCCTCCATACAGTATAACGGGCCCCACATAGTGCTCCATACAGTATAATGGGCCCCATATAATTCTACATACAGTATATAATGACCCCATATAATGCTCCATACAGTATAATGGACCCCACATAGTGCTCGATATAGTATAATGGGCCCACATAGTGCTCCATACAATATAACGGGTCCAACATAGTGCTCCATACAGTATAATGGGCCCCATATAATTCTACATACAGTATATAATGGCCCAATATAATGCTCCATACAGTTTAATGGGCTCCATACAGGATAATGGGCCTCATATAATGCTCCATACAGTATAATGGAGCCCATGTATTGCTCCATACAGTATGCAGTATAATTGCCCCATAAATTGCTCCATACAGTATAATGGTCCCATATAATGCTCCATACAGTATAATGGCCCATATATTGCTACATAAATAACAAAATAAATAATAAATACTCACCACTTCTCATTCCCCACTGCTGCTGTCGCCTCAGCGTTTTACAACTCTCTGCAATGCTCGGCAGAGGGCGCTCTGTAGTGACGTCATTCCGCCCGCTGTCCTGAAACCTGAGCAGCATGGAATGGAGATAGATGAGTATTTGAGAGGGGCCTGACTCATGGACCCCTTAGCGAGTGGCCCCCCTCATTCATCCAGGGCCCCAGAACTTGCCTGGGTGCGCTGGTTGGTGATGCTGGTACTGGGTTCATGTTCAGACTAGGTGGGTTTAGCAACAGGCTCAGGTTCTAAAAACAGAATAAGTGCAGGAACAGGTTCAAGAATGGGTTCAGGTACCTTACAGCTAATTAGAAGGGATAGACTCAAACTACCACTAAAGAGGGCAGATTCAGAATCCGTTCGCTACTCCTTCAAGAAGCCGGGAGTGCGCACTAAGGGCTGAGAGATCCGACCCAGGAGCAGGAAGCTGATGCAGAACAGGGAGATGCGGCCGTGGCGGTGACTATGTCGGCGTCCCAGCCTGGTGGAAGGAGAGGGAACATGCAGGGACGCTGGCATTAGCGTTACACTCTGCAGGATTTGATTAGATGCACCTGCCTAGCGTTTTACTAGAACCAGGGCCTGTGTTCACTAAAGGTGTTTCAGTCTGCTGGATAGAGCACAATAAAGTGTGCTGAAGCTGGTGAGATACCAGCCAAAATGAGCTATAGCTGGGAAAGAGACATGCTGGGGTTCTCTGTCTGTATGGACACTGCAAGGAAAGTTGAGCAGTCTGTTTGTGGGAGCTGCAAAGAACCATGTGGAAGCTGCAGCTTGTTCAATGTAAACTGTGTATGTGTACGCAGTTTGCGGGATGCAGTGATATACAGGAGGTAGAGCAAGGGTTAACAAATTTAACATTTTTAATTTAACCAGGGGTTAACTCCTCACAGGGAGATAAATGGTTAAATGAGGGTTAAATAATTCAGTGGCAAGCAATAGGCAAAGTTATTGAGCAATAAACAAGATAACAGCAGTTCTTTAAATCACTTATTGTCTCAGAGGCTTCCCAGCCTACAACTGAAGCTTTGAAGTCAGTAGCGCCAACAACGGCTGGCGTGGTGCTGTTCCAGTGGAGACCTGCAAACAACGGTCCGACTTCTGGCGGCAGCGGTCGGTCTCCGGTGTTAGACATCGGATTCCTGTCGCTGCACGGCGGGAATCCCGAGCCTTGCTTCCGGCGGTCTTCCATTCCTCTTCAGCCGCAGAAGAGGCTGCTCAGCAGACTCGTCGGTCCCGGCGCTCTGCCCAGACTAGCTCTGTGGGTTTGGTTGCTGCTGCCACCTCTGGTCCAGCTATAGCAATGCATGCTGGTCAGCAGCGAGCTACTCCAGGGACTAAGTCCTTCATTCGGTCCACTGAGCATGCCTGTGGGACGATCTCCCATTGGAGATCGGAGGTCACGTGCTCAGGTCCTTCTCCAGCTTGGATTGGACCATCAGGAAGGTCCCGGAAGGACGCTGCTATAAAAGGGTCGCATGGCCTCTCGGCCATGCGCTAGTATAGACTGCATTACCAGACTATGAGGAGTGAGTGTTGTATGCATGTATGAATGTCTGGTGAATGACTCATTAAAAAAACCCTACTCTACGCATGTGTTGTGCAGCCTAGCCTGTTAAGCGCCCAGGCTTAGGTGTAGGTAGAGGCAGTGTCTGAGACTGGCATCAGTGTCCACCGGTTGCTCTGCATGCCACGGTGCACGTGCTCAACACTCCACCATAGTCAGCGTCTATAGTGGCGTCTGCAGGTGCGACGCCGCGTGCTCAGAAGGTCTAGAGGGACTCTGACCCCTTGTCTTGGGGCAGAGTTCTGTGACCACATTCTGTGCGCTCCATTGCCGAGCTCTGTGAGCTAAACAGGCTCCGACATTTATGTTCTGCGGTAGTGCGGCTCTGAGAGGTAACAGAGTTCGCCCTGTACACACCGGGTGACGTTAAACCGCGTATGTTCTTCCTTTATACCGCCATATAGCGTCTGCCATTACCTAGCAGCAGTATACCACCTCTGCACGGTAGACCCCGGGTTGTGATCGCACTCTCTCATATTTTATATTTAGTGCGATCCGCAACCCTAACATTCGGCACCTTCCACTGAGCCCCTAGTCCATAGATTGTTACGACCAAAGTAAACAGAGTCGCAGCAGTGACAGAGTCCAGGGTGGACTGGACAAGGTAGGCCACAAATGTCTGTCCAGTACTCTGCTTTCTCTATGTGGCACGGATATAGTACTCCCGATCATGGGGCCCATGTCACCTTGCTCTCTAGTAACTAACGGGCACACGGCACCTCTCTCTCAGGCTCTTAAGCTTTCATGCAGCAGTCAGCAGAACAGGGCTCTCGGCTCTCTTCCTGTTAATGCGGCAGGCTCTGGCAGCGTCCTGGCGTATGGCTGGCCCTGTTTCATCTCGACCCGGCCGTGCACCCCGCGGAGCAGGCTGCACACACACCTGGCCTTTGTCACGGCTGGGGGGAAACTGCCCGACGCTGCGCGCGTTTTCACTATTAACCGCGCCCCCAGCTTTCGAGTCAGAGCACCTGTCCGGGCCTTTTTGCCTTCCCCCGGGAAACAAGGGACGCAGCCTCAGCAGTTCCGGACACAGCATGATGCAGGCACCTACAGCCTGGTATTCCTCCTTACATATGAAATTGAATACGTCTGTTTGGCACTGAAGGGGATACTGAGACTGGTGGGATAGGGCTTCTTCTGTGTATGAAGATTGCTATGAGAGAAAAGACTGTAATCTGTTCTGATGAACCCACACTGACACATGTGCTCTGCTAAATGAACTGTTTATTTGTTGTGATAATCCCCCCCCAAAGGGTCTGCTTTTGGTTTTGAATCTCTTGGAATTTTATGAAAGCAATAAAACTGCCCCTGTTTGGACCAAATCGCATTGCCTATGTGAACGCTACCTAATGCCTATCTAAGAGGGATCTCTACACCAGCAATTCTTCTCTTTTCTCTGCTCTGTGTGGAAACAGAAAGTTTATTTTCTCTGCATTTATCATTCCCTCTTTGACTCCTAAACTAGCTGCTCCCTCCTGCACCTTCCAGGGACTTTTGCAGTGACTTATACTGGGAGAATAGACCTCCTGTTTCTATATAGAGCTTAGAAGGATTCATCTACTCAGTTTTTAATCATGTGATGTACTAATGGAAAAGTGAAGAATTAACTGGGTAGAATGGCAAAATGAGAAATTGTAAGTACACAATGCCATGTAATATGATGATTACAATATATTAAGAAGATTTAAGTGCTTCCTTAAATCACCTGCCCTCCATTGCTGCTTCTTTAGTAATTCTATCAATTTTGTTCACTGGTACTGCAAGTGATGAAGCGACAATCATGGACTGTGGATGTAGGATGTTTTGCTCCAGATTCTTCAAAATGGCGCATGATGTTCATTAATTCGGGGCTAAATAAAAAATATTCTTTATTTCTGTCTTTAATCAGTTTTTGCAACTTTCAGCACTAAAGCTCCCAAATCATTTGAAAAGAAGGAAAAAGTGTCAAATTGAGAACTCCAGAAATCTTATTTCACTTAGAAGCTGTAGTAAGATGCACAAAAAAGTGACATTTGGTAAAAGTCGCAATTCATAATTCTATCTAAAACATCTGAATAAGCAAAGTTCCTGAGAAAAAAAGAAAAACTTAAAAGTGGTGCAAAACTAGAAAGAATAAGGCGCAAATACAAAAGCCACTAAAAAAGGAGGAACAGCAATGATGAGTCTTGGTCCTTGTGTAGTACAAGATTTGAACATGACTCTTGTAGCCCAAGCAGGTACAGACTGGGACTGAAATTCAGCCCTGGCATTTGAAATCACACAGGCCCATGCTGTCACTATCCTCAAGCACCAGATGAGATATATTACTAATATTACCCTGGATCGAAGAAAGAAGGAAAGCAAGATTTACTACAAGACTAATATTTCTAATGATTCCCTTGACCGGCTAGGGTAAGTGACGGAGTCAGCGACTTTGTGCTTCGTCACAACTGTTAACAGTATGGTTGTCTTGAGAACACCGATTCTGTAAACAACGTAGCAGACAAGGCAGCCCATGACCAGACAGGCCCTTTGTGACGGCCGTCTGCGAATCTGGGATGTAGTAGGGACAGCACCCCGAGTAACCCTGAGACCCTTAACCCCTATACAGGGATCTGGAATTGTAGCAAGGCCCAGGTGGTAGCTGTCTAGATTAGCAGTGGACCAGAGCAGGACGGCCACCAAGGGGTCAAAACTAAAACCCGTAATCAAGGTCAGGAGGCAGGAGTCGGAGGCCAGAGGGCAGCAGAGGCACGAAATCAGCAGACAGAAGGATAGTCAAAAGTCCAGGCCAGGGTCAGTAAAACCAGGAGGGCAGCAAGGTACAGAATCAGCAGGCAGAAGGAGAGTCAGGAATCCAAGCGAAGGTCAGCGTCAAAAAATCGGAAGAGAGGCGGAGGTACAAAAACGGGAGGCAATAGAATGGTCAGAAATCCAGGCTGAGGTCAGAGTTTTCACTATAGCAAATTACAAAGTAGCACGCAGGGGAACCAAGAATATATCCGGCGGCTTGCAAGACCAGTCCCAAGGTATTTGAGGGATCAGGTCCTCCCTCACAGGTTCCTGGACTGATGATGTAATTAGGACCGCCCCCAGGACCAGGCCAGATGGAGATGCAGTAAGCCCTACATGACTGACAGAGGGGCGGAGCCTGCGCCCACCAGATGCCTGCGCAGGAGCCTCTTCTCTGTCACCACCCTCACCCTGGAGCGAACCACGGTGCCTCCCAGTGGCTGAGGCAGGAACAGTCGTCCCTGAGTCCGACGGCGACGTGACGGTCCGGCGCCTCCTCGTGGCCGAGACCGGAACCGCTGGCCCCGAGTCTGGCAGTGACGTGTCAGTCCGGCACCTCCTAGTGGCCGAAGCCGGAACAGCAGGCCCTGAGTCTGGCTGCGACGTGACACCCTTCTGGCATTTGCCAGAATTGCCAGATGGCCAGTCCAGCCCTGAGCCCAAGTCAAAAAGCCTTTATTTTGAAAATAACAGTACAGTTTACCTGAGGAGACCTTTTTGACGTATTGAAATCTCTAAAGTATGATTTTTGTTTTTTCATTTACATTGCCACAAAAAATTGCTCCAGAATACATTCCATATGTCTGTTTGCCACAAACGCTTTAGCACAATATATACACAGACCTCGCTAATAGAAAAAAAAAATCAATTTTATGACTGTTTTATCTAAATAAGAAAAAGCATAGCCATACCATCCCTCAAATGGTTTTCAAGCATTGGGATACTAACATGTCTTTTATTTTCTAATTTCAGAATAGACGGATTGCTAAAGTTTCCACTGCATTACTGGAATACAAAGATCATTTATGTACACAGGTATATTGTTATTCTGTGAAAGACAGTACAGCCTTGTTGAATTGTAGTACGTTAGGGTGCCTCCAACTGGAAACCCCATATCAGGCTAGACTCAACCGAGTAATAGGCTTATGCTGTGCCTAGCTAAAAAGACAGTACGGGAAAAATGGTCAAATGGAGTCCAAAGTCTAATATTTTGGACTCTGGTTAATTTGAGGACTTTTTTTTAAATCATTAGAATGGAATAGCACTTAGTAAATAGAAAATCATATACAATATATCATTCTGAAACCAGAAACGGATTACCCCCTCCTCCCAAAAAGAAAAACATGCCATAAAGTTTCAATGCTCAGGCTTAATATGAGCAAACAACTAATACTTATTTTTATTGAAAATAATTCAATAGGACTTGATTAATAACTGTTAAAAAAGAGCGGTAGTCATGGTACAGATAACCTATGATTAAAGAATAAAATGGTATCACAAATTGATGGCTGTAAAGTAGTCTAAGGCCATAGTCACACTAGCTTATAGCAGGCGATGCGAGAGCATCAGATGCGAAATGCTAATGACCCTCGGCTCCTGCTCTGCTGCGAGTGTGAGCCGAGTGTTATGGTCCTGTGCTCTGATCCTCTCGCATGACATGATCGGACCACAGCTATGGATGAGATGGAGAAAGTAATTTCTCCATCTCTTCTGCTGCCGGTGTCGGCGGGAATTGCACTGCACTCGGGTGATATCCAAGTGCAGGGCAACATTTCACTCGCACCCATAAACTTGTATGGGTGCTAGTGTAGAAACTGCAGGAACGCGGGATGTTGTCACAGACGGGCGACAGATCAAGAGATAACAAAGTCTTATTAACAACAAATACAGTTGACGCAGGGAGTGGCAGGGCAAGGAGGGGGATGTTAGGACAAAGGACGGGACAGGGAGTTTGAACGGGGCAGGACAGGGATGAATCATAGTTCAGGAAAAAGAAGGTAAAACTTATCAGTCTGTAGTGTTCTTGATTGCAGAGTCTCGGTTCTCCAACGGTGGCACCGGCAACAGCGGCACGTGACGTCCCGGACGTGTCTGTTGAGGACCGGGTTCCAATCCACGGAGAAGGAGAAGAGTCTCTGAAGAGGGCGGGAAGTTCCCGCAGCCAGGAACTCCAAAAGCTGTTGTTCTAGTGCAAGTTACCGCCGGTGTATGAGGAACTCTTACACTAGTGAGCCAAGTCTTTCTGCCAATCGCAGCATGCTGTGATTGTTCTCTCATGCCAAATCGGCATGAGAAAATAGTCACAGATGTGATCTGCCCCATAGAATAACACTCGGGTGAGTGCTATGCCATGTTTTATCACATAGCACTCAGCCGTGTTACATGGTAGTGTGACTCTGGCCAAAGGCAGATTCACACATTCATGTGTCATGGTCCGAATGTGGAGTGGCTATAGATCTCCTAAGCAGAATTTGACAGCCTTGTATATGTCTGAGACTGAATTTGGGTCTGGAGACCCATGAATGGCCAGTAAATCACAGACTGCAGGCATACTGTAGATGTGTAAAATTAGTTGAAGCAATAGAACAAACATAAGAGTCCAGCTTCTTGTAGAATAATAAAATCCTCCTTTATTCAAAATTTTAAAATTCCATGCGGATAAGGTGGGGTGCAGGAGTGCACATGGCAACGCATTTCGAACACAGGAAGGCGTTCGTATACAAAGCCTAATGGGAAAGATTTCTCATGGATCCTATAAACAGATGTGAGCAACTCTAATAGGATAACAGTCACGTGATTTTTAAAACCACTGAAAAAAGCACTTACAAAACACATAAAGGAAGAAATATACAAGAACATCTTAACACATTCAGAATAAAACATATAAAATACAATAAACATTAATGACAACGAAGAAATTGTCATTGGCACGTCAAATCGCCCAATGTTAAAGATAGATACGTAGGGAAACGCAAGACGCATACAGAAGTAGGTGGAGTGTAGGCGGAGCTTCAGGGAGGAAGAAAGGAGGAAGTAAGCAGCCATCCGCAGCCTTCCTGAACGCAAATGTGAACCCAGCCTAAGAGGAGACTTAATAGCGGTCTACAAATATCTGAAGGGATGTCACACTGTAGCGGGATCATCCTTATTCTCATTTGCACATGGAAACTCGAGAAGCAATGGAACAAATCTGAAAGTGAGAAGATATAGATTAGATATTAGAAAAAACTTTTTGACAGTGAGGGTGATCAATAATTGGAACAGACTGCCACGAGAGGTGGTGAGTTCTTTTTCAATGGAAGTCTTCAAACAGAAGCTGGACAGATATCTGTCTGAGATGGTTTAGTGAATCCTTCATTGAGCAGAGGGTTGGGCACTATGACCCTGGACGTTCTTCCAACTCTAACATTCCATGATTGACAGGGGTGCCAGGTGTCTGATCACGACTGATCAGATGTTGCTGACCTAAGGACAACCTCTTTAACTGTTTTATTTATGCCCAATTTCTTTTTTCATTGATATGATTTAACATAATTGGGTGTATTGAGTTGCTCATATTCAGTTTGAGTGTAAATAATTTTTGGTGCAATTCTTTTTTTGGGGGGAGTAGAGCACATCTGAATTCTGTTTTTTTGGGATTTATTCATGACTGTCTGGGGCTTCTGTCTGAGGACATTGATTTGGTCTAAACACAGGCTTTTACTTATGTATAGTTTTACATATTCTATACATTATTTTATGTTTTTATTTTTTTATATAATATTATATTTTAATGATTGTATTGTTTTAGGTTTTTTCTATTCTGGAGGAAGAGAATGATCTCACTGAGATAAAAGAAGAAATACAGCAAATTAAGGTTAATTATTCATCTTTATTGTCTTTATTACTGCTTGTCCAGTGACCATATCTGACCCAATTTCTTTCATATTTGCAGACAGAAATTGAGCGTGCAAAAGTATTCTCTTATCAAAAGAACCACAAAATGCGCAAAGTGAGTAAAATATTAATAGTGATAAGATTGTGCCGCTAACAGTTATACTATACCTTTTCTTGTGACCATTTGTAAGTTTTAAAGGATAGTTCTATAGTTTCATCTTTGTGAGTGCATCGCTCCCAGGCCTACCAGCTTTCTGTTTGCTAGGGTTGGTATGCTCCTGAACATTGAACATCAACTAAATGGTTGTACCTCTGGTCCTAACTATGTTCATTCCGATGCTGCTGCAGCAGCATCAGAGGAGCGCAGCACAATAAAGCTTTAGATCAGTACTTACAAGCTCTATGAAAAAGAACTTGTAAGCACTACACGCGCTCGAATACGTTACTAGACTGCAGCGATGGCCAGTTATTTAGGCAATGAGCAGTAGAAAATATTAAAAATCCCTCTGAGAATGGAGAGGATTTTTCGTAAGATTAAAATGGCCCTAATCCAATGTCTTCGTATACATTTCTTTGCCAAAATTGCTATATCATGCAAGAGCAACTTCTTATCCCCCCTCCATCCCCCTCCGCGACACAGTGAAAAATCCAGGGCATCTGATCCAGTTCCCAGTCTCTTCCCCCAATCCCAATGCTAAAATTACGCACTGATATCCAGAACTTTTGAATGGTGCTACATCCCCACAAACCATGAAACATATCTGTGCATTCTATCCCACATTTCGGGCATTTCTGGCTGTTGTCTGGACAAGCTGGGCATATTGGAAGGTTGAAGCCATAGATAGCCCTATGTATAATCCTGAACTGAGTGTCTCGCCAATTCTCATTGGTAATATTGTTTCTTAGTAAGCACCAACCCTGAATGATTTTGCCCATAATGTCTGTGTCTCCCATCTGTCTTGCCCAAGCTTTTGCACAAGTCTGCTTCCCCACCGGAGTTAACCATTCTCTCATGATACCATAAATCATTGACACATGCAAGCTGGGAAGATCACACTCCATCAAAACATTAAATTCATTCTTATGCAACTCTTTAGAAACATCCCGCAAATCTTGCATAATAGAATGTTTTAGTTGTGAGTATTGCAAACTCTGAAATTTGGTAAGTTCGAACTTCTCTACCACCTCTGCTTCATTTATCCATCTCCTTTCCCTTACATGCATCAAATCTTTCATTCTCAAAACACCCTTTTCCTGCCACGCTTTAAACAATCTATTTTCCCTGCCTAGCTGAAAGTTTGGGTGAGCCCAGGGATATTTGGATACTTTCCAGGGTAGTCCCAGCTTTTTTCATATCGCCTTCCAGGACACTATTGTATCCCTATACACCATCAAATTCCGGATAGCCTGGCTCAAGCAGGATGAGGGGAATGCAACATAGAAGCTAGGTCCCAAGGTCTGCAGAATTCACTCTCCAAGCCAACATCTGAATGTCAACTAGTCCCGTGCAGCCAGTCAACCATATGCCTAGTTAAACAGGAAAGATTATACCCACAAGACATTGGGGAGCCTGATTCCTCCCCCTTTCGTCGACGACATGAGTGTGCTCAGCTTTACCCTAGATTCCCCCCCCCCCCAAAGAAACCTCGTAAAAGCTCCATTCAACCTAGAGATATCACCATGCTTAAGTAGCAGGTGGATAGTCTGAAGGGGATACAACAGCCTCGGAAAGATCATCATTTTAATGAGATGCCCTCTCGCTAATAGCGACAATGGCAGACAGCTCCAGCCTCTTAATTGTGGTTCTATTTTTGACATAAGTGGGTGGTAGTTTAAGGCGTATACTGAGTCTGTCGTGCAGCCCAGGCAGATGCCCAAATACTTGATCGAAGATCTTGCTATTGGAATCCCCAATACCTCAGAATGTTGGTTGTGGTTTCTTGTTCCGTCACCCCCCCTTCAGAAATAGCAGCTCACATTTATTCTTATTAAGCCTGAAGCCTTAGAACTCCCCAAACCTTTCTATGAGCTTCAGTGTCTGTGCTAGATCCTTATACGGAATACGCATAAATAACACTATATCATCTGCAAACAATGCAGATCCCCTCATGGCTATGCCTACTCTTAAGGACTCTCGACATGGGTTCAATGGCCATATTGAATAACAGAGGCGACAGTGGACAACACTGACATGTGCCTTTTCTCAATGGGAACACGCCCAACAGAAATTCAGGGGAGAACATCCTCGCCTGAGGGTTCAAGTAGAGCGTCTGAATGTAACTACGTATCCTTCCTCTCAAACCCACCCAGTCCAAAACCAATTCCAGCCACGACCAATTCACATTATCGAATGCTTTCTCAGCATCTAACGTGACAAGCGCCGGATACTCTGCTTGGTCCTCCTGCACGTATTTGGGTCGCTCTCCCAGGGCTGTGGGGTACTCGGTACCGGGCCGGTGTCAGTGGGATATGTCACGGCAGCTGTGACCCGGTCCGTGGCCTGTGGGCGCCCAAATCAATGGTGGTTTGTTATATAGTTTATGTGATAGTTCGTGACGCCACCTGTGGTGTTTGGCAAGCAAGATGTTAAGCCAACGCTGCGTGCAGATCCTCTGGGGCTGATGGTGTGTTGCAGCATAGATGGTGTAGCTCCCCACAGGTGAAGCTGTAACCCCAGGGCAGTGTATAGGCGCAGGTAGTATGAGGAATGTGGGTACCCAGATGTAACGGTGCTGACGGTGTTGGCGCACAAATGACTGGAAGACTCCAGGGCTTGCAGTTCCAAAGCTTTACTCACAGTTCGTGGTACACACTGGTGCCTGCCTCCGTGCCGTGTCCTCCGGGGCAGAGACTCAATCAACCTCCCGGGCAAGTCAGGATTCTCCTCTCCAACACTCCACCAACATGTACCTTTCCTAAACGACTCCTCTATTGCGCCTTTTAGTGTGAAGAGCTCCAGTACCGTGGTACTCTGAAGTTCCTCCTGTCAGATGTTCCTAACAACTCTACTTGTATGACAGACAGCTGTAGCCTCTCTCGGGGACTCCATTCTCCGGAGTCCTGGTGCTCTATTCAGTTGCTGTTGTGCCCCAAGTCTTAGATGGGAGTAGTGCATTTACAGCCAACTACTCCACCGGTGTCTGCTGCAGAACTATAAGTGTCCATACAACCTCGGGGACCGGGCCCTGGCCTTGCGCTGAGAACCTATAGGCAGGGTTCCTCTTCCAACCCACAACTCCTCTCTGTTCTCCTACTCCTTCGTTCCGCGCTGTTCCTTCTCTCTCTTATGGAAGCTTAGGTTGCAGTTCTAAGTCTTTCTCCTTCTGTTCCTTTCCTGTGCCAGCTGGCTCAGATCACTGAGTCAGCTGCAGCACTCCTTCCTCCATCCCTTCTTCCAGGGATCCTCACTCCTGTCTGAGTGACTTCCTACCCGACTGACCTTCTGTCAGACTGACTTGTCATTCTAAACCTTCCCAACCTTTTATATCTAACTCCACCCACCTCCCAGCACATCTCGTGTTACGAAGCAAGGACCCACGAAAGGTGCTCTGCTACCCTCTAAGCATGGAGCCGCAATGGGGTCCTGCTGAACTATCCTGTATGTTGTGTGTGGGATGCAGGTATTGGAGTGTGGAAAGGAGTTCCCAACTTACCTAGTTGGTGGGGCACTACACCTTAGGAGAAGGTGCAGTACCTCTGTGGCGACTGAGCCTCAGGGACGCCACTGTTGTGAGTTCATTTTCCCCTCCGTCACTGAGGCCTGGTGAACTCCCTATTCTAGTGAAGGAAGGTAGTGAGCCTGATTATCAGGCACCTGGGACTAATGAAGACGATGGGCTGAGTGGAGTCACTGACTGGATTTAAGGCAGCCTACGCCCTTTCTGCCCTGCGGGTGATTTCTCTGTGGACTCTGGGACACCAGTCTGATTCCTGCTCTCCTAAAGCTAAGTTTTCTGTTTTGCCTTTTTGCATCTAAGATTTGTTTTTGTTTTGCTTGCTTTTTGTATTCTGCCACTCCCTGCTGGAGTGTGCAGTGTTCCTTGAGCTCTGTCTTCTGAAAGTACCTGAGTGCTGATTTAGTTTTGAAGCTTAGTTGCTTCAGGGCCATTTTTATATCAGCTTGTTGGCTTTTGTCTCTGATAGGGTTTTGGCAGATTGCAGACAGCAGCCTTCCTATCCGTTCCTATCTAGGTAGTTTTTGGGCCCCGTCTTTGCTCAGCCTGTCTTTCTGTCTGTGTAAGTGTTTTCATCTTGCTTCACCGTCATTATATGTGGGGGGCTGCCTATTGCTTTGGGGTCTGCTCTGGGGCAGATAGATTTCCCCTTTCCTTCTTTAGGCCTATGTATCTCTCCGGCTGTGATCGAGGGGTCTAGGTCATCGTAGGAACCCCCCACGGCTACTGCTAGTTGTGTTGATAAGTTCAGGGGTCTGCAATCTGATAGTTGCCAACTTCTCTGGTTTTCAGGACTTAGCTAGCATTTCTGTTTTTGCCTCCTACGGTGACTCAATCATAACACGCCACATACCCCCCCGTTAAACACAGCACCTCCGCGGGCTGCAAGGTAGCAAAGTAGACAGCAAAGAAACATACAAAAATTTTGTAATGCATAACAAACTTTTCTTATACTAATCTTCCTAGTACAGGAGGTACTCATCTTGAACGTTACAAACAATTCTATCTAAAATTCTATCTAAAATTTTTAATTCTAAGTGCAATTCTCAATTCAAAGTGCTATTCTCTGTAACACATTTTTCTCTTTTTTTCTCTCTTCCTCTAGACGCAAGACGCTGACCGCAAATACCTGGTCCGTCACCTGTCACTTTCAATTCTTTATTCATATCACTCATCTCTATATCAGACATTCCTAATTCTTCTATAAAAGCCATTTCTCAGTTACTAATACTCTTATAAAACACATTATCAAATACTTCGCAGTAAAACATTCAACAATTATTCTTGTAAGTGCTGGACACCGCTCCCAGCCGGGATTTCTTCCAGTGTCCTTTGAGGTAGACATCATCTTCGAAAAGCGTCCATGCAAAACATTATCTTCGCAAAGTGTCTTTTATATGTAAAACCAAGAGAGAGCACCCAAAGAGGTGCAAACTATTTACAAACACAGTTTCGGATCATTCAGCGTCCATGATCTCCTCAGTTCCAATCAGAAAACAACGCTGCCAATCAAAACTAGGCAACAAAAGTGCTACCAGAAAAACAAAAACATGATGAACAATAAAAAAAATAGCAAAAGGCACAACTGGTGCTAACAAACCCTCCTGGGTAACGAGAATTGGAAGTTTTTACTTGTGTTCCCCTCCTGGGGTTCTGGAAGCTGAACTGGAACTGTCCTCATCCTGATTCTGGTTCCTCACTAAAGGACCTTGAAGCTGTGGCAAATGGAACCCATGATGCATCTCAACGCCCATCAACTGCTCCTCCACGATAGGTGGTTCCATTGTCCTGGTACGAGGTCTAGCTCCTAAGGCTTCTGCAGCTTGTCGGTGCTGGCAAGCAACTACCTGGGGACTTGGCAGTGAAGGCATCCCGAGATCACCATCCCAAAACGATCCAGATCCCCCTCTTTCCTGTAGATGTCGGATCGGGCATGCCGGCTCCAACCGTACCCCACACAGCAGGGTCCTCCTCCTCCCCATCAACCCATTAGGAAGGCTGGGCTATATACCTGGGAGTTCCTGGCAGTGCGGTCTCTGCTCCGGTGTAGGCGTGGTGGCAGCGGGCGCTGCCGGTGAGACACCGGGGACGGCGGTGGAGCCCATGGCAGCTCCGGTTCCGCGGGGGTCGCTGGCGGGACCTGCGCAGCTGCGCCAGATCTGGGCAGGAGCTTCTCTTCCTCCGCTTCAGCTCCCTGGGCTGCATACAACTCCTCCAGTATCGGCGGCAAAGAGGGGACAGTATACGCTGCTGGTGACATGGCAGCGGCTCCAAGCTCCGCAAGGTCTGCCAGTAAAAGATCCGGTGCAACAGCGACGGGTACCGGTGTCGCGGGTACTGCAGGTGTAGGCCCCTCCTGGGCGCACTGCAAGCTCAATGTCCATAGCGCTTCTCGCCTCAGTCGCAGGCAGCGTGTCAGCTGGATAATCTCGTCTTCCAGCTGTTGGTGATTCATTCCTGAGATCGGGTCGGAGCCTTCAGCCATGGCGCCAGGGAGATCCGTTTCCCTGCGCTCCGCAGGCCTCCTTCCCTCACTCTCCAAAATAGCGTTCTGGCATTCTTCCTGCCTCGGCCCCTTTCCCGCCACTGGCTTCTTCTGCCCCTCCTTCCGGGGGCGGCGTCTTTTTCCAGCGCCTCCATACCAAGCCAGTATACAAACCCCTTGGGGGGTGGGCCATGTATCTGTCACATAATAATTCAGGCAGGTAAGGCCCAATACTCTTCGCGGTCTTTTCCTAGGACCTCCCATCTCTTCACACCCTTCTTCTCCGCACCAGCGGCCATTTCTAATGTCCATTCTACAGTCCATCAAATCAGGTCTTCTGCACATTTTCAAAAGTTCAAAGTCTCACAAATTTCAGGCGCACAGAACCCGATGGTATCGGATCTCGTCATCCTGTTTGTGACGCCAAAATTGGGTCGCCCTCCCAGGGCTGTGGGGTACTCGGTCCCGGGCCGGTGTCAGTGGCATATGTCACGGCAGCTGTGACCCGTCCATGGCCCTGGGCGCCCAAATCAATGGTGGTTTGTGATATAGTTTATGTGATAGTTCGTGACACCACCTGTGGTGTTTGGCAAGCAAGATGTTAAGCCAACGCTGCGTGCAGATCCTCTGGGGCTGATGGTGTGTTGCAGCATAGATGGTGTAGCTCCCCACAGGTGAAGCTGTAACCCCAGGGCAGTGTATAGGCACAGGCAGTATGAGGAATGTGGGTACCCAGATGTAGCGGTGCCAACGGTGTTGGCGCACAAATGACTGGAAGACTCCAGGGCTTGCAGTTCCAAAGCTTTACTCACAGTTCATGGTATACACTGGTGCCTGCCTCCGTGCTGTGTCCTCCGGGGTAGAGACTCAATCAACCTCCTGGGCAAGTTAGGATTCTCCTCTCCAACACTCCACCATCATGTACCTTTCCTGAACGACTCCTCTATTGCGCCTTTTAGTGTGAAGAGCTCCAGTACCGTGGTACTCTGAAGTTCCTCCTGTCAGATGTTCCTAACAACTCTACTTGTATGACAGACAGCTGTAGCCTCTCTCGGGGACTCCCTTCTCCGGAGTCCTGGCTCTCTATTCAGTTGCTGTTGTGCCCCAAGTCTTAGATGGGAGTAGTGCATTTACAGCCAACTACTCCACCGGTGTCTGCTGCAGAACCATAAGTGTCCATACAACCTCGGGGACTGGGCCCCGGCCTTGCGCTGAGAACCTATAGGCAGGGTTCCTCTTCCAACCCACAACTCCTCTCTGTTCTCCTACTCCTTCGTTCCGCGCTGTTCCTTCTCTCTCTTATGGAAGCTTAGGTTGCAGTTCTAAGTCTTTCTCCTTCTGTTCCTTTCCTGTGCCAGCTGGCTCAGATCACTGAGTCAGCTGCAGCACTCCTTCCTCCATCCCTTCTTCCAGGGATCCTCACTCCTGTCTGAGTGACTTCCTACCCGACTGACCTTCTGTCAGACTGACTTGTCATTCTAAACCTTCCCAACCTTTTATATCTAACTCCACCCACCACCCAGCACATCTCGTGTTACGAAGCAAGGACCCACGAAAGGTGCTCTGCTATCCTCTAAGCATGGAGCCACAATGGGGTCCTGCTGAACTACCCTGTGTGTAGGGTGCAGGTGTTGGAGTGTGGAAAGGAGTTCCAAACTTACCTAGTTGGTGGGGCACTACACCTTAGGAGAAGGTGCAGTACCTCTGTGGCGACTGAGCCTCAGGGACGCCACATATTTTACCGCATCTATGATCAACATGGCTTTTCTGATATTTTATACTGCAGATCAGCCTTTTATAAAACCCAACTAGTGTGGCACAATTTCTCTAGGTAGAGCCACTGCCAGTCTATCCTCCAAAATTTTAGAGATCAGCTTCAGGTCTTGGTTAATAAGTGAAATTGGTCAGTAGTGTTAGCATGATTGGAGATTCCCCCTCCCCCACCCAAGTATTAAACATGGCAGTCAGCGTAGGAGAGATCTGGTCTTTCAGAACTTTATATAACTCATCCCAAAACCCGTCGGGCCCTGGTGTCTTTCCATTGCTAAGTCCTTTGATGGCTATTTTCACCTCATCTTCTGAGATCTCAGCATTTAGGAATTCTAGCTCCTGGTACAAGAAACAAGGCATCTTTGCTCTCCTTAACCATTCCTCGCTCCCCCTTCTAACCCTCCGTATCTCCCCATAAAGCTGTCTGTAAAATTCCCCTAGGATCTTATTTATCTCCCTGGGGTCAGAAGTCAAACCCCCGCCTTTTTTCTACAAATTCGGAATTAAAGTCTGAGGCCTCCCTTAGCCAGATTGGCCAGCATCTTCCCCGCCTTATTCCCAAATCTATGAAGAGCTACTTCCTGCTGTGAACGAAGCATCTGCTCCTTTTTTATCTGCCCACGAGTCAAAGCTGTTCTTAGCCTCAAGCCACCTCTTGC
Source organism: Dendrobates tinctorius (assembly GCF_039654945.1). NCBI lineage: Eukaryota > Metazoa > Chordata > Amphibia > Anura > Dendrobatidae > Dendrobates > Dendrobates tinctorius. The sequence goes on from NW_027361675.1 coordinate 38,702,151, forward strand.
AGAGCTGTCCTCCTGGAACACCGTGTATTTCGCCCACACGAGGTCAATGGCTCTCAGGTATTGTTTACTCGTTCTTCTTTTGAGCGTGGCTGTGTATACCAGCAGACAGTCTCCCAGTATAGCGACGGATTTTGCTCATGTTCTCCATTTGTCACTCTGACGTCCTCCCACCAGTCTCTCAGTATCCTATGAAAGTTTTCGTCTCTAGTCAGATATGTCGGAAACCTATATAGGATGTCCGTTACCCTTTGAATGTTGGCTTGAATCCATACACTCACCTGACTGTGATCAGAAATCACCAAATTTTCTATCGCACTCTCATTCGTTCTAGGAAGTAGACTCTCACTCATCCATATCTGATCGGATCGATACCTGACCAATAGAGTTGAGCGACTTTGGCCGGATCGGGTTTCGTGAAACCTGAATGAAACAAAATTTGTTTCGGTTGAAAACTGTTCTGACTAGGGCAAAAAAAGTCAGAGTTTCGTCTGAAACCCAACCCCAATGCAAGTCAGTGGGGAATAAAAGTTGCCTTGAGTGGATGAATGTCATCACGAAACCCGATCCGACCAAAGTCGCTAAACTCTACTGACCAACTATCATGCGGATGGGAGTAAAGGGTAAACTCTCTATAATTAGGGTGCTACAGACACCATATATCCCTGAGACCCAGACCTTTTTCTGACATACATCTACATCCCCCCTCCTTCCAACTTCTTTTTGCCCCTCTCCTTCTGGGTTCTGTCTTCTGCGTGACATGGGACCCCATTGAAATCTCCTCCCACCACTATATAGTGCTCATTATCTTTTAGAATGTTAATTTTCAGTTCCCTAAAAAAGGGATCCTGATCTGAGTTGGGAGCGTACACATTATGTATGCTCAATCTTCCAGAGGGGCCCGCAATCACCAGGTGCTGCCACCTCCCTTCAGAATTGTGCTCCTCTAGCAGCACCGTGTGATTAAAGTGCCTGCTCACTAAAATTAAGGTCCCTGCTTTCCTACTCTGAGCCGGTGAGCCAAACACTTTCCCTACACAATACTTGTTCATTCTAAAGTAGTCCTCTTTTAGCAAACGTGTTTCCTGTAGAAGAGCCACATCTGCCCCCAGCCTCTTTAAATGTTGCGAGACCATGGATCTTTTTCCCTGCGACCTCGGACCCTTCAGGTTCCATGAAATAATCTTAACCATTATCCAACGTATGATTGGTCTTTCTAAATAACCTCGCAAAATTGTCATTGGTTTTCATAGATTCTATCTGGTTCAGAACGTAGCCAGTCGCCCATAATCAATGGAGCAGTGGTACGCCCGCTGCATTTCAGATATCTTGAGACTCGCTACTCGCCGCTTCCTTCTGCCCCTACTGCCACAGCTGGTGCTCCTGGAGTCCCCTTTTTCTCTGTCACCAGCGTCCCCAGAATCTGTATGGGGCTGTGAGCTTATTTGATCATATACGATGGTGGACGGCATTGGTGACTTGGGTGGCTCCGTGTCTCTCCCCCATTCACCAGCCACCGCTCTACGTCCTCTCTCTCATCCATATTATGCCTGTCATGGTCATGTGTGACTGGACACACCGCCTCCAGCAGGGCGAATTTTTATGACACGCGTGACCCTGGATACACCACCTCCAGCAGGGCGAATTTAAATAATAGAACGTGCAGGCGGACACACCTCCTCCAGCAGGCGAATTTCAGTATTACACGTATGTCTGGATACACCGCCTCCAGCAGGGCGAATTTCAGAATAAAGGGGAAAACCAGGAAAACAATTACAATGGTGGCCCTGCGATAGGGAACGGGGACGTGGAGACGTCCTGCACTCCCCTGAGTCAGTGTCTCTACACTCCTAATGATCCCTAGGCCGGTTCCGCACCCGGCGCCGATCAGGATACCTGAAATCCCTAGCTCGCCCTGAACCAATCCCTTACTAGTGAAGTGGACGGTGCAGAAACTAATCCCACCACTGCACTAAAACACACATTGAGGAAAGTGACAAACAGGGAAACACCACTTAGCTTTGCTCTGTTGCTAATGCTCCAAGCAACAGAGTCTGACACCTGAGTGCATCTTTTCCTCCAACCGGATCCAACACCTGAGTGCAGCTTTACAGCAACAGAGTCTCGCATCTGAGTGCAGCTTTACAGCAGCAGAGTCCAGCATCCGAGTGCAGCTTTCCAGCAACAGAGTCCAGCATCTGAGTGCAGCTCTCTTCCAGCAACAGAGTCCAGCATCTGAGTGCAGCTTTCACCATAGCTGCCACTCCACCAAGCTTTGCAAGAAATCCTTGCTGACACCATAGCTGCCACTCCACCAAGCTTTGCAAGAAATCCACACTGACACCATAGCTGCCACTCCTCCAAGCTTTGCCAGAACTCCTCGCTGACACCATAGCTGCCACTCCAGGATTCTGACTGAGCTGCCAGGAACTCTCTCTAGCTCCTTCCTTCACCAAGGATGGTTGGAAAAGACCAATATCACCAACAGTGAGTGAGAACACCTGACACACCTTTATAGTTAGGAGCCAGAGTCTCACACCTGTTAGAGATTCCCATGCAATAACGCTCACCACCACCGGGGGCAAACTAGAACCAAAGACACCACTGTGTAATAACCCTAATGGCCACCGGGGGAAAACCAACTCTACGCAACCAGCTCAAAGGAAAAAAAAGGTTACTTATTCAAAACCTGTCATATCCAACTTGGATCATGACAAGGCCCATCATGATTTGTCTGCAGCCATGCTAGCTTTCATTCTCCCTCACCTCCTGCCAAATTCCGTTAGTGCCATCAGCTTCTCCCTTCTGCGGGCGAGAAGACCCTGCCGCCTGCGCCATGTTGGATCATGACACACTCGCTTCTCCAGCGAAGGCTCCTCAGCTATCCTCTGGTCCCCGCAATCCTCAGGAGGTAGCGATCCATCTCTGTGTCTTCGGGGGCAGTCCACGGTACTCTGGGGTCCACAGCAGGCAGGTTGAGCTGTATCCATCAGTTTTGCGGGGGGCCGCGGGAGCTCTCCCTCTACACATCCGCTACAGCCAGAGCCAGAACCGGAAGTTGTTGTTTGTTTGTTTTTTCTTGTTTTTGTTGTTTTTTTTGTTTTTTTTTTTAAACATCATTTTTATTGATTTTGTAATGAAGTTACATATTACAAGTTACAAACGTTGCATTGAATTGTTACAAAGAACATATTTAAACATGCTTATCACCTAAGCCTGAATAGAAGCAAAAATAAACTTAACAAACATAAAATTATCAAACCCCCTTACATCCACATTTTCATAGATTACATTGACTGAAATCAGACACCTTATCTCCAGCTCCACATTATCCTCCATATAGCTCATATAACAAATTTCAGTTTACCCAAACTACCACTCAAATAAATCCTCTAATAGATACCACTCCGAATCCACAAAGGAGCTCATTAAGTCTTGAATTTCTCTGGAGGTCAGTGACTTTTCTATAAACACTCACCATTTTTTTAAAAAATATTTTCATCATTTTATCTTCATTTCTTTCTGTTTCTCTTTTTTCCAAAAATAAGACCGATGTTAAACCTTCCTTGATCTCTTTTATCCCTGGGAGTGTTTTAGCTAGCCAGTGTTGCAGAATTAGACGTTTTGTCACCATTTCAATGGTGTGAAACAAGTCATGTAGCCATCCCCCTCTTGTTTTACCCGTCGTAAAGTGAAACAACCAACATAATGGATCTACTTCTACCCATATCCCACATATCTTCAGATACATATCCTTGACTTTTAACCAGAGTTCTTGTGTCCTGGGACATAACCACAATCCATGTTCTGTGTCTGTTTGGGCATTGTACATTTTGGGCAACTTGTCTGCCTATCAGGATTCTGCGGAGTCGGAGGTATATTGAAGCCACATATTGTTTTATGTATTATTCTGAACTGACTATCTCTCCACTGTTCATTAATGACATGCTTTCTTGCCAATTCCCAGCCCCGCAGAATCTTATGCTCAAGTTCTTCATCATGTATATGTTTTTCCCATTTGTGAGATATTTTGCCCTTCCCTGAGGGGTGTAATATGTCCCTCAGCATCCCATATATTGAGGTCATAGATATTTCTCCCATGTCTTTGGTAACCAAATCCTCGCATATTTCTGAATCGATTTCCTTCCTCACATCCTGAAGGAGGTCTAATACATAATGCTTTAATTGACTATATAACATCAAATGAAATCTCGGTAGCTCAAATTTGTCTATCACTTCCAATCCCGTCAACCAGCGGTCTTCTTGTAGATGTAGTAAGTCCCCTAACGTCTGTATACCTTTCCCCAACCACTCTGGGTATAATTTATTTTCTCTTCCTAATCTAAAGGCAGGAAATGCCCAAGGATTCAGGTGTTTCGACACTCTCCACGACATTTTTAGTTTTTTTCTTACTGCCTTCCATTTGGCAATAGTATCTTTACATATTACCGAATATTTAATGTTTGGCGGTATATGTGACAGCGGCATATGTAGCAGCTCCGTCAGTTCCCACAAACCACAAAATTCTGTATCCAATTTGTAGTCAGTATATCGCCCCGTTTTTTTAATCCAGTCTATTGCATTCCTCATTAAACACGATAAATTATATCCCCTAATATTTGGCAATCTCACTCCCCCTCCCTCCTTTGCGTGCATTAGAGTTCTTATAGCCAATCTCGCTCTTTTACCCCTCCAGATGAATTTAGAAAAGGCACTGTTTAATCTGAGAACATCTGCGTGACGAATTAACATTGGGATAGTTTGCATTGGGTACAGTAATCTCGCAAAGCTTGTCATCTTGATTAGGTGGCAGCGACCCAGCAGCGAGAGGGGTAGATTTCCCCACCTCTCCAACTCATTCTCTATTTTGTCTATGATAAGGCTAGTTTCACATTAGCGTTTTTTTGCGCTGCGTTTTTGCACAGTGCAAACGCATACAAAAAAGGCATCATGCATTTTGTATGCATTTGCTGCTTTTTTGCGCATGTTTTAACCATTTTTTAGCCATTTTTTACTCTTAAAACGCATACGTGCGCATGTAGATATAACCACTTTTGAAAGGAAGAGGTTTTATTATTATTTATTAACCTAGCTTTATTCTTTTTTATACTCTAGGAATTATCCATTGTGTGGTAGTGTAATTATATATTATTTATGTCAATATGACTAAGCTGAAGGATAATTGTTTACTTGTTGCACGCATAAGAACTCGGGATTCTGAAATACATTCTTTCATTCCAGCGTTCTTTATTAGGACACCTTAAAGAAGCATTCATTAGATCAAATCATCTGAACACAGTAAAAGATGAGGTTAGTACTAAATCTTCATGTTCAATGTCTATTGGCACAAAATGCTTTGGGGCCTTTATTTTTAAAAGTAATCCCACGGTCCGCTGAGAAGTGGGTCGCCCTCAGCGCCGGTGTCAGGGGAAGGTGTCACAGCGGCGGTGATCCGGTCCGTGGCCCTGGGCACCCAAGTAATGGGGGGGGATGTAGTTAATGGAATGGAATAGTTTGTGACGCCACCTGTGGTACTCGGCAAGGGAGGTGTTAAGCCGACGCTGCAGACAGATCCTCTGGGACAGATGGTATGGTGCAGCAGTGTTGGTATTGCCCTCCACAGGCAGGGCTGATGTCACAGGGCAGTGTAGTTGTAATGGTTGTGGAAAGGCGCAGGCAGTGTAAAGGATGGTACCCAGATGTAGCGGTGCTGAGCGGGTTTGGCGCAAGAATGAATGCAGGACACCGAGGCTTGCAGTTCCAAAGCTTTACTTACAGTCTGCGGTACACAAGGGTGCCTGCTTCCGGGCCGTGTCCTCTGGGTCAGAGACTCAGCCAACCTCCAGGCCAGATGGAAAGCTCCTCTCCAACACTCCACCAACATGTACCTTCCCTGAACGACTCCTCTAATGTGCCTTAAAGTGTGAAGATCTCCAGTACCGTGGTACCCTGGAGTTCCTCCTGTCAGATGTTCCCAAGAACTCTACTCGTATGGCAGACAGCTGTAGCCTGCTTCGGGGACTCCCTTCTCCTGAGCCCCGGCTCTCTAATCAGTTGCTGTTGTGCCCCAAGTCTTAGATGGGAGTAGTGCATTTACAGCCAACTACTCCACCGGTGTCTGCTGCAGAACCATAAGTGTCCATACAACCTCGAGGACCGGGCCCCGGTCTTGCACTGAGAACCTATAGGCCGGGTTCCTCTTCCAACCCACGTCCTCTCTCTTCTCCTTACTCCTTCGTTCCGTACTGATCTTTCTTTCTCTTATGGAAGCTTAGGTTGCAGTTCTACGTCTTTCTCCTTTTCCTTTCCCGTGCCAGCTGGCTCAGATCACTGAGGCAGCTGCAGCACTCCTTCCTCCATCCCTTCTTCCAGGGATCCTCACTCCTGTCTGAGTGACTTCTTACCCGCCTGACCTTCTGCCAGACTGAACCTGTAATCCTACACTTTCCCACTCTTTTATATATCTCAACTCCACCCACCTCCCAGCACATCCAGTGTTCCAAGCAGTGAACCACCAGAGGTGCTCTGCTACTCTCTAAGCACTGAGCCACAATGTGGTTGTGCAGAACTACCCTGTTGTATGGGGTGCGAGTGTTGGAGCGTGGAAAGGAGTTACCACCTTACCTGGATGGTGGGGCACTACACCTTAGGAGAAGGTGCAGCACCTCTGTGGCGACTGAGCCTCAGGGGCGCCACAGAAGTGTATAGGTATATACCATCCAACCATTAATGACAGCCAGTGACGTGTCCTCAACAGAATGTGCCACAGTAATTGCAGTAATTTTACTTCCCTCCAACTGATTTTTTTTTAAGTTGCTTCCTTTCTGCAATTGGTTACCCTAGCGTAAATGTACTAAAAGAAAGGGGAAAGTGCTTTGTAGGGCAAGCATCTGTGTGATAAGGCGATCTTCCATGCCCCTAGGATATCAACTCTCACCTTGTGCTGTTGTGTATAGTGGGGAAAAAAGTATTTAGTCCGCCACCAATTGTGCAAGTTCTACCACTTAAAAAGATGATGGGGATTACAGAGGCCTGTAATTGAGATCATAGGTAGACCATAACTATGAGAATCAAAAAATGAGAAAACAAATCCAGAAAATCAACTTGTCCGATTTGGCAAGATTTATTTTGCAAATTATGGTGGAAAATAAGTATTTGGTCACCTAAAAACATGCAAGATATCTGGCACTTAAAGACCTGTTACTTCTTCTTTAAGAGGCTCCTCCATCTTCCACTCATTACCTGTAGTAATGGCACCTGTTTGAACTTGTTATCAGTATAAAATATACCTGTTCACAACCTCAAACAGTCACACTCCAAACTCCGCTATGATGCTGACCATGAGATTTTGTGTTCAAACCTCCTTCCATCAGCAAGGGCATTGAAGATGAAACGTGGATGGTCTGTCAGCATGATAATGATCCCAAGCACACCGCCAGGGCAATGAAGGAGTGGCTTCGTAAGAAGCATATGAAGGTCCTGGAGTGGCCTAGCCAGTCTTCAGGTCTCAACCCCATAGAAAACCTTTGGAGAGATTTGAAAGTCCCTGTTGCCCAGTGACAGGCTCAAAACATCACTGCCCTAGAGGAGATCTGCATGGAGGAATGGGCCAACATACCACCAACAGTGTGTGCCAACATTGTGAAGACTTACAGAAAACATTTGACCTCTGTCATTGCCAACAATGGATATATAACAAAATATTGAGATAAACTTTTGTTAATGACCAAATACTTATTTTCCACCATAATTTGCAAAATAAATCTTGCCAAATCAGACAAGGTGATTTCTGGATTTGTTTTCTCATTTTGACCCTCATAGTTGTGGTCTACCTATGATGTCAGTTACAGGCTTCTCTCATCTTTTTAAGTGGGAGAACCTGCACAATTGGTGGCTGACTAAATACTTTTTCCCCACTGTATATAACGGACACCTGCTTTTGCCTAGTAAGGCTATGTGCAGGGTATTGAGTATTTGCAACAGATTTTTCTGCACCTGAAAACCAGAATGACGGCAGTAAAAACGCTGCTTAAAATATGCAAGTTTTTACATGTAATTTTTTTTACATTCATTTCAATGGGTAAAAAATGCAAAAGCGATTAAAGAATTGACCTGCTATTAATTTTAAAGGCTTTGATCTTTGTGAATAAACCCTAAGAGTTTTCAGGAGTTGGAGCTGCTGCAGGTGACCCTTATCTGGATTCAGCCTGTAGAATCAGTAGAAGTGTAATTCATAGAGTAGAAAAATGTAGGGTTCAGGGTACCTGTATATTGAACAAATTTTGAGCATTACAACCTTTTGGAACAGTAGTACTTTACTTGATGGATAACTGTCTTGGCTTATCTGGATCGTATGAATCCCTTCGTCAGGACCATTTATCAACCTGGCAAAGAAATCTGTAGAATCCAAAATCGCGTAAATATTTATCTTTCTGGTAAACTGCTATTGTTGTAGTAAGTTACCTTAAGACCACATCCCCTTTCCCAATAGTTACAGCAATACTTTCTGAACGCAGTCACATCGGGTTATTCTCCTCTTCTGTAGTATTACTGTAGCAGTCACAGCTATCCATTTTCCTTTTCCCTGAAAGTCATAGCAGTGTCTCATTTCCCTAGTATCATGAAACAATCACTAACCTCAGGGAGACCAGTCAAAGAAAACTCTGCAACAGCCAGAAAAGGCGCTCAATCAGTGAAATCCTAGGTGCAATGCTCCCTGGGAAATACAAATATGCAGTCCGTGGAGCCTCATTTAAGAGTCTCAAACACGGGACTAGCCAGATCCTCCTCCAGGGAAGGACCCAGCCAAGGGGTGGCTCCTTTCGGAAACCACCATTACCACCATATTAAGTGGCCCTTTAAGTCAATATCCATCTCTTTACGAGTTTACAGATATTACAAGGGAAATACCAAGGCCAGGTATCCATCCACAGACAGCTGTTTCGGGGTGTTGCCCCTCATCAGTGTGGAGTAGGATTCTGGCTAGGTGGGAGCAATGCCTAGTAGACCAACATCACGAAACAATCACTGACCTCAGGGAGACCAGTCAAAGAAAACACTGCGGCAGCCGGCAAAGGCGCTCGTGTTTGAGACTCTTAAATGAGGCTCCACAGGCTTTATTTGCATATTTGCTCATTTCCCTAGTAGTCACAGCAGTTTCCCGTTTTGCCTTGAGCCTCAGGAGTGTCACCACGTTCTTCAATAGTAACATCTGGACTTCTACGTCTCCTTCAGCTATCACATCTGGAAAACCCTTTCCCAATGAAAAATAGCAAAAACAAATTGTTTCCTGTCTGGTCCTAGATTATTTTATGTGAAATCATACGCTTTGAACACTGTAGTACAGCAAAACACTTTAGATTATAAATTCAAACAATCAGTATTATATGTAAAAAATCCACGGATGACAAGTGGCAGCGGATCTAAACTGTTGCTTGTTGATTTATACAGTAAAATTGTAATTTTGCAAATGATCTTGTGTCCCTGTCCTTTGAGTTTAGAAAGCAGAGACTTTTTCTTACTAAACATGTTCTCTGTCACAGAACCTGGATTTTGAATCAAAAGACTTAGATATCGTCACCTCACGTGAAAAAGAGTAAGTATATAGCTTAAAAGATCGTTCTTAGGTTCTTTAATGATTAAAATTGCAAAGTGCATCTAGAAACTAGCAACTTGCAATTTACTTGTTATTAAAAGTCTTCTCTGTTCTCAAGATTGGATTTTTAATTTTATTGGTTATCACTTGTTGTCCAGGTTACAGACCGCTGCAGTAGTCTTATCAGTAGTGGCCAAACAAGTGCAGTGCTTACAAACTCTTTCCAACAGAACTTCTAAAGCCCCCGTTACACACGGCAAGATTGCTAGCGATATCGCTGAAGTGACAACGATTTTGTGACGCAACAGCGACATGGCTAGCGATCTCGCTAAGTGTGACACGCGGAAACGACCGGCTCCCTGCTGCGATGTCGCTGATCATGCGCGAACGTTCAGGATCATTTTTTGATCGCTGGCGTCACGCTGACCAGCATGCATCACTGTGTTTGACGCCCCTTATCAACGACGAGCGACCTCGTTGGCGACTCTGAACTCATATAGATAGCGCTGAAGGACGCCTATTCAAAGTCTGAATCGCTATTATAGACAGTGTGTGACACGGTACCAACGATCGCCGTGGTCGTTAGTGACATCGCTGATCGCTGATGCGCCGTTATGAAGATCGGCCTGTATGACTGCTTACTAGCGATACACAAACAATCTTAGCCAGATCGTATCGTTGTCGGAATCGTTGGTGCGTCGCTACGTGTAACAGTACCCTAAGTCAGGATCACTTGAGCGCACTCTTACCTCTCAGTGTTCGTATGCTCCACTGATGCTGCATAGATGAAGTTGCCTCCTATAAACGCAGCAGAGAGTGCACAGTACAGGTCAGTGGCGCAAAGATACCGTGTGTCCGAACTGTCAGTCAAGCAAGAGCGCACCTCCCCGGCAAGCAGGAAGTGGGGTGGCTGGGGAGCTGCATACTCCTGCAGAGGAAAATTGTAGTTAAAGTATATTACAGATAGACCATAACACTGCTTGCTAAGAGGGGGCCAGCTAAGAGGGGCCTCCATTCACATGTTCATAATTAAATGCTAAAATTCTGATTACCTTCAGAAGCCCATACTTTAATCTAGTCATGATGGCAAAAGCAACCAGCCTAGGTTTTTATAACTTTATATGAAGGCAAACATGGAATTTGGTTCACATTCTGTTTTAGTTCAGAGCCATGTAAAGTTACATATAATAAAATCAATGAATCCTGAAATTTGTGCACATTTTCAGCATTTGGAGAAACTGAAATTCCAAGCTACAATTCTAAATTTCTAGTCAATTAATTGCTTTCTTGCTATTATGATGTCTGTGATCTTCCCCGGCCCCGCAGCAGTCCCATGGAGATGACATCTCCTGCTTGATGACTGTTCAAAGGAAAAAAAAAATTCTTCAAGCCATGTAGCTTGTTTGTCTCTTTTTTTAATGACCAAATAAATTTTCCTTTGAACACTGAAGTGTGGTTGACTTGAAGCAGTGAAGACTACAAGGAAGATAATCACAGGGTGGAGTTGCCATCCAGACTAGGGAAGAGGAACAGTGGAACAAGAAGGTCTGTGCTCATCAAGCAGGAGAATGCGTCTCCAGGGGACTTTTTGACTTTTCTGTAGCTAGTAATATATATGACTGCAGTTTATGCAAATCTAAAGAAAATGTGAAAAAAGATCCCCTTTATTCTAGTAATTGGTGAAAATTCAAGCTTACCAATCACCAAATCCAGTGCTAAATGTTAACACAAAAGAAGGCACATTCCAATTGTGATGTAATCCTTTATGGTAAAATTCTATCTTACAGACAGGATCAAAAATCATCAAGTGAAGATGATGAGCAGTCCACTTCAGGATGTCTTCAATTTCGCAAACTGAGCTGGAGAAAGTAGTGGAATAATACTTAGCAACATATTTCCGTGTTCTATAAAGCAGTGGTGTAGAGACTGTCATTCAAATGACTGGAACCGAGCAGCTGTAGGATACGTTTTTTTTCCCATTAGAAAGTCTCAATATCTGTGGAAAGATTTTCACCTGCATATTAGCACTATGGTTGCACATAGATACTGGTTTTTTTGTTCTTTTCTTTTTTTTATGACTGGTTCCCTTTAAAGAAGCACTCCTATTAAACTTTTTTTTTTTTTGATGGCACCATAGACTCTGCAACTGTTACTCTCATTCCAACTCCCAATTTTTACTTTCCAAATAAAAATACAAAAAAACAGATGAGAGAAAACCTTAAACTGTAGATGGCTGGTTATTTTAACGAGGTACTATTAGTGGGCTGCACATTGCCTGTGACACTTTAAATGTCTTTTAAAATATGGACTGTGAAACCGGTCTGAGGAGTAAGAAAGGCATGATGCTAAAACTAAAATGTTCACTTATGTGTTATTATTTTTTGTGTGTGTATGCTATAGGTGTGACTTTTTCCTGATACTACACTGTATGGTTGAAGCATGTCTTGATATCTGTTTGAAGCCTTTCTGACAACAAAGCAATAAAAGATTCCCCATGTGTCAAAGTTTTGAACCCTTTGTTTTTTTTAAGTAAACTGGCTTATACTCAAGGTTCACTTATTTATGTTTTTAATAAAGGGTATAACATCAAAAACATGTTTTCATTGTTGAGCTGCAGGTCTGGATCTGACCCAGAATTCTTCTAGAGATACTGAAGACATAAGAAAACAAACATTATTTTGATGGTGCTGCTTTTATTACAAAAAGCATGTATCTGTCACTTTAAAAACGTTTAAAGCTTTTTACTTCACTGACTGCAAAAGTTAATAATGTAATAAAACAGGTGGGAAATATCTATTCACAGGTGTGAAAGACTGCAAGCTCATACATCGCAAACATCTGATCAAAAAAATACAGCTCCAAATCCTAATATTTTTTCCAGTTTGGGTAGGGACCACTTGAATTGTAAAAAGAATAGTGTGTATGGAGAGTACTGGTGGTGGAGGGTGTTCAACATCATTATTTTTCCTCAAAATCGGAGGTTATGGTATATGGGGAAAAAAGGAAAGCAAATGTCTTCTTAACCCCTTAACAAGTGCTGATACACCTTTTAACAGCGGTCATTAACGGGCCTTATTCCTCAGCTCCGCTTTTTAACGGTGCTGAGTAAAAAGTGGATAGCTCCATCCTCACGGCTGAATTTCCCACAACCTCATGGCGGCAGCTGTCCCTCGGTACTCGGTTCCTAGCTGCCACTATTTCTCCTGTTGTGCTGTCCCGCCTCATACAAGCACGTGTCCCATAACATATCCTGTCTCCTGACCAATGCAGTTACTGGGAAGGTCCAATTAATCACTGACATGTGGACAAGTGCTTGTGGCCAGGGATGCTACATTTCCCTCAAGGCAAACTAGTTGAACCTTGTGGAGCCTGGGAACAAGTGTGCTGTCCCAAGGTCCGACATGCTACCAACGCCTAGATTTGCGGGACCTAGTTCCATCAGGGTTTGCCCTTCCTCCTTTTCACCAGTTTCTGAACCCCCTCCTCTTCTGCCGTCTCTGAATTGTAGTACATATTATTAATAATAATAATAATAATAATCTTTATTTTTTATATAGCGCTAACATATTCTGCAGCGCTTTACAGTTTGCACACATTATCATCACTGTCCCCGATGGGGCTCAAAATCTAAATTCCCTATTAGTATGTCTTTAGAATGTGGGAGGAAACCGGAGTACCCGGAGGACACCCACGCAAACACTCCTTGCAGATGATGTCCTTGGTGGGATTTGAACCCAGGACCCCTGAGCCACCGTGCATATTAGTCACAAGGTGGAAGCACTGCCTCGGTGAAGCGGCAACAGGCTCTGCTGAAACTTTTTTTAGGTGACAAACGGCACACTGCTACAGAATTCTTGAAAGGACTAACAGACAAGACAGATCTGTGGCTCTCGCTGCTGAGCTTACAACCACGCATGGTTGTATGTGATAATGGCCGTAACCTGGTGGCGGCTATGAAGCTTGTCAATCTCGCACACTTAACATGCCTGGCCCATGTGCTCAACTTGGTGGTTCAGCAGTTTCTGAAAACCTACCCAGATTTGTCTGAGCTACATATGAAGGTACGCCGCATGTGCGCCCATTTCCGCAAGTCTCTTCTACAGTGGCTGCCGATCTAGCAGTGCTACAGGAGGACTTGCAAGTGCTACCTCACCGACTGGTTTGTGATGTGACCATGTGCTGCAATGTTGGAAAGGCTTTCTGAGCAGCAGAGGGAAGTAATTGAATACCAGCTACAACATGTCTGTCGTTATTCCAGTCAGCCTCCACACATTAAAACAGACGAGTGGGCATGGATGTCTGACATCTGTGAGGTTCTACAAAACTTTGAGGAATCAAGAAAGATGGTGAGTGGCAATGACACCATAATCAGCATAACCTTCCCAGTTCTGTGTCTACTAAAACACTCGCTCTCAATTAAAGAGGGAGCTTTGCATGCAGATGACCAGGTGGAGATGGATGAAGAAAGTAGACAGGGTGATATTACCTAACCCAGCCTCATCTTCTCTTCTCTGTGCGGATTGGGTGATTAGTAGGAGATGGTTGCCTGCGCTACAGAGGGTACTAACCACACCAGCTTTGTCCCATCTGTTCAATGTGGATGGGCTGTAGAGGAGGAGGACATGGATAGTCATCCTCCTGGTGGAAACGGGTAAGTCTTGCCAGTTGAGAGTCTGGCACACATGGCTGAATTTATGCATCACTGCCTTTGCCGTGACTAGCGTTATATACATTTTGACCAACACTGACTACTGGTTGTTCAACCTTCTCGACCCACGTTACAAGAAGTACTTTCCATCTCTCCTTCCTGTGGCAGAGAATGCTAGTAAAATACCAGAAGATGACCCTAGCTAAACAATTAGTAAAAACAAAATTCCATCTGACAACACTGGCGGCAGAGGTCATAGTTCCTTGGACAACTAAGGAGTTGAGATAAGGGAAACATACCAAGTCAAACAGAGGCAGGGGAAGACTATCAGAGTTCTGGGACAGTTTCACTAGACCCTCCCAGTGACTGGGCCCTGATGCTCTGGGTTCTCTTAACAGGGAGGGAAACATTTTGGAAGTTGGTGAAGGAGTACCTAGCTGACCGTACCAACGTCCTTTGTGATTCCTCTGTGCCATACAACTATTGAGTATCCAAGCTGGACACGTGGCATGAACTGTCCCTCTTTGCGTTGGAGGTGCTGGCTTGCCCTGTTGCTAGCATTTTGTAAGAAGAAACAAACTCTCAGAAACAGATACCATAGTACAATAACATTGTATAAGGATAAATCAGGATGAAATCTGGGTAATACCCAGTGGAGCTCCCCACTGACATGAAATACAAAAAATATGGAGCTAAACAACCACCATTTAGGTCATAGAAAAGATTTTTTTAATAACAAAATTAGTTAAAATATACAATAAATCACATATATCATTAAACAATTGTCAAAAACGGAGAAATTCAAATGAGGTTACAGGCACACCAAAAAATGGTGTCACAACATAGGCACCATGGCATGGGAGGAAATGGGCAATCACAAAAGTCTAAGAAATCCCATTTAATGAAATATAATACCATATAAAGTGACAGTGCAATGATTCATGGTAAGGGGTAACAGGATCCCTACTACTACATGAATAAAATAGTCATCATATTTTAATTCTAAGGGTCGGTGACCACTTAAGTGGTCACTTAAGTCGTTCTTAATTTTTACAGGGTGTGTATGATGCCGCACTCATAGGTTTTAGAAGCCTACCTCTAAAAATCTCTTACTTATTTTCCCCACTGTGTGTGTATATGTATGTATATATATACTGTATATATTTGATACACTGCCGATTTTGAAAGTTTTCCCACCTACAAAGAATGGAAAAATCTAATTTTTATTGTAGGTACACTTCAACTGTGAAAAACAGAATCTAAAAATAAAAAAACTGAAAATCGCATTGTACGAATTTTAAATAATTAAATTGCATTTTATTGCATCAAATAAGTATTTGTTCACCTACCAATCAGCAAGAATTCTGACTCTCACAGACTTGTTAGTTTTTCTTTAAGAAGCCCTCCTACTCTGCACACTTTACCTTTATTAATTACACCTGTTTGAACTCATTACCTGTATAAAAGACACCTGTCCACACAATCAATCATATTCCAACCTCTCCAACGTGGTCAAGACCAAAAAGCTGTCTAAGGACACAAGGGACAAAATTGTAAACCTGCACAAGGCTGGGATGGGCTACAGGACTGTTAGCGTCGGTAGTCTGGAGCCGGAAACTCCAGGAGTGGACCCTCTGGACCGTGGCACCGAGGGGCCCCGGGCGAGCTGCCAGGTGGAACCGACCCCTATACAGGGACCGTTAGGAGCAGGCCCAGTGGTTCGAGTACCATGGTAGCCGGTACCGAGAGGGGCGGCTCAGGATGGACCGGAGTAGGACTGTGGGACAGAAGTATAGATGACGGAACAGGAACACTGGAGGCAGGACTGGAGTAGGACGGCAGGACTGGAGTAGGATGGAACAGGAACACTGGAGGCAGGACTGGAGTAGGACGGCAGGACTGGAGCAGGATGGAACAGGAACACTGGAGGCAGGACTGGAGCAGGATGGAACAGGAACACTGGAGACAGGACTGTGGAAGAGAGCAAGGAACCCGGGTAGCAGGACTGAGAGGCTGCTGCGGAGAGCAGGCAAGAACGGAACTGCAGGAGCTGAGTGCACACGATGCAGCGAGGCCAGTGTGCTTGGAAACACAACAATCAGGTACCTCCCACAGGGGGAAGCGGCCTGATATGCTCCTGTCTAGTCTGCCATTGGTCAGGGAGGTGCTTCCGGGTCAGGGCATAGCCGGAGCACAAGAAGCAGGAGGGAGGCGCGGACGCGGCCTATGGCGCATGCGCATTGCATGCAGGGATGCCGCCGACCGCGCACCTGCCAGAGGCGACCTCCGTGGATGTTGGGCGGCGGGAGGCTGCGGCGTGGGAGCGATGGCCGGGTGAGTACGCCGGGACGGTGTAACAGTACCCCCTCCCCTAAGCCGCCCTCCACGGACATTAGTAAGAACTCTCTTTAGGATACGGGGAGCATTGATATTCTCCCGAGGCTCACAGGATCTCTCCTCAGGACCAAAGCCCTTCCAGTCAACAAGGAAAAATGTCCTACCTCTAACCTTCTTCATGGCGATAATGTCCTCCACTTCAAAGACATCATCGGCACCCACCGGCTGAGGACCGGAATCAGGCAAGGAATGGAAGCGATTCAGCACCACAGGTTTCAGGAGAGAGACATGGAAGGTGTTGTCCCCAACATGATAGGGTGGAGGATCCAATCTCTTCTTGTCGGCAAAATTCTTCATCCGATCAGCGGATTTCTTGAGTGACGTGTTGGTCTCGGCCCAGATCTTGGAAAACTCGGAGGACAAAGCGTTGGCCGCGGGTACCTCGGAGGCAGGAGTTATCGGAAGAGGAACACCAGGATGTCTGCCGAACACAATGAAAAACGCAGACTTGGCCGAGGACTCACCGGCATGGTTGTTGTAAGCGAACTCTGCCCAGGGAAGTAAGTCAACCCAATCGCTCTGGTGGGCGTTGGAGAAATGACGTAGGTACCCAGTCAATGTCTGGTTGGTGCGCTCCACCTGCCCATTGGACTGTGGATGGTAGGCTGAGGAGAAGTCAAGGGAAATGTTCATGAGCTTACAAACTGAACCCCTCGGTCCGACACAATGCGTTGAGGTAGTCCATGGAGTCTGAAGATTTGGTGGACAAAGACTTTGGCCAGCTCCGGAGCCGAGGGGAGACCGGGCAGAGGGACGAAGTGGGCCATCTTGGAAAAACGATCCACCACCACCAAGATGACTTTGCAGCCAGAAGAACAGGGCAGGTCGGTGATGAAATCCATGGCAATGTTTTCCCAAGGGACCACAGGAACGGGCAACGGCAGCAACAAGCCGGACGGAGGTCTTCATGGCACTTTGTTTTTTGCACAGGATGGACAAGAGGCCACAAAATCTAGTACATTTTGGCGAAGCGTGGGCCACCAATAGTGACGCGAGATAAGATCCAGGGTCTTCTTGATCCCGGCATGGCCAGCCAGTTTGGAGGAGTGCCCCCATAGGAGGACTTTTCGCTTGAGGTTCTCAGGCACAAGCGTTTTGCCAGGAGGAGGAGCAAGCCAGTTCACTGGGGCCACTGTGATGATCCTAGTGGGGTCAATGATATGCAAGGGTTCCTCCGTGGTTTCGTGTGGCTGAAAGACCCTGGACAGAGCGTTGGCTTTGGTATTTTTGTTGCCAGAACGGAAACGGAGCTCAAAGTCAAATCGGGCGAAAAACAAGGACCATCTGGCCTGACGAGGGTTAAGTCTCTGGGCAGACTGGAGATAGGCCAGATTTTTGTGATCCAAGAAGATGACAAAGGGATGGACAGCTCCTTCCAGGAGGTGACGCCACTCCTCCAAAGCCAACTTGATGGCCAGGAGTTCCCGGTCACCGATCGAGTAGTTACACTCGGATGGAGAAAAGGCCTTCGAGAAAAAGCCACAAGGGTGCAGACGACCGGAGGCGGATCTCTGGGACAATACTGCCCCGGCACCTGTCGAGGAAGCGTCCACCTCGAGTACAAAAGGTTGGTTGCTCTCGGGGCGATGCGGAACCGGAGCTGTGGAGAAGGCCCGTTTTAGGGTCAGAAAGGCCTCTTCAGCCTCCGAAGGCCAATCCTTGGGAGTAGCCCCTTTACGGGTGAGAGCAGAAATAGGTCTTGTGATGGCGGAAAAGTGAGAGATGAATTGCCGGTAATAATTGGCGAATCCGAGAAATCGTTGAATTGCCCTTACTCTAACGGGGCGAGGCCACTTGAGAATGGCAGACAGCTTCTCGGGATCCATCCTTAGTCCAGCGTCGGAGATAATGTATCCCAGAAGCGGCAGGGAGGTCTGTTCGAAGAGACATTTCTCAATCTTCGCATACAGGCGGTTCTCCTGAAGACGCTGTAACACCAAGCGGACACTCTTTCTGTGGGACAAGATATCCGGCGAGAAGACGAGGATGTCGTCCAAGTATACGACCACACAGGAGTACAAGAGGTCCCGGAAGATCTCATTAACAAACTCTTGAAACACCGCAGGAGCATTGCAGAGGCCAAAGGGCATGACCAGGTACTCGTAATGGCCGTCTCGAGTGTTGAAGGCCGTCTTCCACTCGTCTCCAGCCCGGATGCGGACCAGATTATAGGCTCCTCTGAGGTCCAGCTTGGAGAAGACCCGGGCTCCTCTAAGACGATCAAACAGCTCCGGAATGAGTGGAAGAGGGTACCTGTTCTTAATGGTAATTTCATTCAGACCCCTATAGTCAATGCACGGCCATAGAGCTCCGTCCTTCTTTTTGACGAAGAAAAACCCGGCTCCCGCGGGTGATGAGGATTTCCTTATAAAACCTTTGGCGAGGTTCTCTCGAACGTATTCGGACATAGCTGTGGTCTCAGCGGGAGACAGGGGGTAGATTTTGCCCCTTGGGGGAGTTGAACCAGGAACAAGTTCACTTGGGCAGTCAAAAGGCCGGTGTGGAGGAAGGACCTCCGCTTCCTTCTTATCAAAGACATCGGCGTAGGAACTGTAGGCTGGAGGAAGACCCGGAAGGTCTGGGAGTGGCCGAGGAGCGGCCACCAGGCGGACAGGAATCAGATAGCGAGCTTGGCACGGGTGCCCCCAGCGGAGTATCTCCCCAGAAGACCAATCAAGGACAGGCTGATGAGTCCTTAACCATGGGAGACCGAGTAGAATGGCGTGGGAGAGCTTAGGCAAAACGTAAAAGGCTATCTTCGCTCGATGTAAGGAACCAACTTGCAACTCCACTTCCTCAGTGACCAAGGTGACGGTCACCTGTAGCGGTTTGCCATCCACCGTGGCAATCTGGAGAGGGTTAGATAGGGCAAACACGGGAATTTGGTATTTGTTCACCTCTTCTGGCCGAATGAAGTTACCTGCCGAACCCGAATCCAAGTAGGCCACCTCGGACCCACGTCTCTCCCCTGAAACCAGAAGCACAGAAATAGTAAGAGGTTGAGAGGAATCATCGTCGCCTAGGGAGGCCTCTCTTACCTGACCTAGGCGGAGGAGTTTCCCTGTCTCTTAGGACAGGTGCAGATATAGTGCGATGAAGCTCCGCAATAGAGGCACAGACCTTGTGCCCGCCTCTCTTGCTGACGTAACTCGGTCAAGTTGAGACTGTCAATCTGCATGGGCTCGACTGACCGAGGACTGGCAGAACGGATGAAAAAGGGGGCTGGCCTGGTGGATCTCCTCTCTCTCGCTGACTCCCGAGCGCGCTCCTGGAAGCGTAGGTCAGTGCGGGTAGCCAGCGAAATAAGGTCCTCTAAGGAGTTCGGGGTCTCTCGACCTGCGAGTTCATCTTTTATTCTGCCTGAAAGACCGCGCCAGAATGCCCCTACCAAAGCCATGTTATTCCAGCCGAGCTCGGAGGAAGCGAAAGCGAAAGCGGCGGCAGAACGTAGGGCCGACAGGCGGCTATCAAAGGAGGCCATGTGAGACAAAATATGGGCTTGGGTATCTTGTAGCTTGACCAGCTCCTGTTGAAGACTGGTCAGTAACGTGGCAGTTCCAGGATCGGTCACCTGCAGGGCCGACAAACGGGTGTCCATGGACTTCATGACAGACATAATGCGTCCCTGATTCTCCCGCAGGAAGAGTAACTCTTTCTGGGTGGCAGCTGTGGTACCGGCGGGATCCATGGTCTGATTGTACTGTTAGCGTGGGTAGTCTGGAGCCGGAAACTCCAGGAGTGGACCCTCTGGGCCGTGGCACCGAGGGGCCCTGGGTGAGCTGCCAGGTGGAACCGACCCCTATACAGGGACCGTTAGGAGCAGGCCCAGGGGTTCGAGTACCACGGTAGCCGGTGCCGAGAGGGGCGGCTCAGGATGGACCGGAGTAGGACTGTGGGACAGAAGTATAGATGACAGAACAGGAACACTGGAGGCAGGACTGGAGTAGGACGGCAGGACTGGAGTAGGATGGAACAGGAACACTGGAGGCAGGACTGGAGTAGGATGGCAGGGCTGGAGCAGGATGGAACAGGAACACTGGAGGCAGAACTGGAGTAGGACGGCAGGACTGGAGCAGGATGGAACAGGAACACTGGAGACAGAACTGCGGAAGAGAGCAAGGAACCCGGGTAGCAGGACTGAGAGGCTGCTGCGGAGAGCAGGCAAGAACGGAACTGCAGGAGCTGAGAGCACACGATGCAGCGAGGCCAGTGTGCTTGGAAACACAACAATCAGACACCTCCCACAGGGGGAAGCGGCCTGATATGCTCCTGTCTGGTCTGCCATTGGTCAGGGAGGTGCTTCCGGGTCAGGGCATAGCCGGAGCACAAGAAGCAGGAGGGAGGCGTGGCCGCGGCCTATGGAGCATGCGCATTGCATGCAGGGACGCCGCCGACCGTGCACCTGCCAGAGGCGACCTCCGTGGATGGGAGCGATGGCCGGGTGAGTACGCAGGGACGGTGTAACAAGGACAGCAGGCAAGCAGCTTGGTGAGAAGGCAGAAACTGTTGGCTCAATTATTAGAAAGTGGAAGAAACACAAAGATGACTGTCAATCTTCATCGGTCTGGTGCTCCATGCAATATCTTACCTCGTGGGGTAAGGATCATTCTGAGAAAGGTCAGGAATCAGCCCAGAACTACACGGGAGAACTCGGTCAATTACTTGAACAAAGCTGGGACCACAGTCTCAAACATTACTGTTAGTAGGACACTACGCCATCATGGATTAAAATCTTGCAGGGCACGCAAGGTCCTCTTGCTCACGCCAGCAGCACATGTCCAGGCTTGTTTGAAGTTCAATAATGACCATCCAGATCAGGGGTGGGGAACCCAAGATAACTGGATGATGGTCGTTAGTTTCTCCTTGGGTTAGGACCACTCCCCGGCGGCCGAGGGATTTACCACACAGCATCATCTGGAGCCACTCCACTCCGGCGACAGGTACCGGCAGTTGGTTCACGGCTACTAGTTGTATCATGGGCTCCCACTGGGGCCTTGCCGCTTCCGGAAAATGCTGCCGGAAGTAAGTTGCAGTCATGGTCGTTACTTGCGACCCCTTATCCACTAGGCACCTACAGCACGACCCTCGACTTCGGCCCACACTATTGGGCACTTAGCGACCAGATCTTCGGGACTTCCACCACCCCTTGTTGTGGCTTCCGGCTCTGAGCGGCGTCCCCCATGCCCGGAGCCCTCTAGTTTAATGTCCGCCGGGGTGGGTATCTCCCACGCCGTGGACACTCTTGTGCGAAGTGGCCCAGTTCTCCACACTCATAACACCGGGGCAGTGAGGCCCAGCCACCCCGGGTATTGCGAGGCCCCCAGGGCCCGGGATTGTAGCCAAGCCGGCCGGGCGCGGGCTCCATTCTCTTCTTCACTTTGGCCAGCTCGCCCTGGATACTCTTCAGCTCTTGTCTCACTTCCTCAATCCACTGAGGCTCTCCGACAACATTTACGGAAGCCTCTATGCTCCGGGCCTTCCCCACAGGAACCGTCATCCCCTGCTTCTGCTCTCGTACCCGGGCCTGACTCCCCACCTCAGAGAAAGCTATGCGTGGGTTCACTCGGATCTGCTCCCGCAATGCCTGCTTGATTAACGGGTCCCGGAATCCAGTCACTAACAGGTCACGCAGGGTAATGTTGATGGGCCCTACTCCGTCCTTCCGCTCTATGGCTGTGTACAGCTCCTGGAAAGCGTTCATACACTGGGTGATGGTCTCTCCCTCCCCCTGCATCCGACTGAACAACCGGGTCCTCAACTGTCCCACGTTTGTTGGATCCCCGTGGCTTTCTTCCAGAATCTGCAAGACCCTGGCAAAGGTGTTGCGGTGTCCCAGGGGGTCTCAACATTACTGACTTCCGGGCTTCCCCATCTAGCGCCATGAGGGCCACCTCAGCCTCTAAATCGGGGGTCATCGGATGCATGCGGAAGAGGCCCCGCATGCGCTCTGTCCAGCTCCACAGCAGTGTATTGGAGCCAGAAAACCGGGGCAAGTTACTTAGCATAGCCCCCAGAGAGATGCTGGAGCGGGGGCCTCCATTATTGGCAGCACCTACAGCCCCACTCTGGTCGGGCGCACCGCCGTCTGCGCTCGGAGACTGCATCCTGCCAACTGCGAGAAATGTGGTACTAGCAGGTACGCAGGACGCAGTGACGAGGCATGAGACGGTTTAGTGCTTTTAGTAATAACGTTTATAGGCCTAGAGGTAACTGTCCTCAGTCATAGCCTGACCAACCAAAGGGGTAACAAGAGTTGCCCTCGCAGGGGCTCAATACAAGCAAACACGAACAGAGTAGAACACGACTACGTCCGGCAAAAGCCGGTCACTATAGGGCCGCGGTATGGCCGACTACGGGTTCTTAACTGTATAATCAACTTAGCCGTCCTGACGTCCCTCGGCGTTCTGGACGGTGGTTCTTTGGCGTAGCAGCCGCTGGGCCCAGCTGCTGAAGAGCTGACGTAGTCTTCGAGCGTTCCGACGCTCCGGTGACACCGGGGTACCACAGGCTCCGGAGGAGTCCTTGGATGGATGGGCCGCAGCCCCCGGACTGGGGCAAGCGGCAGCGATGCGGGGTGGCGATTGGCAGGCCACCTGTGCAGCTAACAGGTGCGACGGGGAATCCGCGGCGAGCAACGGCCCAGCCCTTGCCGCGGACCGGAGTGGGACAGTGGTGGCCGCCGACGGCACTGGACTTGCGACCACGGGTGAGAGCAGGGCGGCTGCAGGTGGCAGGAGACAGGCCGCAGCCGCGGGTTGGAGCGAGGCGGCAACGGCCACAAGCGACCGTGGGTAGGCCGCAGCCGCGGGCTGGGGTGAGGCGGCAGCGGCCGCGGGTTGAAGCGGGGCAGCGGCACTCGGACGGTCATCTGGGTGCCGTCCCTCTGATGTCCTAGGTGAACGTCTCTCCTGGCTCTGGTAAGTTGCTTTGGCTCTCAGTCGCTCCCACGGTCTCCTGCTGCTTCTGTCCCGGTCTGCTGACTCACCGTGACTAGCGTTCCCTGCCCCTTTTATACTGGCTCCTCCCCCAGCCCATCTGCCCATCTCAACGGTCCGTCCCTGAACTCTGTCCCCCGGGAACAGTTTCCCCCGAAACCTAGGTGACGGTCCCCTTGGTTCCGGCCCGGACACTCGGCGGGGGCCCTTCTTCCCACACCGGCATGGGTTCATCCGCCTGCTCAGGTATGTCCTCCTCCATAGCAAGGACTACAGGGGGTACATTTGGTGTATGCCTCTCCCTCAAGCATCTATCCACCTCGATGCCAAGGGACATGGCGGCCTCCAATGACCTGAGGGTGGCGTACTGCACAAGAGTATCCTGCAACTTAGGAACAGCCCCTGACAAAAATGGCTCCTAAGGGCAGGGTCATTCCACTGTGTGTGAGTGTCCCACCTCCTGAACTCTGAGCAGTAATCCTCAGCCGGTCGGCCCCCCTGCTTGATTTTACGGAGTCAGGATTCCGCCAAGGAGACGCCATCTTTGGACCCAAGTTTTTAATTTTCAAATTACACAATTTCTCTTAAGTATGTCAATACCCCATATGTGGTTGGAAGCTACTTTTCAGGCACAGTGCAAATCTCAGAAGGAAAGGAGCGCATTATTGGAGTTCAGATTTTGCGGGAATGGTTTTAGGGTTCCATGTCACATTGGCAGAGCCCCTGAGGTGTGAGAAGAGCAGAAAAACCCCATACGTGAGAACACTTTACAAACTATACCCCTCAATTAATTCATCTAGGGGTGCAATCAGCATGTTGAAATAACATTGTGCCTCACAGAATTTTATACCATTGGGTGGTGAAGAAAAAATAATTACATTTTTACTACAAAAATGTTTTTATTCTTTATAATTATATAAAGATAAATTAATAAAAAATAAACCTGATAGATTGTTGTGCACTTTCTGCTGAGTGTGCCAACACCCTGCATGTAATTGAAAAATACTATTCAAGTGCAGAGGAAAATTCAGTAGGTAATTAGCATCATAATAAGATGCAGATCTTGCTGCTATGTTTAGTCAAAATGTTAAAACCACTTCAAAATGCTTGCTAATCTAGTTCATCCAAGTCCAGTACATAACATTTAATTTATGTTATTATTATTCGTTGCTTATATAGCGCCATTAATTCCGCAGCGCTTTACATACATTATCATCACTGTCCCCAATGGGGCTCACAATATAAACTCCCTATTGGTATGTCTTTGGAATGTGGGAGGGATCCGGCGGAAACCCACGCAAACACCATTAGAACATACAAACTCCTTGTAGATGTTGTCCTTGTTGTCCTTGGTTGAATTTGTTTTCCAATAATTTTTATTAAGGTATTTCAAATTTAACAAACATAGGAAAAAAGGGTATGGGAAATGGGATACAGAAGGAAAGGGAAGGGAAAAGAAAATACAATAGGAAACTCAATGAGTGATCATTTATAGCCACTACTCCATAAGCATCTTAAAGCTAAAAGCTAAGAATATAACTAAAACTTAACATCTGAAGTCTAAAATCTAAAATAAACAGAAGAAAAGAAAAATAAGATCCTATCTGGATTCATCAGTGACAACAAAACTAGTTTTTTGTAAGAAAAGTTTTATTCCATACTTCCCACTTTTTATTATATTTGTCCAAGAAGTTATTATGTAGAGCAAAGCGTCTTTCTAATGCGCTATGTATCAGAAGATTGTGAAAAATATCTTCGAATTTTGATATATCGGTTTTTTTTCCAGTGTGCTGCTATTGAGTTTTTAACTACTAGTAAAATATGTACTATCATTAATGTATCTGAAAAGTCTAAATTTTCTAGATCTAATAAAAGAAGAGCCATACTAGGGGAAATAACCAATTTCCTTCCCAAAAAGGTGTTTATATGAACAGATACTTCCTTCCATAGACGTCCTTGGTTGAATTTGAACCCAAGACGATAGCGCTGCAAAGCTAACTTTTGAGCCATCATGCTGTTTTATTCTTTTTTAGAAAAATTGAGACTCCACAATTTATGCCAATTGACATAAATAAAAAAGGACTTTTCCAAACCGTGAAAACATGGGGCATAGAAAATTTGCAGCAATTGTAGTCATTGGATTTAATAAATTAGAAATGCTACGTCACAACAGGAGGAAACGAAAACTAGGAGTGGATCAGTGTGACCTAGTGACATGGACGTACTCCACGTTCCAGAAGCTGCTGGCCACTTCCAGCAGTGACAGCTGCTCTGGATCATCTCCCACTATATCAACTTCTCTCCTTTCTGTCACCTCCTTAAATGGCAGGGCAGGTGGGACTGTCCACCCTAGCAGGGGGACTGCTACTATTTAAGAAGGCTTTCAACATTTTATTATACTTAGCCCTTTAAATAAATTCAAAAACGCATCATTATTTATTTGCTTATTTCTAGTCTAATGTTATAGATATTTGTCTCTTCTTTGTAGCATTTAAGCAGGATTATTTAACAGGAGAACCCCCTGTACCAGTCTGATACGCCAGCATTCCGAAGAAGTGGACCATCTCATTCACATCTATATATAACCCAGAGGACACACGCTGGCTGAAGAATACTAGAGGAACAGACGTGCAGAGAAGTCCCGGATTTCATATGCCTGCAAAGGTAACGCAGTCTGTGTATTGATCCATGAAAATGTTATATAGTCTTTAATGATCTCTATGTTTGGTTGCCCACAGTAAATTTTCAATTACACTGCTAGGCCAGAGCAATACAGAATTAACGAGAGGGTGTACTTTATTTTTGCTTTTTTTGTGACCTTTATTTGCATCTGAATACTGCATTTTCCTGTTCAAGCAAAGATGAGCATTATTCATCGTACTCTCTTATATTTATCAATTATATGTATATGTATTTGTAAAGAAGACAAATAAGCGCAAGAATAGCAGATGTGTATTTGTGATCATATTGTTTGTAGGAATGCATACATTTGCAATTTGTGTATTGTGAAGACTGTGCAGAAACTTTCAAATATTATTCGGGCTTCCTTTGTGAAGGAGATCCATAATATTTCATAATCTGGTAATTAGTCCCATCGCTGGTATATGGTAGGGTTTTATACATATATATGTATATATATATATAGATATATGTATATATATATATATACACACACACTAGATGGTGGCCCAATTCTAACGCATCGGGTATTCTAGAATATGTATGTAGTTTATTTAAAAGGAATCTGTCACCCCATTTTTACCCCATAAGCTGGGGCCACCGCCATCATGGGCTTATCTACAGCATTCTGTAATGCTCTAGATAAGCCCCCCGATGAAACCTGAAAAATAAGAAAAACACGTTAGATTATACTCACCGGGGGCCCTCTGTTGAGGGCAGAGTAAAGTACTGCAGTGCGCAGGCACCGGGAAAGGTCAGAGAGGTCCAGCGCCTGCGCACTGCAGTACCGGACGAGACGACGACACCCATCGGACCAGACCAAATGCCGGGGTGAGTATAATGTAACTCTTTTTTCTTATCTTTCAGTTTTCATCGGGGGTTTATCTACAGCTTTACAGAATGCTGTAGATAAGCCCCTGATGGTGGTGGCTGCAGCTGATAGGCCAAAAATGGGGTGACAGATCCCCTTTAAATTGCACGCCAATATCGCTGATTGCGGCAAATCCGTCTGGCAGGAGATCGCCCGCGGCAACCGTCGGGAGATCAGCGGCTAGAGCCGCAGATCTCCCGACGGTAGCGGTGGCGTGCGTCATTCGAATTCCTCGCCAATTCATGGCCGGACTGCGCATGTCGCTGATTGGTCGCGTCAATCAGCGAAACGGGATTTCCGTTACAAACAGACAGACAGAATTAGACGATTATATATATATATATATATATATGGAGAAAAATTTTTTGGCACAGCCAGCTCACCGCTTTGAAGAAAACCAGGAATAAGTCAGCAGTTCGCACGGAAAACGGATTGGGATAAATCCTTGTATGTAAAAGAAATAGTGTGGTTTCACCAGCGATCAGTCCAATGGTGGGGTAAAATATAACTTTTATTTTTCCATTAAAAATTGTTACTGAAGAAACATGGAACCTTTTTAATGGAAAAATAAAAGTTAGATTTTACCCTACTATTTCTTTTACATATAAATATATATTTATATTTATATATATAGTAGTGTAGCTAATGGTCACATAGTCGATGGGAGGTATGTGTCGCAGAGATGGCTCATCTCTGTGATGTAACCTGGAGTATTTTCTCTAGTGCATGAAAGCACTAAGAGGTTTGTTTGTTGCACCTGTGACTGGGTTGCAGGTAGCTATGAGAGATGGGCGGGTTTGGCTACCCACATACCTCACCTCTGGGTGTGGTTATAGGCTATATAATGGAGGCTGTTGCTTGGCGCATGGTCTATGTATTGGGAGGGAGAAGGCCTCCTGTGTGTTTGCCAGTGAACCCTAATAAGGTATCACCACACTCAGAGGCAGACGGGTTTCTCTTTTGTGTCCTTATGGGGGATGAGGAGGAAGTGTCCCCTGTGTCTGACATTCCAGAGTTAGGGAGGACCACTGATAATTTTGGGACTGCCCAACATAGGGACCCAACTCTGAAAGAAGCCTTTAATAATGTCACTGTCATTAATGGGGTTGCACAGGAGCTGGGGGCTGACACAAGGTTTCCCTATTTTATGATGAGTGGGGAGTTGTATTGGGTCACAAAAGTGAGGGAGTAGCTGTTGGAACAGTTAATAGTGCCCATGGACATGGTCCATTCACACATCTTGGGGGGACATAAGGGAGTGGAAAAAACACAGGATCGGATCATGCAGAGGTTCTATTGGCCTTGGTGTCACCAGGAGATATTAAACTATTGCAGGTCCTGCCCTACGTGTCAGTTAACCGCCCCCACCTCTCACTTTCTGAGTGCCCTCATGCCCATTATTGAAGTGCCATTGGAGAGGATTGTTATGAACTTGGTCAGTCCTCTGGTGAAATCTGCTTGCGGGCATCAATACATATTTTTCATCCTAGACTATGCCACATGCTACCCTGAAGCATTTCCCCTGAGAAACTCCTCCGCAAAAAGTATAGCCCGCGAATTGGTCCATCTCTTTTCCCAAACAGGTTTACCAAAGGAGATCCTGATCGACCAGTGAACACCGTTTATGAGTAAGGTGATGAGGGAGTTATGCAAGGTCCTGCAAATCTCTCAGTTGAGGACTTCAGTGTACCATCCTCAGACAGATGGCCTTTTTGAAAGGTTCAATAAAACAATGAAGAGCATGCTGAGAAAAGTCATAGAAAAGGAAGGTAGAGACTGGGACTGTCTCTTACCATATCTACTGTTCTCCATTTGTGAGGTTCCGCAGCCCTCCACGGGGTTTTCAACATTTGAACTTCTGTATGGCCGACATCCGCGAGGTCTCCTGGATATAGCCAAGGAAACCTGGGAAGCTGAAGTGTCGCCCCACAGAAGCGTCATTGAGCATGTGGCACTGATACAGCAGAGGATTGCAAAGGTGATGCCCACTGTAAAAGGACACCTCCTCCAGGCACAAGAAGCTCAGGCCACGATCTACAGCCAGTCAGCCAGAGTGAGGCAGTTCAATCAGAGAGACCGAGTTCTTGTGCTAATTCCTACGGAGGAGAGCAAGTTCTTGGCCAAATGGCAAGGGTTGTACGTGGTGGTGGAGAAGCTTGGTGATGTAAATTATAAGATTCATAAACCAGGAAGACGGAAACCCTATCAGGTTTACCATGGCAACCTTATCAAGCCATGGCAAGACAGAGAGATGGCTGAAACTCAATGCTTGCTGGGCAACCCAGAAGATGAGGTTGAAGGTGTTGCTATAACGGAAACGCTGTTGAAGGCCCAGAAACAGCAGTGCCATGAGTTGCTCCAGAAGGGTCTCCGGACTTGTCTCCCATTGAGGACATCTTGGACGTCATTAGTCAGCAATTTCAAAAGGAGCTGTTTGCAGTGGATATTAATGATTTGCATGGCCAAGTGCATTCAATGCAGCAGAACATTCCTCAGACAACCATTAATGGTTGTGACATGTGACTTGAAAGTTGTAATATCCTTTTTTCATAATTTTCATACCATGAACATGTCTATTGATTCTGTGACTTCCATTATTCTATGACCTTCTTTCTGATCAAATTCATCACTGCTCAGACTGCTGAACAATGTTGAGGACTGTATATATATGTACGTGTATATACGTGTATGCACTAATCCAAAGTTAGCATAGTTATTATGCAGCTTTGATTTTTTTTCCCAAAGCACAATAGACAATATATATATATATACTAACCATACTAAGTTTGGATTCTACAGTATACAGAGTATAGTGAATTTTTCAGAAGCTCTCTGTGATTTATAAACAACTGATATAATTAGTATATAAACAAAAAGTTGTTTTAGGTTACAAAGACAATTTTGTATCACAGTCTAGAAGTAATTAGACAGGTGGTCATGACACATGGTCCAGCATGACCAATTCAGCTTCCATATATGGTGACTATTTAGTCAGCTGAATAGACACTCGTTTAGTGTAAAGTGCATTTAGCAGACCCCCCTCAGACCACCACATGTCCCAATCTGTTGATATCAGTATGCTTGTCTGTCTCATTTTTAAAAACCTCTATTTGTTACAAATATAATAATTAAACTGTGAAAGAGCAGAAAACAGTGTGGTCCTAAATACACATTGTGGTCACCAGTCATGTGAAAAAAGGGCTTCTCTCCTATGAAGGGGTTGTCCAATTCCATAGAGAAGCAGAGACAACAGTGCTGATGCTAACTAAATTAGCATGACTTACTTGTGTGGCGCCGCTGAGGGTTCAGTCGCCACAGAGGTACTGCACCTCCTCCTGAGGTGTGGTACCCCACCATCCAGGTAAGGTGGAGACACCTGACCACGCTCCAACAACTGCATCCCACACAACACAGTAGTGTAGCAAAGCACCCTTTGGTGGCTCCCTGCTTGGAACACGAAGCGTGCTGGGAGGCGGGTGGAGTTTAGGTTGCATCAAAAGAGCGGGAAGAGTTTAAGATTGAGTCAGTCTGACAGAGTCAGAGGAAGAGTGAAGATCCCCTGAGTGGGATGGAGGAAGGAGGTGCTGCAGCCGACCTCAGTGACCTGGGTCCGCTGGCACAGGAAAGGAACTTTGATAGAAAGCCTGACTCTCCATAAGAAGGAAAGGATTAGTACGGAACGTAAGGAGAAGAGAACTAAGGGTTAGGGTTAGAGGAGAACCCTTCCCAAGTTCTAAGCGCAAGGCCGGGGTCCGGTCCTCGAGGTTGTATGGATACTAATGGTCCTGCAGCAGACACCGGAGGAATAGAAGTTATCACCACTTTATTCCCACTCCAGACTTGGGGGCACAACAGCATCGATAGTGAGCCGGGACTAGGTAGTAAGGAGTCCCCGAAGTAGGCTACAGCTGTCTGCCATACAAGTAGAGTTCATAGGAACATCTGACAGGAGGAACTCCAGTGTAACTCAGTACTGTGAGTACTTCACTAAAGGCGCTAAGAGGGAGACATTCAGAAAAGGCATGTATGTTGGCGGCGTGTTGGAAAGGAGTGCTTCATCTTGCCTGGAAGTTGGCTGAGCCCCTGACCCGGAGGACACGGCACCGAGGCGGGCACCTGTACCTGCAACAGACTGTGAGTAAAGCTTTGGAACTACATGCCCTGGTGTCCTCCACTTATTCCTGCGCCAACCCGCCCAGCACTGCTACATCCTTCTGCCTAGCCCTGCGCCCGACACTACACCATCTACGTGTCACTTCATCTCACTGCCCTGGGACTACAGCCCTGCCTGTGGAGGGCTATAACATCATTGCTGCACCCCACCATCTGTCCCAGAGGATCTGTCTGCAGCGTCGGCTTAACATCTTCATTGCCGAACACCACAGGTGGCGTCATGACTCATTCATTCATAAACTTTAATCATCATAAGCACACTGAACATTTCCCCTTTGTTACAATGGGCGCCCAGGGCCACGTGCCGGGTCCCAGCTGCCATGACATCTCCCATTGAAGCTCATCGGGCCTGGTACCGAGTACCCCACAGCCCTGGGAGGGCGTCCCACTTGGCTGCCCCCTTCCAGCCTTTGTTTACAGGGCTGTACTGATAACGTTACATTTCCAAACACATATACATGCACTATGCATCAGCACACTGAAAAATGTGTACGTAAACTCCAATATTTTGACATGTAAAAAACGTGATATACTTAGTTAACATTTTTTCATCAAAAAGTGTGAAAGACATCCAGCTACGACAAGGTGTACCTCACATAAATGGCCTCTAGCCAGGGCCGGACTGGCCATCTGGTAATTCTGGCAAATGCCAGAAGGGCCTGTTTGGTCGTGGGCTACCTTGTCTGCTATGATGTCAACAGAATTGGTGTTCTCAAGACACCCATACTGTTAAGAGTTGTGTTGGAGCACAAAGTCGCTGACTCCATCACTTACCCCAGCAGGCCACGGGAATCATTAGAAATATTGGTCTTATAGTAAATCCTCCTCTTCTCTATCCAGGGTAATATTAGTAATATATTGCATCTGGTGCTTGGGGACAGTGACAGCATGGGCCTGTGTGATTTCAAATGCCAGGGCTGAATTTCAGATGCACTCTGTACCTGCCTCTAGCTCTAATGACTCACCTTTCCATGTGCCCAAACTGGCCTCAAATGAAATGAGAAGAGATATAAACCAGGCTTAGCTCTTAATGAAACCTTTTTTGGAAAAGATGGATGGAGAAGGTTTCTGAGCCCGAGGGGGATCCACCACTATTCCAAGCTACAAAAAAAGGGCCCGCACACTTTTAGTACTAAATTAAATACACTATGGCCATTTTACAAACATATACATATACTGTGTGTCAGCACACTGCTGATAATGAATACATAATTTCTACTATTACTACACACATTAAAAAAAAACAACATAAAAACCATTCAACCACAACAAGGTGCACCTCATATGGATGGTCCCTAACGCTAAGGTTATACAGCATTATTCCCCCAATCCCTGGGCTTGTCAATCATGTGCTGCTTAAAGATGTAGGTCTTAAATATTTAAAGGAATCCTGTCATGTGATTCATGCTGCCCAAAGCATGGGCAGCATGACTCTCATCCTGCCTGTAATATTGCAGCCAGGTATGTTCTTCTTTCAAACGCTCTGGAGTTGAAGAAAAAATATACTTTAAAGGCCTGGCCGAGGACCATAGCAGGACACAAAACTTGTTTGGTGTTGCCTCCAGCTGATTCCTCTCAGTGCCGCTGCACGTAATTGACAGGTCTCTCCCTCTTGTGTACATAGGGAGTCACCTGCCAATCACCTAGAGTAGCTCTGGGAAGAGCCGGCCAAGGGCAGAGCCGGACTAGTCTGGTCTACGGCTATGGTCCCCGGCAGGATCTTCAAAGTATATTTCCTCTGAAACACCAGAGCTTTTCAGATAAAAACATACCTGGCTGGGACAGTGGAACCAGGCTGCCATTCTTGCTGCTCCTGGTTTGGTCAACATGAACCACCTGACAGGAGCCTTATTCGCTTTACTTTACATTAATAAATATTACAAAAAAACAAATGATTTATTAAATGGGTTGAGAGCTTAGTTAATTCCTAGTATACATGTTGAAGGTATTTTGGTTGGCCTTTATATCTCCGTTAATATGATAAATCAATTGCCGTAAGAAGTGCCCTCAGCTCTACCCTCCTTAGGATATGTACACACGACGTCTTACAGATGTTGGCATTTCTAAATTCTTGAAGCAGAAGACATTTCTTTAGTTATTTTTTGTTTCATTTATAATTTTAAATATAAAATAGTGGTGACTTTTAAGCGTAAGCCGCCTGACACCTGAAGAATGGTCAGGTCAATTCTATTAGCTGCTATAAAATTTATTGAGTGCTTTTTCAGGCAAGAGTCAGGTAGAACCCACCTGAAGAAGACTCTGTGTGCACATACCCTTACCCAGCAGCTACACCAGAAGAATTATTTGATCACATGAAATTAATCAGGAGTGTATACTCATCAGTTTGCCTCATAGGACGTTGACAAGCTGAGAATTGGGATGTCCATAAATAGCAACTCTATAAAATATACATAACTATATGGATTAATGCTTACACATCTCCATACTGTAACAGATTTAAACTTTCAGCAGAATCATCCAGCAGTCAGACATTGTGGGAGAAGAAACTACCGTATTTTACTTAGAACATTGACAAACCATTATATTCATCATCACAACATGGAGGATTGCAGGAGGGAATGAACACAAACAAACCAGAGAGGTCATACAATCGAGTATAGAGTAACTACACCCATATCAGCAAGCTGTAATAGTTAGTACAACGTCATCTGCTCTCTGCTCAACACATTCCCAGCAACATAAGCCTGCAGCTGTTATATACTCCCAACAAATTCCATACTGTTAAATTGTCTGGTGTAGAAACATTTTTTTTCAAACTATATAGGTATATGCCCTGAACAGAACCTCCATGTTTTTGAGAAGTTTTGAGTTTTTGAGGAGATTTTGGAGAGTTTCCATTCATTTTCTGCCCCAAAACGTCCTAAAAACCTCAGTGTGAACATACCCTAAAAATGATGGAAGTCCCTTGTACAGTATCTCCATCAAAAAGACAGACTGCAGTATAACACAGCGGCACGGTGGCTCAGTGGATAGCCTTGCATTGCTGGGGTCCTGGGTTCAAATCCCACTAAGGACAACAACTGCAAGGAGTTTGTATGTTCTCCCCATGTTTGCGTGGGTTTCCTCCGGGTACTCTGGTTTCCTCCCACATTCCAAAGACACACTGATAGGGAATCTACATTGTGAGCCCCATTGGGGACAGTGATGATAATGTGTGCAAATTGTAAAGCGCTGCGGAATATGTTAGCGCTATATAAAAATAAAGATTATTATTATTATTATAACACGGTCGGCGATGCTCGGTCTGGCCATTAGCTCTCCTGACCTGAGAGTGACAGCTGCATAGAAATACATGCTGTCATGCTTAGGTAAGGAGAGCTGCCTGCCAGTTCAAGCATTGCGATGCGATCATCGAATGTATTATACAGCCGGCTGACCGCAACCTTAATCTGTACCCAGTCAGACCCATTTATTCTGTGGTGCCCTTATTAGGAATTAGTGATGAGCGAGCGTGGTCGAATATTGTGTTATCCGAGCATGTTCAGTTGTTATCCGAGTATCTTGGGCGTGCTCGGATGATATGTTTGAGCTCCTGGAATTGTATGTTTTGTGACTGTTAGACAGGCTCAACACATGCAGAGATTGCCTAACAAACAGGCAATCTCTGCATGTATTACAACTGTCTAACAGCCACGAATCAATCATGCAGCCGCAGGGACTCAAACATATCATCCGAGCACGCCCAAGATACTCGGATAACAACTGAACATGCTCGGATAACACAATATTCGACCACGCTCGCTCATCACTACTAGGAAAGTAAATGCTTGCTGACAGGTTTCCCATCATATACAGCTAAAATTACCTAATAATCCCATTATTTTTTCTGTTCTATCAAAATGGCCACTGATATTGCTAATATTGTAATTGATTATTTTATGTTTTCTTTCTACAGATGGAAGACCCAATACAGCTTAAAGAGGATGGAAATAAATATTTTAAGGCAAATGACTATGACCAGGCTATTGACTGCTATACCAAAGCTATAAAGCTTTTAAAAGATAAGAAAATGTTGGCAGTTCTATACCGTAATCGATCGGCCTGCCAACTTAAAAAGGTAAATGTCTAAACAAGAAATGCATTTAATCCCTTCACGCCGCAGCCCATTTTCGGTTTTGCATTTCTGTTTTTTACTCCCCTGCTTCCCAAAGCCACAACTTTTTTATTTTTCAGTCAATATGGCCATGTGAGGGCTTGTTTTTTGCGGGACGGGATATACTTTTGGTTTTACCATGTCGTGTACTGAAAAACGGGAAAAATTCCAAGTGTGGTGAAAAAGCAAAAAAAAGTGCAATTCCACAACTTTTTTTTTTTTTACCATGTTCACCAAATGCTAAAACTGAACTGTCATTACAATTCTCCATGTCATTATGAGTTTGTAGATACTAAACGTGTGTAGGTTGTTTTTTATTTAAATGGTGAAGAAAAAATTCCAAAGTTTGTTATAAAGAAAAAAAAAAATTGTATAATTTTCCGAGATCCTTAGCGTCTCCATTTTTCGTGATCTGGAGCTGGGTGAAGGCTTAGTTTTTGTGAGCTGACGGTTTTATTGATACCATTTTGGTGTAGATTTGATCTTTTTATCGCCTGTTATTGCATTTTAATGCAATGTTGCGGCAACCAAAAAGTGTAATTCTGGCGTTTTGACTTTTTTCGCTACGCTGTTTGCCGACCAGAGTAATTCTTTTTATATTGCTAGATCGGGCGATTCTGAATGCAGTGATACCAAATATGAGTATTTTTTTTACTGTTTTATTTTGAATGGGGCGAATGGGGGGTGATTTGAACTTTTATATTTTTTTATTTTTTAAATATTTTTAAAAACTTTTTTCTTACTTTTCACTTGCTTTAATAGTCTCCATGGGAGACTAGAAGCTGCGATCGTCGTATCACTTGTGCTACATAGAGCAAGGCTTCAGAAATGCTCACTTGCTATGAGCGCCGACCACTGGATGTCTCCTGCAGACCCCGGGGCTGTCAGTTGTCATGCCGACCCATCGCCTTCTGCGGTCATTTTACACAGGCACCGATGGGCGGGATTAGTGATGCGCTTCTGGCACAATCACATTAAATGCCGCTGTCAGAGATTGACAGTGGCATTTGACAGGTTAACAGCCACGGGTGGATCGCTTATCGTGGATGTATGGTGCGTGTCATGAAGGGGTTAATTATTAAAAACTACTGTAGTGTCAGTACATGAGCACTATAAACATATATGGTATACAGTAGTGCTTGAAAGTTTGTGAACTCTTCAGAATTTTTCATATTTCTGCATAAATTTCGCTTAAAACTATATCAGATTTTAACACAAGATAGATAAAGAAAACCAAAGTAAAAATTTAGTTAGTTAAAAATATTTTATGTTCAATCTATTTTATTGAGCATTTTACAAACAAAGAATATATTATATGCAAGCAGATAATATATAGAATCATAGAAAATATCTAGTATTCAAAAATGAGAATACAACCATCTATCAGTAAATCAAACATACCATGGTAGACAATAACAGTAGCCATATGGCGAACGCCAACAAGGTATTCAAGAGAGGAAGTATCCTCTATATCAGGGGTCCCCAACCGCCGGTCCGCGGCCCAGCACCGGGCCGCTGAAGTGCCCTTGCCGGTCCGCGGACACAAGGGGAGCCAGGGGCGGTCAGTGGCGTAGCGGGGGCTGGGGCGGCGTGTGTAGCGGCGGCAGGGAGCGATCCAAGCAGCTCCGCTGCCTGCAAGAGGGAATAGCAGGAGCGGAGCTGCAAGGACCCGTCCAGCTTCCTGCCCGCCGCCCGCGCTTCCTGTCTCTGACTGACAGAGAGGAGAGCGCGGCCGCTGCTGTGTCAGAGCGAGGAAGCGTGGGCGGCGGGCAGGTGAGAGGAGAGAGGTGGTGTCTGTGTGTGTGTGTACGTATAATATGTATGTGTGCGTATGTGTATGTGTGTGTGTGTGTGTGTGTATGTATGTGTGTATGTATGTGTATGTATGTATGTGTGTGTGATGTATGTGTGTGTGTGTGTGTGTGTGTGTGTATGTATTGGTCTGTGTTTGTGTAGCCTGGCCCTGGAGGAGATGGGGACATGAGGAGAAGGCCATGAGGGAAGTGATGGAGAGACAGCAGTGATGGGGTGAAGGCAATGATGGGGAGAGGGGAGTGATGGGCTGAAGGCAATGATGGGGAGAAGGGGGTGAAGGCAATGATGGGGAGAAGGGAGTGATGGGGAGAAGGGAGTGATGGGGTGAAGGCAATGATGGGGAGAAGGGAGTGATGGGGTGAAGGCAATGATGGGGTGAAGGCAATGATGGGGAGAGGGGAGTGATGGGGTGAAGGCAATGATGGGGAGAGGGGAGTGATGGGGTGAAGGCAATGATGGGGAGAAGGGGGTGATGGAGCACTTATTCAAAACCTATGGTGAGTTGAGTCACATTATAAATGTTATTTAATTCTAAGTATGCACTGCTACACTACAACTGTGTCCATAGCCCCGCCCCATTATGACCAAAGCCCCACCCCTGCCACACCTCCATCCCCGCCCTGCCGGGCCATGGAAGAATGGTCTTGCTTGAAACCGGTCCCTGGTGCAAAAAAGGTTGGGGACCACTGCTCTATTTTATGCAGAGGACAGACATAGGGTGAAAAAAGAAGGAAAGAAAGACAAGGGAAGAGGGGGAAAAAGGGAAAAAAAAAAAAATAGGTTATGGATAAAGCAGTCCTTAAAATCATGTATATATTAATGTGCAAATTCCTATGTAACTGAAATATTCAGTGGAACAAATCATGGAAATCAGGTGAGTCCTGAAACAAAATCCATCCACTCCAAATCCTTCTAAATTTATCGTTTGTACCATTGCAGTCTGCAGACAGCTCCTCCATTCTACACAGATTGACCATTTCCTTATACCAGTCTAATATGTCAGGGGGTTTGTAAGTTTCCAAAACCGCGGGATTACCATTCGTGCTGCTGTTAGACAAAACCGAAGATTATCTCTCTTCTGAGTCCCTATTGAAGAAGGTAAAATTGACAGAAGAGCTATTTGAGGGGACCTTGCTACACGGTTTCCCGTGGTTCGTTGATAATTGTCGTAAACCTTCTCCCAGAATGGCTTGATCTTAGAGCATTCCCACCAAATGTGAATCATAGAGCCCACCTCCCTCTCGCATCTCCAACAAAACCCTGAAACTGCTGGATATATTGCATGTAGTTTAGAAGGGTAATGATACCATCTCATAAGTATTTAATAGTTCTTCTCTTGTGCAATCCCAGCACTAGCAAGTTTATGAGTGAAGAGAAACCCCCTTTCCCATTCCTCAGGAGACAAGCTTATCCCCCAAGTCTCTCTCCCACGCCTGCTGAAATGTTAACTTCTCCGCTTCACCCTCTCTGCTTAATCCCCCATAAATCACAGATTTTGCATGTGGAGGCTTATTTTCCTCTACGAACAATTTCTCAAAAAAGGTGAAGTTTGAAATCGAAATTTTATCAAAATTATGTGTTACTAGGAAGGATTGTAATTGCAAGTATTCAAACCACCTAATTTTCGCATTTGGAAACTGAGCCTGTATAGAGACAAAAGAAGGCAACTCCCCATTTTCTAGCACCTGAAACAATCGGGTATCCTCCAGTGCCCTCCGACTGAGAAAAGATCCGCGCAAGTATCCAGGGAGAAAGGATGGATTGAAAAACAATGATGTAAGTGGGCTAATATTCCTATCTGGGAACCCCTTCTTTCTCAGAGTGTGCCATATTTTAAGTGTGTCTCTTGTTCAATTACAATGGACAATAGTCAATGACTCGCCAGAACACAACGGCAGATGTCTTAAAGAGACATCAAAACCCTCCTGTTCCACCCCCACCCATTGTTTAGCATCAGCCCGAAAGTGCCAGTCTAGAATCCTAAGGGTACTGTCACACTTAGCGATGTACCAGCGATCCCGACCAGCGATATGACGCGGTCAGGATCGCTGGTACATCGCTAAGTGGTCGCTAGTGAGCTGCCACACAGGCAGATCTCACCAGCGACATCGCTGGGGACGGGGGTCGCTACTTACCTGTCACACCAGGTGATCCTGCGTCCTCCCGCCCTGCTCCACGCGTCGCTCGTCGTCACAGCAGGAAGCGCCGCAGGAAGCTGACGACGAGAAACAGTCCTGGACGTTTTCGCGCTATCAGCTATAACCAGTGGGGGAGCCGGTCGGAGGTAAGTATCAGACACAGCGATATCGCTAGCAATATCGCTATAACGTCACAAGTTATTGCTAGCGATATCTCTTAGTGTGACATGCCCTTAAGTAATGTAGTAGCCTGAAAATACCTCTTAAAATTGGGAAAACCAGCACCACCTATAGATTTAGGTCGAGAAAGGGTCTGTATGCTTATGCGAGGTTTGAGTTTACCCAATATGAATTTGGTTAAAGCTGATCGTAATTAACAGAAGAAACTATGAGGGGGGGAAATCGGTATAGTTTGGAATATGTATAAGAAACGGGGTAAAACGTCCATTTTGATAGCATTCATCCTTCCAAACCAGGATAGTTTAAATTTACTATAATTCGCTAGGTCTCTGTATGTTCTGCTTAATAAAACTTGATAGTTAAGCTCAAACAATTTATTAGGATCAGAAGGGACCACGACCCCTAGATATTTCAATGACTCTCCTTGCCATTTAAATGGAAATTTATTAATGATTTGAAGGACCTCATTCTGAGAACATGATATATTTAAGGCTTCTGATTTGGAATAATTGACTTTAAAATTACTAAGTGATCCGAACCTATCAAATTCTTTTAAAATCATTGGAAACGATATTTGTGGTTGTGAGATATAAAGGAGTAAATCATCTGCATACAGAGCTGTTTTATAAGAGTTAGGTCCTATCGTGTATCCATGAATATTGATATTATTTCTGATAGCGTTGGCTAGGCGTTCCATTACCACTACGTAAAGTAATGGAGAAAGTGGGCAGCCCTGTCTGGTTCCATTGTTGATCTTAAATGGGCTGGATAATGAACCATTTATTCTGACCCGTGCTGTTGGACCATTATATAAGGCTAAGATTTTCTGTAGAAAGTGAGGACCTAGACCTATCTGTCTCAAGGCTTCCTCCATAAACCCCCAATGGACTCTATCGAAAGCCTTCTCTGCATCTACAGATAAAAGACCTAGTGGTGTGGAGCTAGTTTTTGCCTTGGAGATGATAAGGAATGTCTTAATTGTATTATCCCGGGCTTCTCGCCCTTTGACGAATCCCACCTGATCATTATTGACCAGGGAAGGAAGTAAAGGGGCTAGCCTCTCAGCTAAGATTTTTGAAAATAATTTAATGTCCATGTTTAAGAGAGAAATCGGCCTAAAGTTGGCAATTATTGAAGGGTCTTTACCTGGCTTAGGAAGCACACTAATGTGTGCTTCTAGAGACTGGGGAGCAAATCCAGTACTTTCATCAATAGCATTGAAAGTTTTTGCCATTATTGGAGAGAGTTTTTCCCTAAAGTTTTTATAAAACGCCAGAGTGAATCCGTCTGGACCAGGGCATTTACCCGACAGAGAGTACCGTATTGCCAAATCGATCTCTTCTATTGAAATCTCCTCCTCTAAAGCTTTCAGAGCTGAACTACTCAAGTTAGTTAAAAATATTAGACTTTGTCAAACTTTAAATATTAAAAATGATCCAATATCACAAATCAGTGAGTGGTAATAGTATGCAAACCTTTAGACCATGTTCCAATATAGCTTAAATGCTGCATTTTTTAGTGCAATTAATCTGCTATGTTTAACTGTCCAAGCAAAATGAATTTGATTTCATGAATAGTCAATAGCACTGTTTGGTACTTTTGAAATAATGGCCTATTCAACGGATGGGTCATCAATACCATATTGATTGATGGGGGTGCAACACCCAGCACCCCCACTGATGAGTTTTTTGTGGTTCCATTGGCAGCCGCATGTGCTCAATTGTGGAGCGGAACAGCGCACCACTGTCAACTGTTATGTGGCCACTGCGGGGTACTGCAGGTCCACTCAC
Source organism: Dendrobates tinctorius (assembly GCF_039654945.1). Classification (NCBI taxonomy): domain Eukaryota; kingdom Metazoa; phylum Chordata; class Amphibia; order Anura; family Dendrobatidae; genus Dendrobates; species Dendrobates tinctorius. The sequence continues at coordinate 38,743,483 of NW_027361675.1, forward strand.
ATTCTTTTGAATAGGGACAGATATGCTGTACCCAGCTGGGGCCACTACACAGATGACTGAGCTGCGATGTGCAGCCCCACAACTGAACAGTTATGGCCACGACTGGCACTGGGAACAGGTAGTCAGCAGTTGTGTCTTGTTTCGCACTCCTAGTGATCAGACAGTGATGACCTAATCCTAAAGATAGGCCATCAATATAAAAGGGGTTGGCCACTACTAGGACAACCCCTTCTGAAACCAAATGTTATGCCCCGATAAAATAATTAAACCTATACTCACCTGCCGTGCCGGTGCCGTTCCCATGGTGTCAGCACTCGCTCTCTCCGGGGCTGTGATGCGGTGTTGTGACATGTGACACCGGCGCCCAATCAGCACTGGCATCACTGTGTCAACCTTCGAACAAACTGAACATGGAGAGGAAGTCCAGTTTGCAGCTGATCCCTGGCTTCCTCTTCATGTTCAGTTTGTCCAAAGGTGGACACAGTGATGCCAGTGCTGATTGGGCGCTGGTGTCGCATGTCACAACACCACATCACAGCCCCAGGAAGAGAGAGTGCTGATACTGCCGGTACGGTGCCAGAACGGCAGGTGAGTATAGGTTTAATTATTTTATTGGGGCATAACGTTTGGTTTAAGAAGCGGTTGTCCTAGTAGATAGCACAAGAACGCTGAGCCAAGTACCTGACTTCAGCAGTCACATTCTCTCGTTGAGAACTTACCACTGCAGCCATGTCAGCAAGGACCATAGGTAGCTACATAGAAGTATCACAGCAACAGCAGGGAGTAAGTAAGATTGGTAAATATTACTAAGGCTGGAGTCACACTAACCTGCGCAAAATACGGTCCGTAGTTTACATGCGTAATACGGATGAATGACCCCTAAATAGTGCTCCGTAGGCCATCCGTAAGCAAGGTGAGGTCGCGTATTTTGCGCATGTCTGCATCCGTATGTAATCCGTGTGGCATCCGTATGCAATCCGTATGGCGAGATTTTCTCGCAGCCTTACAAAATGGACATTTAACGGTTTTGAGGCCTGCAAACAATTTAAATCATTAGCCTGCACCCTATTTAGACACTCAGAAACAGGTGGCTGCCTCCATTCTGTCCATTTGTCACCTTGCTTTCACGAGGTGTGTTGGTGTTCTTTGTGCAGCATGGCAGAGGGTCTGAGATTCAATACAACTGAGAAGGTTCTCTTTACCTGGCTTTTGTCATGGCGCTTTGGGCAACCATACCCAGTGATAGTGGATCCGCGGAGGAGGAGACGCATGTGGGTACATCAACTTTTGAGGCAACGACTAACAAGAGGTCATTTTCACCGCCTCTATTCTTCTCTGCGGGAGCATCCGGGGAAATTTTACCAGTACTGTCGCATGAGCATTTCCACATTTGATCGACTCTTGGAGACAGTGCGCCCTGGGATAACCTTTCAGGACACAAGGATGCGCAAAGCGATATCTGCAGAGGAGCGACTTCTATTCACAATACGGTATGTACTACACAACCACATTCTCTATGTTCATAATGTGTGTGCATAATTATGTTTTTTGGCCTTCTTGGACAAAGTTTAATGCCCTCATCTTACTCCAAAAATGTTTCAACTTACACACCAGAATGTTAGATCTAATATGTCCTGCATATCACTTATTCATTGTGCCACCAAATATGTGTGTTATTCTCTCTCAATTCCTACCAAGTTTGGTCGGCATGTAACTGATTTTTTTTTACTTTAGGCATTCTAAACTTAACAATTTCTGTTGTTCTACAGCTTCCTGTCCACTGGCCTGTCTTATGCCGCCCTCCACCATGAGTTTCTCATTGGAAAGTCAACCATTTCAGGCATAGTGAGGTCTACATGTACAGAAATCTGGACAAGACTCCATTAAGTGGTCATGCCCGAGCCCAGGATGGAAGACTGGTTGAGGGTTTCAAGGGACTTTGAGGAGGACTGCCAGTTTCCAAATTGTATTGGGGCCCTGGATGGCAAACATATCAGGGTGCGTAAGCCGCCGAACTCTGGCTCCCAATTCTTCGATTATAAACAATACTTTTCTGTTGTATTGTTGGCTCTGGTAGACCCTCAATACAAGTTTATAATTGTTGACATTGTGGCCTATGGAAGGACGGGAGACTCTAGAGTTTTCAATACTTCCATAATGGCTCGGCGGCTACGCACCAACCAGTTGGATCTACCACCACCACGCCAGCTACCAGGCTCCCCCGAAGAATCAGTCCCTTATGTCCTTGTGGCAGATGAGGACTTTCAGTTATCGCGCAATGTCATGAGGCCATATCCCCGGCGCAACCTTGACCACAGGCGCAGAATTTTTAACTTGCGCCTATCACGTGCTAGGCGACTGGTGGAGTGTTCCTTTTGGATTCTTTGTGCCAAATGGCGGGTACTCCAGTCTGCCATTCAGTTGAGTGAGCAAAATGTGAATGAAGTTGTGAAAGCCTGTGTTGTTCTGAATAACTTCACCAGGATACATGATTGTTCCTCATCTGATGGTGTTGTGCGTAGGCCGGACAATGTGCGCAGGGTGAGACCACCTATGAACCCTCAACGTAGACTGCTTTCTGGCCTAAAAGTGCGTGATATTTTCACTAATTACTTTATCTCACCTGAGGGGGCAACTTCTTGGCAAGAGCATACTGTGTCTATGTTATAATTTTTTTCTTTAATTGTGTCTAAATATATATTACTCAAGCCCTTATGATTCTATGAGTGTTTCATTGCATTGGTTGGTGTCTGGTAGTATGTTGTGAGGGATTGTCAAAAATCACACAGAGACGTTAACTAGAGTAGACAAATTTTTAGTTTTGCCTTTTTTTTTTTTTTGGTTTGCTTAAAGGCAAACATAATATTGCCCTAAGAACATTTTGGCAATGGGCAAAATGACCCTTTGTGCCTTCTTTAACTTTTTTGTAAAATTAACATTACATAACAAAACACAAAAAAAGATTAGGCAATAACAACATTGCTGCATGACAAGATTAAACTAGATTTGCCAAAAAAAGGTGAGCTCCATCACCAAAATAAAGGCTACAAGATAACACTCACATTTCTTCATAATGATTTCCAATCATAGAAAGATTCCACCATGACAGGCAAGGCTACCTCACAGCTTTCAGACAGATATTACCTGTCTGTAAAACAGATAATATTTAACCATGCTATACTGGAAAGGATGAAAAAACAAAACTCACTTGTTAAGACATAGAGAGAGCGTGATATTCTGAATGCTGGTTGCCTTGAATTTTTTTTCTAGAAATTGCTAGCAAAAAAGGTGTCTACTTCACTAAGGCCAGCACGCCTTTCCTAGGCATTAGCAAGTGAGTAGTGTATTTTCATCCTTTCATTTTACAGTATAGCGCGTTGAAATATTCTCTTTTTTACACACATGTAATATCTGTCTGAAAGGCGTGAGGTAGCGTTGCCTGTCATGATGGATTGTTTCATATGCTTGGAAAACATTGTTTAAAAATGTGAATGTTAAATTATGTTCAAAATGTTGGTGATGGAGAACACCTGTTTTTTCCTTTCTATTTGGAGCACCAGTTAAAACGCACTGGACATCTCCCGCCATCAGAATCATAAATCCTCATAGGTTGGGGAAGGGGAACGTGGAAGAACAGGCTGTGGGTGCTGCTGGACACTGTGGGCAACATCGCCCTGTGTGGGGCCATATTGTTGCCCATGATGCTGGTATTGTCCTGCCTCCTGTGACTGTTGGGGATACTGGCCAGAATAATGATGATGGTGAGGGGCTTCTTGTTGGCTGTGGTAGGCACGGGGCTCATACCCACCAAGATAGCCAGATCGTCCCCAACCAGGTTGGGACCAGCCTCCAACACTGGTTGGGTACAAGTGGCCATATTGGTGGGTTGGCTTGAGGCTGACATTTGGGCCTGCGGAATAGAAGGTTGGGTAGTGGGAGAAAGGGGTTGAGGTGTTGGCCCACGTATTAGGGGCTGTTCGGACCCTGCTTGAGCAAGCATCTGTGTGGATGTGATGCCTCATCTTCAGCCATCCTTCTTGTAGGGGGAGAAGATGGGCCAGCCACCTCATCCCCTACAGGATCTATAATGGGCTCTGCCTCTGAGGCCGTTCCTCGATCCATAAGGTTGGATTGAGTTCTGTTATGAAATAGAACAGAGGCAAAAATACATCAATATTTTTGTCCCTGTAAAGTATTTGTGTAATGTATTTGTGTAATGTGGTGTGAGGTATGTACTTACGGTCTCAGATCCAGAATTGGGGCGAGGAAGGACAGCCGGTCATAGTATATGTACTTTCTTTTTACATATCCAGCATCCCCACTCCTGGACCACTGCTGGCGTTCCCGGCGGAACTGGTCCCGGATGCTTCGCCAGCGTTTCATCACATCTTCCACTGCAATGTGACAGGAAATATTGTCAAATTCACATATTTGAGAGGTCACATTTTCTAACAGTAGTCTAGGCATGGGGACTTCTGGGGTGTGCGTTCTACCCATGGTGGCATATGTAATTGGGCAGATACACAGGGTCTCATTAGCTACACTTAAAATATTTTTTTTGGCTAGGAGGATGAGGAGCTTTTGGCCTAACCCCAAATTATGGCTGTGTGAAGCCACGTGTCACATCCAAATGTAACGGCCTCATGAGGCAAAAAGTACATGCACAGGAAGGGGGGTGCTGATTCTATATTCCTTTTTTTTGCGCGCTAAGGTTAATGATGTTTAGCGTTGCACTTAAGAATTTTATGCTGCTCATCACGTGGTCGGTCACCAAAGTCATGGTACATCTGGCGACAGATGCGCCTCCGTGACGCCTCCTTTCTTGTCTGGTTAGCATAATTTGCTTTGCGTGGGTCCCATATTTCGGGTCGCTCCTGCACCAGGACAATGAGCATCTCAACATTAATGTACGTGGACGCCATGCTGCTGTTGTACTCCGTGGAGGCGTACTTCCTGGATGTCTGGAGCGCTTTTTGAGCTAATTTGCATGTCTAGGCTTCCTGATGATGGATTGGCCCATTTCCTGTCACCAGCCAAAAGACCTGCGTATTGCTCGCAGGTCACACGTGTGGTCCGTGTGTAATCCGGATTTTTTGAGCACCCATAGACTTGCATTGGCGTACTATGGGCGTAGTATGCTGACAATCGCAGCATGCTGCGATTGCACGGAGCGTAGGATATGGATGAGAAATATACGCCTGGTGCGAGGGACCCCATAGAGAATCATTGGTCCGTGTCTAATGCGTGCTTTTAGCGCCTCTCACTCGCCCGTATTCCTTGCCAGTGTGACTCCGGCCTTAGAAGTTAAATCTCAAAAACCCCATTAATTTGTTGTGAGACGGTGCTGCAGGCAAGCTAAACACCTGCTCCTGAGTTCCTCAATAATTTACACTATATCAGCTGGTAGTATCATCATTGGAACAGTACAATAGGGCATCTAACTTCCAACACATCTTGTGCAATGCTTTTCATATTAGATCCTAACTACTTCACCATACCCCTAAGGCTATGTTCACACGTTGAGTTTTTGCAGCAGGTTTTTAAGTAAATTAAAAGCTGCTTTTTACAGAACCAGCAAAAGCTATGAGATTTCAGAAATCTGCACAAGCTTGTTTTTTTTGTGACTAAATTGGAAAACAGCTGTGTTTTGAAAACTGAAGAATGTCAATTCTTTCAGCATTTTTGCAGCATTTTTTCAATGGTTTTTCACCCATAGAAAGCAATGAGTAAGTGCAAAAATGCATCAAAAATTCTGCTCTTAGTTTGTTTGCAGCATTTTTGGTGAAAAAAAACAGGTACACAGGATGTAAAAACCCATTTATTTTTGAGATTTCCTAGTTCTGAACATTAATGCCTTTGTATCTTCACATGAGCATGGATATTAGCATTAGTACTGTTTTAACCCCTTAGTGACAGACCTAATTTTTACAATTCTGACCACTGTCACTTTATGAGGCTATAGCTCTACAACCCTTCAATGTATCCCACTGATTCTGAGACTGTTTTTTCGTGACATATTAGGGTGTGTGCAGACGCTGCGGAATCCGCTGCGGATTAATCCGCACTGATTTTGCAAAAACCGCAGATAAAACCGCAGGTCAAAAGACCTGCGGATTATCTGCGGTTTAGCCTGCGGTTTGGTCCTGCAGTTTCACCATCTCCACAATGGTGGAGATAGGAAACCGCTGCGGATTCCGCAGAAAGAATTGACATGTCAATTCTTTCTGCGGTTTCAAAACCGCAGGAAAACCGCGCGTATTAATCCGCACCGTCTACACAGAGGTTTTTGGTTACCATTCATTTGAATGGTACTGTACACCGCAGCTAAAACTGCTGCGGGTCCGCAGCGGCCAAAACCGCTGCGGAACCGCAGCGGAATCCGCAGCGTGTGCACATACCCTTATACTTTATGTTAGTGGTAAAATATCTTCAATATAACTTGCGTTTATTTATGAAAAAAATGGAAATTTGGCAAAAATTTTGAAAATTTTTGTACCCTTAAATCAGAGTAGTGTCACACAAAATAGTTAATAAACAACATTTCCCACATATCAACTTTACATCAGGACAATTTTGGAAACTTTTTTTGTTGTTAGGACATTATATGGGTTAAAAGTTGACCAGCGACTTCTCATTTTTCCAACAAAATTTACAAAACCATTTTTTTTAGGGACCACCTCATATTTGAAGTCAGTTTGGGGGTCAATATGACAGAAAATACCCAAAAATGACACCATTCTAAAAACTGCACTCCTCAAGGTGCGCAAGACCACATTCAAGAAGTTTATTAACGCTTCAGTTGCTGAACAAAAGCAATGTGGAAGGAAAAAATGAACATTTTAATTTTTTCACAAAAAAATTACTTTGGAACCAATTTTTTTTTTAATTTTCACAAGCTTCTCAGGAGAAAATTGACCACAAAATTTGTTGTGCAATTTCTACTGAGTACGCCAATACCCCGTATGTGGGGGAAAGCCACTGTTTGGGTGCATGGCAGGGTTCAGAAGGGAGGGAGCACATTTGACTTTTTGAACGCATAATTGGATGGAATCAATGATGGCGGCATGTCGCGTTTGGAGATCCCCTAATGTACCAAAATAGTGGACCCCACAATTCTAACTCCAACCTTAACCCTAACACACCCCTAACCCTAATACCAACCTTAACCATAACCCTAACCACAAACCTAACCCATATCCCAACCCTAACCGTAATGCCAACCATAGCCACAACCTAACCCTAGTCCAACCCTTACTTTAGCTCAACCCTAACTTTAGCACAACCCTAATCCTAGCCCCAACCCTAACTTTAGCCCCAACCCTAACTTTAGCTGAACCCTAACCCTAGCCTCAACCCTAACCTTAGCCCAACCCTAACTTTAACCCGACCCTAACTTTAGCCCAACCCTAACCCTAACTTTAGCCCAACTTTAACCCTAATGGAAAAATGGAAATAAATACTTTTTTTTATTATTTTTACCTAACTAAGGGGGTGATAAAAGGGGTTTGATTTACTATATTTTTTTATTTTGATCACTGTGATAGGGTCTATCACTGTGATCAAAATGAACCAATAGGAAAAATTTCCCATTGTTGCCAGACGATAGGTCTCAGCGGGCGCACTGCACATGCGCCCGCCATTTTCTTCCTGGAAGAAGACGCCGGGGGCAGGGGGACTTAACGAGGGGATGAAGAGACACCCTGGTGGTACTGAGGGAGGATCACAGGACCCCATTTCTCTCTCCTCTGATGTGTGATCCGTTCACATCAGAGGAGAGAGAAATTAAATGGGAAATCAGACTTTTTTTGCAGTCGCCGTTATTCCGTGAATAACGGCAATCACAACACCGGGGTCCGTAAAAAACGACTAAATCATGTTGTCAGGACTCTAATGTCAGGACCCTGTCAACGTCGGCAAACTGCCACGCAGGGCAGGGTGACTTACCCACATTATGGGAGAGCACGGGGTCCAACACTGTAGTGATGGTTCAAGCAGACAGGACCTGCGGCACAGAAAATAGAATGGAGTCCCAAGACCTACGATCATGTGACTGCAGGGGGCGGGGCTTAGCATCCTACTGCTGCAGATGATGTAATGTACCTACTGCAGGGCATCTGTTGTAGAGGAGAGGAAAACGCAGGTCAGACAAGCGAGGGTCGTACACGGAGAGGGCTGTGCGGTACCAAGGGACGAGCAGAGAATAGTCAGGTCACAGGCAGAGGGTCATACACAGAGAGATAGCGCTGTACAAGAGGGACAGGCAGAACTCGTAACAGGGACAGAACTGGATCAAAACCAAACAAGCAACAAATTATCAGGCACAAGGCACACGTACGCACGAGGTCAACTAACTCAGCCGAGGGCAGGAGTATAACTGACACCGGACCTAGGTCGAGAGAGCATTAAATAGCCGCCCTCTGCCAGAGAGAGGCAGAAACAATTAACCCCTGTCTGACCAGGACGGGCCAAAGACAAACCCCATCCTGGATCATGACACATGTTCTCTGGAGTCTCAGCTACACCCGATAGTCGAGAACACAGAGAAATTCTGACTCTGGGGGGTGCTATACACTTATTTCTCACCTCTGTTAAAAAGCGGTGCTGAGGCATAAGTACTCTTAATTGTTAAAAGGGGTGTTGGTGGTCGTTAAGGGGTTAATTAAATTAGTGATATGTGTTAAAGTAAACAATCCCCTACCAACTTAATGCCTTACAAATGTGTGAAGGTAAATAGTGCCTTACCAAATCAATGCACTACCAATGTGGTAAGTAAACAATGCCCTACCAATTCAACTTTCCCCTCCTGTTTTTACATTTGCAATTAAGTATTTTTCATGAACTCACGTAACTTTAGAGTGGAAGCAAAGCTGAACTTTGGGACCCAGAAAAACTCAGAACAAAAGTAATGTGAATACTTTTCCGCCCAATGATGACAAAAGTATTCTCAGAGTGATACCTTTATTGGCTAATCAGAAAATAATATGTTTGCAAGCTTTCAGAGCACAGAGGCTCCTTCTTCAGGCTTGATAAATCTGAAAAGTATTCACATCGATTTTTCTGGCTAACACGGTACCACAGTATAATTTATTATTGTACATCAGAAAAAAAGTAACAAACATGCAGCAAAAAAAGCAGCAAAACCTGTGTTTTGTCTGCAGGTTTTTTAATGCCAAGAGATCAAGGTTTGGTTGCAGAAAAAAAGCAGAAAAAAGCAGTGTGTGAACATGCCCTAATAATTTATTTTCTCTTTTTGAAATTTTCAAAGGAGAACTACGTTCAAGCAGCCTCTGATGCCTCCAAAGGTATGTAGACCCTCCTGGTGGACTCCCCATTGTAGGTCTACATTCTGTTGTGATGCGGTTTAGTCTAGAATAGCTCAGATTTGCAAGGATGAGTTATATTTACTTCACTGAGCTTATTTGTGCACAATAAAATACCAACAATCACTGTGAGTTCTCAGTCCATTGGTAGAAACCGATCTGTAGAAGATAAAAACCGCCATGTTCAAATGGATGTGAAAAAAACTAATATAAAATCCGCCAGCATTAAGTCATTCATGAAAAAAGAAGTGCACCCTTAGTTATGTCAGTGCACTGCCAGTCCACCTAAACCTGTAATGTGTTTCATGCTGACCAAAGAGCGGGCAGAACGAATCAGAGCCAGGCTGTATGATTGCAGCTAGGCACGTTTTCTCGGAAACACTCCAGGCTCCAGATCATGCGTTCTCACTGGGAGGGAGCTCTCTATCCTCAGCTCAACATCCAGCTTCTCTCCACGCATCTACACACGTTACCCTCCTCACACTATTTCCCCTCCTGGCTCTCAGAGCGCGCTCCGCCCCAATCCTGGTTCAGAGCTCCCACTGCTGGCCTGGAATGGGAACTGTGTTGTATGTAAATGATTAACTGTCAGAGAGACCCTTCCTTGCTTCCAAGCATGACATCACCCTCCCCGGAGGAAGGCAATGCCATTGTGGCGACCATACTCCTGGGGGCGCCACAGATAGATGGTAATGCAGCAAGATGGGTCACTCCCCTCAGCAGGAGTCTGCCTCTGGGGCAATGATTGGAGTTGTAGTGAGCAGTGCAGCAGAAAGAAGCAAGGAGGCGAAGGAATTAAGTCTTTACCTTTACTGATGATAGATGCAGGTTGAATCCAGGGGTTCTGGTCACCAGGTCCGGGGTCCAGCTAGTCTTGGAGCAGCTGGAGTTCACTCCACTAAGTGGGTAGAATAAGCCTTTCATTCTCTGCCCGTTTGTTTGGAGATTCAACAGCTTATGAGCTGATGTGTACTGCCTGCTTGTGTTCTGTAGCAGCTACAGCCAGCATACATTGTGAGCTCTTTGTAAGCTGTCCTTTCGGTCTGAATCCTCTATAATGTGGTGTTTCTAGTGGTCCAAGGGGGGCCAGAGAACCTGCATGCCCCCGGTCTCCAGATTCTGCTCTCAGGATTTGCAATCACTGGTTGCCCAGGAGTCTGGTCTCCGGTTCTCTTCCTAATCCTAGGGTGAGCCTTTCATCACTCCAACCCCTGGAAACTCCATGTGCTCTCTCTTCCCTACCTTTCCTCCACACTTGTTAGTGCAGCTTTCTTCAAACACTTCTGTCCAAATAATGGCCGCTGGTGGAGGAGCATGTGGCCAGATCAATCCATCAGCCTCCTCCAATTGTAAAACACTTCACATATGAAAGCTTCTTTTCTATAGGAGGAGGCTGACGGACAGATCTGGTAACATGCTCCTTAGATTAGAGGTATTTGCTAATTTTATTCTTATTATTACACCTATTACATATTGGGAAAGGATCTTGGAGATGGGAATACCTCTTTAAGTGAAAGATCTGGCACAGTGTGGTCAGATCAATTGAAAAGCAAGTGTTTTGTTCTATTTTCAGCCATTGATGTGGATGGATCAGATGTGAAGGCTTTATTCAGGCGCTGTCAGGCCCTAGAAAAACTGGGGAAATTGGACCAAGCATTTAAGGATGTTCAGAGATGTGCAACACTTGAGCCGAAGAATCAAACATTCCAAGAGATTCTCCACAGAATAGGCACTGATATCCACCAGAAGGTAAGTCTACGTTAGAACTACTGAGGAGTTAGAAAGTGGCTAAACGCATTTTCAGGCAAGCTGTAAAACAACTACGGTAGGCTGTGCCAGGCAAGCTACCTTCCTGCAGCAGACCACCATGGCAGTGGGCTTCATACAGTCTGATTCGGATGTTAAACTAAGAACCTCATGTTCAGTTATATATATTTTTGCCTAGCGGAATTCGATCAATGTATGATTTTTGGAGGTGCTGTCCATTCTTTTTTTTCAGCAAAAGTTTAACTGTGTTTTCCATTGAAATCTCTGCCATAATCAGTTGTGCATAGATCTTTGTGTTATTAAATTTTTTTCTTACATGGCACAACCTGTATTAAGAATAAAATATAGAAATCTTGCAATTTTTTCACTGACCACTAGGCCTTTAGACTCTAACTTCCTATTAATTCTAGAAATAACATGTACATTGGCCCAATGGGTGTATCCTGATTAGTATCGTTTGTATTGAAGTGTCTAGTGAGCATGTACAAAGGTCATCACATATTCTAAATGGTGGATCCTTTATTATCCACTGTCTATAGAGATGTCACCTTTCATTGTAATCCTGCCTCTGATGGTAAGGAGCCTGCTGTAAACTCTTCCTGAAAGGACAGAAACTATGAGTCTAATGAAGACCCAGTGGCCAGTGTTAAAATTGCAAGATTACAATTTTTTTTTGTAAAAAAAATGATTGTGATACGAACATGAAAATATTGGCAAAAATGTCTTACAAATAAATGTAACACGAAAACTTGACTTATACAATAAGTTATTTTCTGATGATAGCTTCCTTTTAGAGGGAACCTGACCACGGAAACATGCTGCCCCATCCATGGGCAGAATGTATGAGACAATAGCTGTGTGTATGTTTCACGCTTCTCTCTGCATGCTCATCTTGAATGGTGTTTTTCACCCTACGTGCATGTATAGAGAGAGACCTGTCAGTCATTGGCAGCCTGGAGGAGAGAAGCTGTCAGGACAGGACTTTTTGACTAGTCTCTGGTGCTTAGTATCCAGACGGTTTGTAAAGTATGTTTTTCTCTGAAACGCTGCAACGTTTCAGAGTCAAATATACATGCTGTATAAAAAGGTGTGGGGTGCACCAAACAATCAATGGGTTCTATATATGAGGGTGCAAAAGCCTTGCATGGAGAGAACCATGAAATGTGAGAGAAAAAAGACCAAGCAAAGAATGGCCTGCACACCAATTAAATCTGATAACACATAATAACCGTAGAAAAATGCTTTATTGGAAAACACAACACACGTGTTAAAAACAATTAAAAAGGACAAAGGAAGTCCATGTAACACCCCTGCATATAATAATCACATACAGCCATAATAGGTATAGAGCCCTTTTTGTATCATTAAGAGTACAGACAATGAAAAGCCATCACAATACACCATGTGTGCAGAGTTTTTTCTGAGACGTATGTAGTCTCCAAATTGATTCCTATATACCAGCCCAATGTACAAACTTTCCAGGACCACAATTCAGGAGCCTGCAAACAAATAAGGCTGTTAAAAGTGGCACTTCCCCTGATGAAGTTGCTTTAAGCAAGCGATACGCGTGTGGTTGCTCCTCACACCCCTGCTCCATGTCTTCAGCCCTGTGTTAACTTTATTTTGGATGCCTATGGGCATTATTCCCTTGGCTATCCACAGACTTCATGGGTGCCTGGCCATCCACCAGCACATCATCTGGCAATATTGAGCTGGCTTTCAGGGTTTTTGCTCATTAGGTGGTTCAGTGAGTATGTAGCTACAACTTCTCTTACATTTTAACAGCCTTATTTGTTTGCAGGCTTCTGTAGGAGGGGTGTTGCTGTGTTCTTACCCCTGAAGACACCATTGCGTCAATATAGTGTTATGTGAATAGTGTCATGCGTTTCTGTGCATCTAGTGTGTAATGTGATATGGTGTAGTATAAGTACTGTTAATATAGCAATGTAAAGTATAATATGCATTACATAGGGGAACTCGCCAGGGGTGCCGCCTCTCCCCGGCCCTTTTTGCTCTGGCAATCGAGGCACTGGCAATATTAGATCGACCCCCTCATATTGCTGGTATAGAAATAGCGGGTCGAATTGATACCATAGGCCTCTATGCTGATGATATGATAATATTCATGGACAAAGCAGAGGAAACTCTGGAGAGAGTGATTACTACGGTAAATAAATTCGGTAAATATTCTGGCCTATATATAAATTGGGAGAAATCTGCTTTGATGCCACTTTCCCATGCTCCAATGCCACGACTTGAAACTCTCTCATCACTGCCCATTGTAACCAGTTTCAAGTATTTGGGTGTCCACATTTCCCAAGACAGTAAGTTCGATTTGCGACTTAATGTGTATCCACTGCTGGAGTTGGTTAAGGCCAAGTTTGCGATCTGGGGTAAACTTCTGTTGTCTGTGGCTGGACGCATCAATTTAATCAAAATGATATTACTCCCTAAGCTTAGTTATTTTCTACAACATAATGCTGTAGTGGTGCCCAGATCCTTTTTCGCTAATCTGAATTCCCAGATCACATCTTTCATATGGGGGAAGACCAGGCCCAAACTTAAATTATCCATTTTGCAGAGACCTAGGAAGGAGGGGGGGGCGGCGCTACGGGACTTATTTTTGTACTATTTGGCCGGACAGGCCAAAGCCATGAACACATGGATGCCTGGTGGTCACCTTCCTAATTCTGAGAATCATCTACTTCATGCCGCACAGGTTGGTTGCCCGCTGGGATTTTTGGAGATGAGGAAAGTAAGTGTCCCACGGTTGTTGCTTACCCCTGCTTCGATTGTAACGGTCGGTGTGGAGGCAGATTAAAAGGGTGGTTGGTTTTGAAGATATCATAGCTGAGATGCCTCTGTGGAATAATGGTTACCTTCCAGCGTTACTTGAGCACCCGTCTGCTGAGTTTTGGACTCAGTATAATATTTGCACGATAGGCGATCTATATGATCATGGAACTCTGATGTCTTTTGAACAACTGCAAGTTAATCATAATGTCCCGAGATCACAGTTCTTTCGGTATCTACAACTGAGGTCAGCTATTTAATCGCATATAAGGTCTGCAGGTATAGATATTGTTATTTCGTCTCTACCCTTGATAGGGATCCTTAAGTCTCAGGGCCCCCAAGGTCTCATCTCCTCTTTATATACATATATGCTGTCGGTGGGGACAGGACCTGCTATAGACTCCGTTAAGAAAAAATGGGAGAGGCTCGTTCCGAATGCGCAAGGAGAGGAGTGGGAAGAAATACTGGAGTCCTCAATTAAGGTGTCTCCATCTGTTAATAACAGGATGATCCAATTATATATTATAAATCAATCATATTTGACTCCAACTCGACTCTTTAAGATGGGCCAATACCAATCATCGGAATGTTTGAGATGTCATTCAACAGATGCAGATTTTATCCATATGATCTGGTGCTGTCCTGTCGTTGCGCAATATTGGAGAGAGGTGACATCATTATTAACATCCTTGGTACAGGTTCCTGTTCCACTTGAACCGCTGGTCTGTCTGTTTGGGGTCTGGGACGAGGAGACATGGGATCAATATGTTGGGATCTTTCTACGGGAGACGTTGTTTATGGCACGAAAGGTACTGGCATTAGGATGGATGGGAGGCTCATCTTCCTCACTCGGGTCCTGGGTTAATTTAGTGAACTCGATCATCCCATATGAACGCACACTATATCAAAACAGAGGGTGCCCGGGTAAATTTGAAAAGATTTGGGAGAGGTGGAATTCCTCTCACCTCACTTTGTAGAGTGGAGATGTCACATAACAATAAAGGATTAAGTGTGTGAAAGTAGGCTGCGGAATAGTTTAGGTTAGGTTTATGTTTTTGTAGATGTAGATTTGGCTAAAAAGTTAGGCAGATCTCATTACACAAGTAATAATACAAGACCATTGTGATTCAAATGACATTATATTTCGCTTTATTCTGTATACATCTGGTATGCACATTTTGCCTTATACTTTAATGTCATATGAACATATATATATTTTGTATTATGTTTAATATTATATACCTGTATGTATACTGTATATCTGTTTATGACTCAATAAACGAATTAAAAAAAAAAAAAGTATAATATGCATAGTGTGTGTATAGTATAAGGATATGGACAATAGGCTTAGTACATTCTGTTAAAGGATAGTATCTGTAGTTAGCTGAAGGTACAAGATAAGACACAGTTAATGATTGGAGCTAACCTACAGTGGGAGGGGGCTAGCGCTAGTGCAAAGCTTGCACTTCCTGATAGTGACTCAGATAGGGAAGTACAATCACAAGGTCAATTCAAGTACAGTGGGCAGCTTGGGCCAGTATGCACCTATCGTTCGAGGCAGTGGGAGGCCGTTCTAGAATCTTGTGCGAATATTGCGTCAATGTCAGGAGCTCAAGGCCTGGCATTGGGGCTGAATGGCGCATCGGGTCCTCTGGTGCACAGGGGAAGATAGATGTGGAACATTGTGAAGGGAAGGTAGAGGATCCCGGGTGCACTGCGGAACTGGACAGGAAATCCTTGGGTGTTATGAATGAGTCACCGGAGGAGAAAACAAAAATACAAGCTATCGGATTGCAGACCCCTGATCCTATACACCACAACTAACAGTAGCCGTGGGGGGTTCCTACGGTGCCCTAGACCCCTCGTCACAGCCGGAGAACTACATAAGCCTAAAGAAGGAAAGGGGAAATCTAAACTGCCCCAGAGCAGACCCCAAAGCAATAGACAGCCCCCAACATGTATTGTCGGTGAAAAACAGATGAAAACACAAACACAGACAGAAAGACAGGCTGAGCAAACGATGGGGCCCAACAAACTAGATAGGACAGGACAGAAAAGATGCTGGCTGCAATCCGCAAAAAACCCTACCAAAAATGTCCCAACCGTCTGATAGGAAAAAGGCCCTGAAGTCGCTAGACTTCAAAATCACTATATCAGTACTCAGGTATATTCTGAAAACAGAGCAAAGAGATCAACTGATCAGAGACAAAAATGGAATTCAGCCAGTCCCAACCAGGACTGGCTGAATACAAACACTAAGGAAACCAGACAAAATCTCATGGAATAATAGCAGGGCAAAACTTAGCTTTTAGTAGACAGGAACTAAGCTGGATGCAAGAGCTCAGAGCAGAAAGGATCACCAGCAGCCCAGCAGGGCGTCGGCTGCCTTATATCCACTCAGAAATTCCAGATGTCCAATCACACTCCGCCAGTTCAGATGACAGGTTCTTCCCATCCCAATCAATTTCACTACCTCTCTTCACCAGCAGAGGGAGTTCATCAGACATCAAAGGTGAAGGGGAGAATGAACTCACAACACTTGGGGCTGACGGAGCCAGTGGGCATAGTGATAGTCCAGGAGGAATGAATAATAGGGCTGAAGATGTGTTTTGCTAAGGAAGTAAGGAATATGAAGAGTTTGCTCTATTCCACATGTTACAATATGATGAACTGGAACTGTCCAGTAAACATCTGTTGGTTAAAGTGAATTTGGTATCACCAGAGTTGTGAACAGCGGCTCCTGATAATTGAGGCCTGGAAACAGCAGAAGCCTGCAGTCTACAAGTGAGTGTAATGCACTCCGCATCTGACAGCACACTGGGACACAGTTTTCCTGTAAAGTGCCAGAGCGTAAGCGAACATTAGCTTGATCATGACTACCACTCTCAGTCACTTTATAAAATCATACAGCCAGTGTTTGATACATGCTCTCTGTGGTTTGGGTAATGTGTTCACTGTCAGATTCCCTTTAATATTTCCAGCCCTCATTACACCATCCAGTGGATTGGTTATAGATACAGTATATATTCGCAAGTGGCAGATTTGTTGCACACATTTCTGACCAGGCCTTGCAGAAATCTATGTGCTTGGCACCAATATGACCAATTCAGGTAGTACACGGCGTTCAGAGCCGCTGGGGGGCTCCATGTGCTGATGTACTTCCTGTTTGACATGTCTCTGCCATGTGATTAAGACCTAAGTGTATCACTGTGTCATTTCATGCTAATCTTACATGTTCTTTGAACAGTCTTTCTAATTCTATGCGCCTGTTTTTTTTTTGTTTGTCACAGCTTCATGTTCAGTTTTCTACTGACTCCCGGGTTCAAAAGATGTTTGAAATCCTGCTGGACCCCAATACTGAAAAAGAGAAGAGGGAGAAAGTGAGTTACAGGACACATTTTTTTTTTGAAAGTTGGCTTTCGAACATCAAATAGGCTTAGATATAATGGACAGAAATGAAATACGGCACCGATAGAGGTGCATGGGGTCTTACTGTACCTTCAGTTAAATATAAAGTCATACCGAGTTTTCCGTTCATCATATTTTATAAAATAAGACACAAAAAACACATAGCCAACGTCATCAAATTTTCTTTTGTTATTCATTGTTACTTTTAAGGTAAAATAGCTTTGTACATAGAGCACCCAATTTAGCATGGTACTGGATGTCCCTACACAGCTTCCTGCACATGAAACAGGCCAATCTTAAAATGTCATTTCATTCAAAATATAAACTAGTGTTAGGTTCGTCGTCATAGTAAGCATTTAGTTAGTACTGCTATAATATTTCTCTGTACATTAATTCTACCTTAGATCGAATGCTTTGCCTGCTTAAATCATCATTCATAATGCTAAATTTTGGGAATTTTAATAGGCTTAAAGGATAGCTTTATCTACAAACATAGCCCTTTACTTGTGCATGCAAGTAATAACAAATGATGAATGGAATAAAAATGATCAGCAGAGATCGCGATAAAACAGATGTGCAGTTCAACCAGTGCTTAATATTTTATTATGCATCCACCTTTTTTTCGCAGGCTGTCAACAATCTTATAGTTCTGGGCAGAGAGGAAGCTGGTGCCGAGCGCATTTTCCAAAACAATGGTGTAAACCTTCTTCTGCAGTTAGTGGCAACTAAAGATACGGAACTAATTCTCTCTGCAGTGAGAACACTGTCTGGAATGTGTACTGGGCATAGAGCACGAGTAAGTCTTTGCATATTATTTTATGATAGGTGCACACACATTACCTGCCAACTTTTCCCTGATAGCAGATATCGGATAAATGTAAAGGCCCCATTACATTTAGCGATGCACCAGCGATCCTGACCACGATATGACGCGGTCAGGATCGCTGGTGCATCTCTAAATGGTCACTAGTGAGCTGCCAAACAGGCAGATCTCATCAGCGATGCAGCAGCGGTCGGCGATCGTACTCACCTGTCAGACGCAGCGAGGGTGACGTCTTCCGCCTGCATCCATGGCTCGCTCGTCGGCGCCAGCAGGAAGCCGACAACGAGAAATGGACCAGGCCGATCTTGCGCGATCAGCAATAGCCAGCGGGGAGCCGGTCGGAGGTGAGTATCACATGTAGCGAGATCTCTAGTGATATCGCTGCTGCGTCACAAAATCGGTGACGCTTTAGCGATATCGCAATGTGTAAAGGGCCCTTAACATGTTGGATTTTAACAAGCCCAATCCTTTATTTGGGCAGGAGATAAGCCTTTGTCAGAAGAGTCTGTAAGAAACCTCATCCCCTCTCCATATTTAAATTAAAATCATGCTTTGCCTAAAGGAGCAGGCATATGTATGGGGGAGTCAGAAAGAATAGCTCTTATGCGTTCAGACGATAAATATTAAGCACATTTAGAAGTAAGAACATTATATTCAGGCTCGGACTGGCCCATGGGGGAATAGGGGAATCCCCCGGTGGGCCCCTGTGCAAATCTGGGCCCCCAACCCCATTTTATGGGCAGTACTTAACATATTTCACATGACTTACTCCGTACAGAAAAAAAGCAGCATCTCATTATTCAATACCCAAACTACCCAGCTTATTATTATATAGAGATACAGGTACATTTAAGAATGAGGGTAGTGCAATATTTGTATACAGGTGAAAAGTGGGCCCCCAAAGTTATTGTTACTGGTGAGCCCTTGGCACCTCAGTCCAACACTGATTATGTTGATTGAATATTATAAAAAAAGGCAAACAAAATTTTTACTGCAAGTGTAATTGAAGGTAAACTAGGAGTAGTAATTAACAGTATTGTAGTATTAATGTAGAAGTGGCTGCTAGTGCAAGACAAACTAAAGGTGTTGAAGTATATTTAATTCTGTATCATACAGGCAAACCTTGTCCAGCCTTTGCGTATGTATGTTGTGGTCTACCAATGTGTAATGCAATTAGCATTTTATTCTACACAGGCCGCTGTTATTCTGCATCTTGTTGGTTTTGATCGGATCTGCCGCATTATGGCTATGGACAATGAAGAAATTGCTCTAGCAACATGCAATCTTGTGCAGAATATTGTGGACTCTCTCACAAAAGAGGATCGGAGAGAACATGGCAAAGAGGAGGCTCTTGTACTAGGTAACGCTTTATTACCTGAAAACTGTGCGTATAACTATTTATAGCTTCATGTAACATTTATATTTAAAAAATAATGATGGTCACCATACAAACATAATCGGTTTCTAAATACAGGGCATCCAACAAAGCAAATAAGTTGTGATAGTGTAATTAGTATTAAGATGTCACAACCTGGATTGGTTAATGCTCTCATATAGTTACCGAGATGAGAAGGTTACAAAAGACACAAATCCACCCCAAAGTCTAATTGTGATGTCGGGATCCCTCAGATTACTCTTTCATCTGAAGGACCGATGTTCTTAGGTGTGAAGCACCATATGTCTCTAATCAAAGGCTCCGTCGAGAAGAATAACACAGACACGGGCTGTATAATACCACTCGGGATGCCTCTCAAGACGCCTCTGGCTTATCAGTTAGGCTTCCGTCTTTTATAGTAAAGAATTTAAACATTTAAAGACATGCGCAGTACAAATGATTTTACAACTTGTTTTCTACAAAGAAAGTCACTTAGGCGAAAAAGCAGAGGTATTTGACCTTGGTTCACAAGGGAGATGTCTGAGACATCTTCTCGAAGAACAGATAAGGTTTTAAACAAGAGAATGCAACATAGACAGAACTCAATTTAACTCCTTCAGTTCCTATCATTCCCCCCTTTGACATCTTCATTTTCCACAATCTGGAACACTGGATCCTGCAACAACAGCGGATAGTGGCTCGTTCACCAGGTACTATCCCAGGCCGACGGGTTGCCCAAGGGAGACAGGTCTTCTACCTTCTCCATCCCCCAGATACTGAAGCCACGTCCATCATTGCAAGAGTACGCTCCTTCATGCCAGAAATGAGATGTCAATCTAGGACTCAAAGGAATAGTAGTTAAATTCTTGTTGTTTACAGTCAAACTTCCTTATCTATTTCTACATCTTTTCTTGCATACAGAGATACACCAAAAAACAAGTTTCAATAGCACATATATTACGAAGATACAAACAACAATACGTAATAGACTTAGTATAATCCCAGTTATCCAGCCTCCAATACCCTTAAACCAATTAGCTGGATTAAGAAAGGAGAATGTATCTGACCACCAACTATCCTTAGTACGATCATTGTCTTTATCGTACTGATCTCTAAGTTTTTGAACATCCTCTATTTTCAATTTTAACTTTATAATGCTGTTGGGATCTATATAATGACAGCAAGCTGGTCCGATGACTTGACACATACCTCCTTGCGCTGCAGTTAAATAATCTAATACTATGGTATGCTGATTAGTGACTATGATGAGCTGATTTTGGACAGCAACGGTGGTGTTCAATATATCCAATATATCCCATATTTGGTCATCTAAGTAATCTGTAGCCCTGACTAATTTATCCCACATTTGAGTAATCATAGGATAAATAAAAATAGAACTGACAATTTTATTAGCCACACTCATCTGCACTATATGTGGTCTCCCAGAGAGGCGAGGTGTATTGTCAGCAGCTCTTTTGTACAACGTGTGTTTAGGTATGCTCTGAGTATTCAACTGGTCATTCGGAATAACAAAGGTAGCTGGAGTCAAACGACCCAGAGTACAAGCACCTTTTACCCCTACTGGCAACCATTTATATGCATTGTCTCCACATATCCAGTACATGTCACTAGGTAGGTCCCATAGGGCTGAATGTTGTAATACCAGTCTATGAACTAAATCTATGAACGCAGATACATTCTGAAGCATACACCAATTTGGAAGTTGTCCTAAAGGGCTACAATACCCTACATCGGGATTTCCACAGGTGGGAGTTCCTTTCTCATATCCAGATGACTCGTTGCAAGGTATATTACTCTTATGCTTTGTTAATTACTGTGGCTAGTTTGCAATGCGATGAGTGGATCCAGGTTGGTCGTCCTTCCAACTTAACAGAAGTAGGCGTTGTTAGGAGTACTTGGTAAGGTCCTTGATATCGGGGTTCAAGGGTCTTTCTGGAGTGTTTCTTGACATATACGTAATCACCAGGTTGTAGACAGTGAGTTCCTTCCACACTATCTGGATCTGGAATGGAAGAGAAAACTAGAGAATGCATTTGAGTTAAATGCTTTTGCAACTGGATTACATAACTTGTCAAATTATCCACATTGAGTGTTAAGACCTGTGGGTAGTACAACCCTGTGTTCGGTGGTCTTCCAAACAGTATCTCGAAGGGTGACAGTTTAGTTTTCCCCGTGGGTGTGTACCTTACTGAGAATAATGCTAATGGGAGACACTCTGGCCATGGTTTATGGGTTTGTTCCATGGTTTTCTGTATTTTCAATTTTAGTGTCCCGTTCATTCTCTCTACCTTCCCTGAACTCTGTGGGTGGTAGGGTGTATGAAATGCTTGTTCTACACCTATCATTTGCATTACATTTTGCATTACCTCAGCAGTAAAGTGTGTACCTCTGTCTGATTCAATTGTTTCAGGGACACCGAATCATGGTACTAGTTCCATCACCAGTTTCTTTGCAGTAGCTCGAGCTGTAGCCGTTTTCACCGGATAGGCCTCTGGCCATCCAGAGAAGAGATCTACACATACTAGGATATTTGCATACACTCCTACCTTGGTAGCTGTATGTCGTCAATCTGCCGTCTCTGAAACGGGTAGAGAGGCCTAGGTGTCGCTTTCTTAGGGACTTTTACTGTTTTACCTGGGTTGTGCTGTGCACAGATGAGGCATGATTGTACAAGTTTCGCGGCTGCGCAACTGAAGCCAGGAGCGATCCAGAAGGCATCTACCATGGCACACATGTGACTTTTTGAGGTGTGATTGGGGCCATGTGCTGCTTGCGCCATGATTGGGAACAGGGACTTTGGTGGGCACATTTTATCCTTATTCTCCCATACTCCATTTGAGTTCAGCTCAGCTCCCAGTCTCCCCCCGGTGTACCTTCTCTGTTTGGGCAGCCTTTTGCTGGAGGGATTTCAGGACATCTAGACCCAATGTGGCTGGAATACGCTGACTCCCCGCCACCGTCCACTGCTCTCTCTCTAGGCCGCCTTGTGCTATTTTAGCAGCCTCGTTCGCCCTTCTATTGCCCTCTACCTCCACGGAGTCACCTTTGTGTGTGCTTTTACCTTGACAATGCCAACCTGGACTGGTAACATCAATGCCTCCATCAATTGTTTCACCAGCTCTGCATTTTTAATGGGCTTCGAATCTGTGAAAATATTAGTGACTTTACCTGCAGCGGCTCTACACGCCTCAGTGAGTGCCTTCAACTCTGCCTCCTGCGCCGACATGTGAGGAGAGAGTGGTTCCGCTCGGATTACCTCATGTGAGGATACTACTGCATATCCAGTGTAGAATCGTCCATCCTGGTGGTATCTGGGGCCATCTACAAAAAAGAAACTCAAAGTCTGCATTAGGAACAGGTTTTTCATGAATGTGTGCAAACCCAACTGTCTCCTGACTCATCAGTTCTATGCAGACATGTTCATGCGTCATGTCAAAGTATCCTTCCTCACTTGCCAATACGGTCACCAATTCCCCCTTTTCTGAATCCACAGGCAGGAGGGTGGCTGGATTCAGAACGTTACATCTTTTGAGGAGTGACATACTCAGGAATTAGTAGAGCACACTCAAGTCGGAGCTGTCTGGCCATAGACAGATGTTTTGGTTGAACTTGTAGGAGTATGGCATGGATGTCATGTGGGGAATAGATTGTCAAAAGAAACGTCAGTGTCATCTCACATGCCTTCCCTATTACGTCTCCACTTTTTTCCTTGTGCTCCAGCATACATGACAG
Organism: Dendrobates tinctorius; assembly: GCF_039654945.1. NCBI lineage: Eukaryota > Metazoa > Chordata > Amphibia > Anura > Dendrobatidae > Dendrobates > Dendrobates tinctorius. The sequence continues at coordinate 38,766,722 of NW_027361675.1, forward strand.
GTCGTTTTATTGTCCTTGTTTGCTCAATTTCTTTAGCTACCTTAAGGAGGTCTTTCGGATCTACATGTCTCCATTCAGGTCTGGCTGTCTGTACTGCGTCTCGTAAGTCTTTGTTCATACCGTCAATGAATGCATTCACCAGTATTCTAACATCAAGTGGGTTTATGCAAATGTACCCCATGTCTGCCCATTTCAGCTGTAACCGTCCAAAGTACATCTCTACACTCTCTCCTTTTTGCTGTGTCACATTAGTCAGGAGTACAGACTGCTCTGATTGTTCCACTGCAGCCCATTGTCTTAGTGACTCACAGTACGTCTCCCCAGATCGTGCAGATTTATCATCCATGCCCCAAGCCTGATTCTTTGTCACATCTGTGTGTCTTAATTATATGATCTAGTGCGTCACCTGCCTTTAAACTCACCAACCTCTCTAGGTCTGCCCAGGTACACTTATATGTCTGCTGTACTTCCTTTATGTGTCTGTAAAACGGGAATGGTTGGTCTTCAGGGGCAGGCAGCTGCTTCAGCAAAGCTAGCTGGTCAGAGGGGCTCCAGGGATAATGCACCTGTATCTTTCTTATTCTAGTCACACTTCTAGGTCCTGATGGGGTTGGCCGTCTGATGTCTACTGTCAGCTTACTCCTCAAGGGCCAATGTCCCCACTACCCACTATCCACACTATTATGTCAGCTTCTTATGATCTTGTCTGGATAGGATTTAGTGCAATTCTCTTAGGTCAGTAGCACAGGTCACACAAGTAGCTATTCAGTCTGGATTTGTCTGAGTCTGACCACAGTGTTTACAAGTCCATCTGTTTTGTCTGGGTCTCTGGTTACACTTTGTCAATCAAACATTCATAATACACCTTCCACACTGCTGCACATTCTCAAGCATCATTTATTCACTTGCTATTTTCTTCCCTTGTCTGTGCCTTTTTGTACATCCAAACATTCACACTCTGGTATTTTTGCCTTTTTCAATATTTGTCCCACTTGTTTTACTGCTTCCTTCCTTCTCTGTCTCTTGTAATTTGACACAATTTGCTATACAAATCAATCACACAACTAGAAGCAGGTTCAAACACATTAATGACCAAGCAATCACTTACAATTCCCTTCTAAATTAGGCACCATATCTTACTTTTAACTTCCAATCTTCAATTAAGTACTGTTGCTTTAAAATGCACAAATCTTTCAGCGCGTACCTTACGGATAGAATAACAGAGAATTTTGAGCACAGCTCACACTCAGCAGAGATAAGAGCGAAGGGAGAAGAAAAACTGCGCAGCGCCATCCTTCACCCCTCCCGTCAGAATGCAGCGTCGTCCTTCACAGAATTCTGTAGTTCTTTAGACTTATCAAAATCAATTTCTACAAAGAAACTCAAAATCACGGGATTTCACTGTAAGGGCAGATAACTGTATAATGAGATTAACCATGCCTTGCCCTTTTTCTGGCCAAATGCATTCAGGAAACTTTACAATGTAATGCCACATATAACACGAACTATATCATTACTCAATTCATTCAGTCTCAGATGTAGATTTGAAATATCTATAACGCATCTGTCTGGGATTCCACCACAACTAGAAAGGTCTCAAATCTCTTGACACAAAAATGATGTGTGATGATTCATTCATACGTGCTCATTCACTGATTTTTTTTTTTTTTTTTTTTATACTCAATTACTCATCTCTCATCTTATTCAGAGGTTCTCATAGACATATATACAAGGATTCACACAGCCTGCCTATCTTGCACTTTGGATTTGATTAATACTTTTTCCAGGTTCTTTGCTGCACTACTTCCATATCTATCCTCAATTATATCACATAACCGATTTCCTTCTTCAGGTGTCTTTCCCTGACTGTTCCCCATTTTATCTTTTATTCTTATCCTGTTTCTCTTGTTGTCTTCCTGTTAGTCCCCTGCCTTAGGTGGTGTATTGGGTAAGCTCAAGACTAGGCTCTACTATACCTCGTTACCTTCTTCCTAAGGTGCTAACAGGCTAAATGGAGTGTCTGTTCCTCGGTGTACTACGTGTTTCGTGTACTTATATGCTATGTAGCATCCGAACAGAAATACTCCCACAACACACAGGATTGTAAACAAAGTGTCCATCTATCGGGGTTCTTCAGTCATATCCTGTCACAGGCTCATTTCACGGTCCTGTGCTCATTCGGTCACACTCTTATCTGTCACAAGGTTTATTCGTAAAGCGTGTTGATTTAAGCTTAGGCGGTGACCTCCCCGAAAGGACGCTGTCACATGACCCAGTTAGGCAATATCACCACTCTTTGAACGAATACCTACTGTGCAGCTTATTTGTCTACTTTTCACAGTCCTTCAAATCAAGGCAGTCACTCAACAACCTCCTCTATTCCTAGTGCGGAATCGTCTATTGTGAAAAACTTGTCCGTCCGGGCTGCGCAGTATGAACTGTTCACCCAGCCTTATATTCCGTAATGTCAGACCTCTCCCATTTTGATTTGCATCAGCTCTTTTTCTAAAAATAGCTGTGCACAGACAGAACCTACAGTAAGTCATTCGAGCAGAAATTACATATGCGTGTCACACCCGATTTCCTCAGAGTTCTTATATGGACCTGATTTTACGGCCCCCTCCTCTACTAGATTCCCCTTTATACGGACCTTAGTTATAATGATAGATTATGAAGAGCAGAGAAGAGAAAAATTGATCTCTTACCTGGCCAGGTGTTTAGGTCTGCTGTTCACAATTTCATCAGTAACTGGAGTGGTCTGTAGATCGGGTAGTCTTGGAGAGGTGCCTATATCAGGTCCCTGTTTCGGGCGCCAGGAAACTGTCGGGATCCCTCAGATTACTCTTTCATCTGAAGGACCGATGTTCTTAGGTGTGAAGCACCATATGTCTCTAATCAAAGGCTCCGTCGAGAAGAATAACACAGACACGGGCTGTATAATACCACTCGGGATGCCTCTCAAGACGCCTCTGGCTTATCAGTTAGGCTTCCGTCTTTTATAGTAAAGAATTTAAACATTTAAAGACATGCGCAGTACAAATGATTTTACAACTTGTTTTCTACAAAGAAAGTCACTTAGGCGAAAAAGCAGAGGTATTTGACCTTGGTTCACAAGGGAGATGTCTGAGACATCTCCTCGAAGAACAGATAAGGTTTTAAACAAGAGAATGCAACATAGACAGAACTCAATTTAACTCCTTCAGTTCCTATCAGTGATGATCCAGTAAAAGACAAGAAAAATATTCTTAGAAGGTAAATTGCCTCATTCAAGGGGAAAAAATAATCCAGAATAAGATATTCCCCCAAAAAAATCCAAAGATCAGTATTCAATCTCTAGAAATCTACAGTCCATAACTTGTGATATTATATTTTTCAAGAAAAGCAACCAGGCCTTTCAATTAATTATCATATTCTGTTAGAGTTCTAAAGTCTCAATGCTCTTCAAGTAAAGAATCCCCATCTATTGTGATGATGAAACCTTCTTCACCTAAAGTATGCTCTTTCTCCATGGTTGAAGTCCTAGGTCGAAAAGATTTCCAGTGTCCATTCTGATATTTGTACAACACTTGTAAAATACTTTCAGCCTAAAAGCTGTGATGGACTCATTTCTCTTTGTCTGTCACGACGGCCATTAGGTGTGACGCTTCATCCAGGGGCCCAGAAAAAGGAACCCACTCCAACCCTGGTGACGAAAGTGTTTTAATATTTAAATATAGAATAATTTACACAAGACTGATGAATGCCATGGATCTAATTACTGTGGATATAACCTTATATTCGGTCACTTTATTATATTGTCCTCCTCTTTGGTTATTACCTTAGAGGGTTTTATGCCATCTACAAATACTGAAATTCAACACTGATAACTGCAGCCCAGTCGGATTTTGGTCCAAATGTACTATTCTCTTTGAATGTACAATAGACCACTAGTTGTCTATTTTATTATTTTCTTTCCATTTTTTATTTTCTGCTCCACTGCTTATGCATAAGATCCAAAAAGAAATTTAAAGGGGGAATCCAAAGTTTTAATTAGATAGTCCATCAATATTAGATTCATGTCATCAATCTAAAATGTATTGTCTATCCTAAGTATAGGCCATCGATTCAAACAAGCTGGGCGACCCCTTTAAACATATTATTGTATACTTACATTAGATAAGGTAATATAATGTTTTAGGCAGAGTTGTAGCACTAGCAGTAAATATCCTTGTTTGTTTTCTTTATAGATACTAAGAAAGACCTCCGGATGATCACCACGCATTTGTTGGACATGCTTGTTAGTAAAAATGTTTCTGGACACGGCAGAGATCAAGCTCTCAACCTGCTTAATAAAAACATCCCACGATATGACCTGAAGAATAAGGACAATTCCAAGACTCTCTTTGTGGTTGACGCAGGTGAAGTTGTCTTCTGAGTAGTCCTTACCAATTACAAATTACTGTATTTTTCAGGCTTTATAGTCTCTATAGCTGCCAAAATCTCTTGGTCCTTTGGACAGCACATGGTGCTGATCAGTACCACTACTTCTTTCTTCAAGGACGGGAACGCAGAGTTCTTGCAGGCTCTTCTTATGTTGCATTCCTTGTCGGGGATGAGGCAGTATGATCCTTGGCTAGTGTGACTCACTACCACATTTTCTGCAGTGGCATTAAAGAGAGTCTGTCAGTAAGATCAACCCTCTTAAACTGTCACGTAATAGAAAATTAGCCTGGCATGGAGATCTTTTCAGCTCATTTCCATGTATCAAAAATGTGGATTTCTTAGGAACCATTTATCGACTATGAAGGTATCATTTGATTCAGCTTTCTATGACTTGCATGCCGATATAGATGGCTTTGAAGGGTTAATCCTACTGACAAATGCCCTTTAAGAGTATAAAACATGCATAGATTAAACTCCATATGGGAAAAAGAAATGAAGTTTCCTGGAGAAGAGATTTCTCTCTATACACGGTTAAAAATTTGCATACTCTTGATCTAATACTACATGAATGGGAAATAACAGTATTTTGAAAGTTTCAAATTTTAGGGTTTTTTAAATACAAAATTTAAGTATTTATCAGTGCTCAGTTATATTATTTTAGAGGATCCGAATAGGGCACATTTTCTCATTTGTTAGCCTTACTATGATTTTAGAGTACCTTACTTTTTATACATGAGAAAAGTGATGGCAAATGTTTTGAAATTCTGATTTTAGTATACTGCTTTCATAAAATATTGATACACTTATAACGGTATGGATAAGGTAAACTCTTTCAGAGTCTATTTAAAATGTAATTTAAAAAACACAACTAAATTTTGCATTTTTCCTTTAGGCTTAAAGAAGATTCTTAAGGTTTTGAGTCAGATTCCTGAATTGCCAAATTGCCTTTCTTTGACAGCCAATACTAGGTTAACGGCTTCAATCCTTCTAAATAAACTGTATGATGATCTCCGTTGTGATCCAGAGAGAGATAACTTCAGACAGATTTGTGAGGAGTATATAACGTAAGGCACTATACAGTTGAAAAGCTAAACTTTTTTATGATAAAATAATCAACTTTATCATAAAACTTATTTTTCTTATATATGAGTTTATTAGTTAAATTCATTGTATATAATATACAATAGTGAGTATTTATGCTTTGTTTTATCACAGTGGTCAATTTGACCCCAAAAATATGGAGAAGAACCTACATGCCATACAGACTGTGTCAGGAATTTTGCAGGGGCCTTTTGATTTGGGAAACAAACTCCTGGCTTTGCAGGGGGTTATGGAAATGATGGTGGCACTAACTGGGTCAGAAAATGAAGTAGACCAGCTAGTTGCAGTGGAAGCTCTTATTCATGCCTCTACAAAACTCAACCGGGCTACTTTTATTATAACAAATGGAGTGTCCTTGTTGAAAGACATCTACAAGAAAACAAAGAATGAGAAGATAAAGATCCGAGCCTTGGTGGTGAGTATGAACAATGTCCATTGTGCAGTTTACACCATAGACAAGGACTAAGGAAAATATCCAGATATAGCTCTGTTACAGTGTCGTTTAAACGTTTGGGCACCCCTGGTCAAAATTGCTGTTATTGTGAACAGTTAAGCAAGTTGAAGATGAAATGATCTCTAAAAGGCCTAAAGTTAAAGATGACACATTTCCTTTGTATATTAGGCGAAAAAAATAAAAATTTAATCTTTTACATTTTATAAACTACAAAATGGAAAATTGGATATGCAAAAATTTGGGCACCCTGCATGGTTAGTACCTAGTAGCACCCCCTTTTGAAAGTATCACAGCTTGTAAACAATTTTTGCAGCCAGACAAGAGTCTTTCAATTCTTGTTTGAGGGATTTTCATCCATTCTTCCTTGGAAAATTCTTCCATTTCTGTGAGATTCTGGAGTTATATTGCATACACTGCTATTTTGAAGTCTAGCCACAGATTTTCAATGATGTTCAGATCAAGAAGCTGTAAGAGCCATCATAAAACCTTCAGCTTGTGCCTTTTGCTGTAGTCTATTGTGGATTTTGACGGGTGTTTGGGATCATTATCCACTTGTAGAAGCCATCCTCTTTTCAACTTCAGCTTTTTTGCAGATGGTGTTATGTTTACATCATTTGCCATTTGGTCCAACACAACACTAAAGCATGATTGATCCACTCCCATGCTTAATGGTTGGCGAGATGTTCTATTCCTGAAATTCTGAGCCCTTTTTTCTCCACACACACCTTTGATCATCATTGTGGCCAAAGAGCTCTATTTTAACCTTATCAGTCCACAGGACTTGTTTCCAAAATGCATCAGGCTTGTTTAGATGTTCTTTTGCATGTTTTTGATGATGAACTTTATGGTGAGGACATAGGAGAGGTTTTCTGCTATTGCCTCTTCCTCAAATGCCATATTTGTGCAGGTGTCTCTGAACAGTAGAACAATGTACCAGAACTCCAGAGTCTGCTAAATCTTTCTGAAGGTCCTTTATAGTAAAGTGGGGTTCTGATTTACCTCTCCAGCAATTGTGCGAGCAGTTCTCACTAAAATTTTGCTTGATCTTCCAGACCTTATCTTGATCTCCATTATTCCTGTTAACTGCCATTTCTTAATTACATTTCAAACTGAGTAAAGGGAAACTTGAAACCACTGCTATCTTCTTAAAGCCTTCTCCTACTTTGTGGGCCTCCACCATTTTAATTTTCAGAGTGCTATGTAGAGACGGTGGCGGGCCGAGCTGGGGGGTGATAGGGGGGTGGTCCCACTTCTTACCGCGCAGAGATGACAACAGAGACACGATGGAGGCAGATTCTGGGTGCAACAGGTCCAAGTTTATTCTCGCTTGCCATCCGACTGACGGCACACCTCGCGGCCCTCTGTTTCCAGAGCCGCTTCTCACACCGTACACTAGGGACGTGTCTGCACACACCGTCCCCTCCTTTACTGTCGACGCTCCTGACAGGTCCATCACTGTGGCCGCCTTAGGCCCGTAAACCAACAGCGCTTCTACTGCTCAGTCGTCGTGTCACATACGGTGTCCCACACCCAATGCCTCGTCTCTTCTGCGGTCCTTTCCTGTCAGGACCACCCCCCTGACGTTCTCTCTCCTCAGTCCCCCTGGTCTGGATTCTCCTCAGGGCACACAGACTGGCGTAGTCCTCCTGTCACCTGAGCTCCCCCTGGGGACTGGAACTTTCTGGAACCCTCCCTCAGTATTTATAACTCCCCCGGTTCCTTGAAACTGTCACTCTAACTGTCACCACGCCCCCCATGACCAACGGTTTCTAAAGCCCTAAGCTGCTGTAAAGTCCTTTGCTCACACTCCACCCTGCCATCTAATGGTCATCCCAAGGTACTGCACGTCCACTACACTTTCCTAGTTGTTTCCCCACTGTAATCACTGACTCCTACCTACACTGTGCAAACCTATCTTTCTTCACTCTGACTAGTCCGTCCGTCCGTCAGGTCACCTTCCCTACACTCCCCCTTCCTTTGTCCATTGTCGTCCTCGACAATCGTCATCCCTGCCTTCTTCGTTCTGAATCTACACCTACATTCTGTTGTCGGACCAGAAGTTGAGCCAAACCCACTATCTGCGGGGGCCGAACCATACTGGGAGCACTATGCTCTGAGCAGCCTACTGCTACTCACCAGCGCACACGCCACATGACAACGTCTTTCAAATTGGGCAAGGTACACCCATATTCTCTCTACGGCGTGTATCTTTCCCCTACTCTCCCCTACTGTTACCTTTCACTATCCGGTACGCCATGATCGAGGCCACTCACCTACCAGATCATTGCCGGCGCCCGCCTTTCCTTCTTCAGGGGTGTCCATGGTGTTGGGGACCTGACCTAGGACGGCAGTCTTTCTCACGTCTTCCAACTCATTTTCCTTCTTTCAATTACATGTCATGGTCGGCGTCCCGGTCTCCCAGACCTCCTCAACTCTTAGATCCCTACCGGATCTCACACTTTCCTTTGGTCCCGCAGACCTTCCCTTACCCGGACCTGTTGCATTTACTTTGGCATATTATACATTAAACAACTTTATAATAGCACAAGTACCCATTTTTATAATTTTTTTTTTTTTTCTTGCTTTTAAAACCAAAATATAACATAACATTGCATGTCTCCTTTCCTCCTCCCTTCCTTGGACATGGACACTCCCTCTCTTCTAAGTATCCCGCGCTCTGTCAGTCTAAAAAGTAAACACAAACTATCCTGTAAGAGGAACATAGAAAAACAGACATAAAAATCACAGATAAACATTTCTTTTTTTTTTAAAAGCTGACCGCGAACTCTCCTTTTGACCTGCACAACGGTGCAACGAACTCCTGACAGTTCAATCCTCCTTTCGGTGGTCAGTAGTATGAGACCCCACAACCGTGGAGCTCCCAGGATGCAAGAAGTGTCCCTTTCTGCAAGATAGTATAAACGAGCCGTCCCGGGGGTCGTGCAGCCGCCATGCCAGCCTCTCCCCTCTCATGGAGCAGGTTCCAGACTTCCTGCAACCTGGCCCTCTTCTTCTCTATAACTCCTGCGACCCAAACAGAGGGTCCGGCATGAGCCCTGGAGTCCGGTGGGCGGGACATAACCGAGGAAGGACGTGGATCAGAGGCGGCCGATGATTTTTGCGGCTCAACAGCCGCTGGGGCCAGGTGGCAAATGGGGACAACCGGGTCCTTGGAGGCTGGAATCACAAGGCCCACTAAGTCGGCCGCAGTCGACTTCAGCAGCGGCATAACCGCGGCCTCAGGACAGGCCGCATCCACTACTTCCAATGGAGCCGGAGTAACGGCCGGTTCCAACGACGCAGCTGCTATCAGCAGGGGGAACGCAGCAGCGTCTTCTTTGGATAACTTCCGCACTGGCGGCTCCAGGCGGGGTACCTCAGGGACTTGAGCAGGGGCCTCGCACAACTCTGCATACACCACTGGGCCCGATGTACCCAGGCCTTCCGGTGCGCAGGGGGCAGCGTGCTGCGGCGGAATGATGAGGGCCGCTGGCGGAGGCACTGGTTGTGCCGGGGGTACTCTCACCTTCCCCGGCGCTGCGGCCTCCATCACATCAATACGCGGCTTCACCCGCAGCCTCCGTCCCTCGCTCCACTGTCCCGCGGGTCTTTCCCCCAAACTCGGGGGCTCCGCTGAGAAGTCCTCTGCTGGTATTGGTGGCGGCCGTTCTCGCTGACTCCGCTCAGGCTCCGCTCCCCAGCTCAGCATCCCGCTGCTCTCCCGTGGCTCTGAGGGCGACTTCTGGCACATCTCCATCCCCTGCCGCCACTGCCACTCTAGGCGGCCGATGCCCCGACACCTGCAGAGTCTCATACTGTCCGTTGGGCAGCACTCGAATGGCATCAGACAGCCGCAGCCAAGTTTTTCTTCTGTGCCACTCCCTCTGTGAGGTGAGGTGTTGGCAGGCCTCTCCACCCTCCTGTCAGGGTCCAATATATGGAAGCGTCGATCTCCAGGCACATACTGCTTCCTTTTGGGATACGTTGGAGGGGGTCCCAGTCCATTCAACATGACTGCAAACACCCGGACCTCTCCTCTGCGCTGAAGCAACACCGCCATACTGCACAGTACCTGGTACCGCCCCGGATCCTCTGCTGGCCACACAGATCCGCCACAGCGCTTCCCATTTGTATTCCACAGGTAGGTCATTTGTAATCCACAGGTAATTGTAATCCAAACAGAGTAGTCCAAGTCCTTTTCCAGTCTTTGAGGCAGGCCTGCCGCAGAAGATGATGTATTAGCGGCGTCTATCCTGCCGACTACGCCAAATGTAGCGACGGTGGCGGGCCGAGCTGGGGGGTGATAGGGGGGTGGTCCCACTTCTTACCACGCAGAGATGACAACAGAGACACGATGGAGGCAGATTCTGGGTGCAACAGGTCCAAGTTTATTCTCGCTTGCCGTCCGACTGACGGCACACCTCGCGGCCCTCTGTTTCCAGAGCCGCTTCTCACACCGTACACTAGGGACGAGTCTGCACACACCATCCCCTCCTTTACTGTCGACGCTCCTGACAGGTCCGTCACTGTGGCCGCCTTAGGCCCGTAAACCAACAGCGCTTCTACTGCTCAGTCGTCGTGTCACATACGGTGTCCCACACCCAATGCCTCGTCTCTTCTGCGGTCCTTTCCTGTCAGGACCACCCCCCTGACGTTCTCTCTCCTCAGTCCCCCTGGTCTGGATTCTCCTCAGGGCACACAGACTGGCGTAGTCCTCCTGTCACCTGAGCTCCCCCTGGGGACTGGAACTTTCTGGAACCCTCCCTCAGTATTTATAACTCCCCCGGTTCCTTGAAACTGTCACTCTAACTGTCACCACGCCCCCCATGACCAACGGTTTCTAAAGCCCTAAGCTGCTGTAAAGTCCTTTGCTCACACTCCACCCTGCCATCTAATGGTCATCCCAAGGTACTGCACATCCACTACACTTTCCTAGTTGTTTCCCCACTGTAATCACTGACTCCTACCTACACTGTGCAAACCTATCTTTCTTCACTCTGACTAGTCCGTCCGTCTGTCAGGTCACCTTCCCTACAGCTATGCAGCTGCTTAGAAGAACCTATGGTTGCTGTTCTTTTTTGGCACAAGGTTAGAGGAGATTGGGTTTTCATAAAGCTGGAAAATTTGTATCACCTGGCCTTTCCTAGCGATGATAGCGAATGAGCCTTAACCCTAACATGCTAATTAATGTCTAAACACCCTATGTTTAAAAGAGGAAACTGAATCTTGCTGAGAATAATGATTTAATTTTGCTGTCTGTGTGCACCTTTGAAAGACAAGTTCTGTTTTTTGAAAGGTGAACTTGTATTGTGAGTTATTTGTAGAACATTATATTACAATTTCTCTATGTATTTCTTTGTATAGAGATCATATAAATTTCACTTTATTATGTTCCTGAAAAATTCAGATTAACTTTCTGAATTTCAGGGACTTTGCAAGCTGGGATCAGCTGGAGGTACAGACTATGGTTTAAGACAATTTGCAGAAGGATCCACTGATAAACTTGCCAAGCAATGTAGAAAGTGAGTATATATGTAGTGTAAATGATATCTTATCTGCGAACTGTATAATGAAACATGGCATAATCCTGAAACATGAAAGATCTTTAAAAGGCCAGTGAATTCCTGTATATGCATAATAATACTAGGTATGAGAAGTTTAGGCACATTTCTTGAATAGCATTTTAATTTATGATCGGTGATTGGGTCTTCATCATAGATGGTTGTGTAACCCAAGCATTGACATACAGACTAGGAAGTGGGCAGTGGAAGGACTGGCATATCTGACATTGGATGCCGATGTAAAAGATGACTTTGTGGAAGACGAACAAGCGCTGCAAGCCATGTTTGACATGTCAAAGGTACGTAAGGCCATGTTCACATTTACTAATGTCATGATACAGTTTTATACAGAAATACTAACATTATGATTTCACTTGTATGCAGACAAGTGATAAGACCATTCTCTACTCTGTGGCTTCAACTTTGGTCAACTGCACAAACAGTTATGATGTGAAGGAGGTCATTCCGGAGCTAGTCCAGCTGGCTAAATTTTCCAAGCAGCATGTTCCAGAGCAACACCCAAAGGCAAGTTGTCTACCATGAGTAGTGGACTAAAGTCATTCTCGTTGACTACAAGTGTATTGGATTTGTTCATAGAACAACATGTATTAGTGGGATGCTTTGATGACATAGACCTCAAGCAGAAAAAATTTACGGTATACATTGGTGTCTTCTGTAACAATTACTTAAATTATTTTTTTTGTTCTAGGATAAGAAAGACTTTGTAACAAAACGTGTAAAGAGACTACTCAAGGCTGATATCATCTCAACTTTGTCCTGCATGGTGAAAGCAGACAATGCCATCCTTACAGACCAAACCAAAGAACAGCTAGCGAGGTAATGTGTCATGAACTACTGTATAACTCTCATAGACTGGCCAGATAAATCACAGTGTAAGGGTTCACATTAGCGTTTGAGTCCGCAGCGTGGTGCTGTGGACTTCTTTCCTTAAGCTCCGCCTACTCCGCATGCATCCTGCTTACCTATCTTTAAACATTGTGTACGCAGGGACATGCATTGTATGCGGATGCATCCACGTGCGTCGTTTTGACTTGCCCACTGAACGCAAGAAATGCGTTCGGAGAGCACTTCAAAATGACGCACGCGAACGCATCCGCATACAGCGCATGTCCCTGCGTACACAATGTTAAATACACAATGCTAAAGATAGCTACGCAGGACGCACGCGGAGCAGGCGGAGCTTAAGGCTGGTTTCACATTCGCGCTTTTTAAGCGCACGCACGGCCGGGGGTAGCTCCGCCCCCGAGCCGGCTCTCTGCCCGGCGTGCCCGCCCCTTCCTTGTAGCGCCGCCTCCTAGCGCACAGCGGCGCCTGCGATCGGCGCACCCTATCTTTAGCATAGGGTGCGCAGATCGTGCGCAGGCCGTGCGCTAGTTGCGCTTTGACCTGCGCTGCGCACTTTTGACGGTGCGCCGTGCGCGCCAAAATCAAACTTTTCGGATTTTGGCGCGCACGGCACACCGTCAAAAGTGCGCAGCGCAGGTCAAAGTGCAACTAGCGCACGGCCTGCGCACCCTATGCTAAAGATAGGGTGCGCCGATCGCAGGCGCCGCTGTGCGCTAGGAGGCGGCGCTACAAGGAAGGGGCGGGCACGCCGGGCAGAGAGCCGGATCGGGGGCGGAGCTACCCCCGACCGTGCGTGCGCTTAAAAAGCGCGAATGTGAAACCAGCCTAAGAAAAGAAGTCTGCAGCACCACGCTGCGGACTCAAACGCTAATGTGAACCCGGCCTTACACATTATGCTGAAAATCACACAACATCCCCTGGTCTGAAAGCCACTTTGGCATATTGAACCATGTCCCAAGGGCAACAATAAAACTTAGCAGGATAATACCAGGACCCCACTATTTGTAACATATGGGGTCTCGTACTCCTTCGTTTACATTCTAGAAAGCAATAGACCAACATGCATGTGCTGCTACCTTCATTGTAATTTATGTTGATGAAACACCTGACAAAGATAACTTTCTTTTCTGAAGTAATGCAAAAGGATTACGAGACACCCCCAATTATGCTGATATATGGAAATCCCAGAGATCACAATTCAGACCTAATTGGAGTTGAACCCAATCTACTTCATTTCTTTAAGTCAAGGTCTCCAATGTTTTATTTGGTTTCTTACCTGATTCTGTAAACTTGCATAAGTAATAAATTCATTGTATCGTCCTCTTCAGCAGGAGCGCACTGCTTCTCAGCCCCCTACTTCCTGGGAGAGGGCACTCCTGATTGGTTGATGGTTTGGCCCATTGGTATTGTTGCTTCGCTGGCCCAAACTGTAAGCTCTCTGATGCTGTAAACAGAGGAAACTTTGCTTCTGCAGTATTCGTGGAGTACAAGGGCACTGGAGCTCACTGGATCCAGTGATCTGGCCCGTTTCTGAGCTTAAATCTATTGATAAGAACTTGTTGGCACCATGCTCCTTGCCTAGGAGGCCGGTCACCTCTAACGGACTTCAGCAGTAACCGAGTTATTGAGCAGTAAACAATAGAATTAAAAAAAGACTATATTCTTGAGAAAGGGGAGGGATTTTTTTAAATAAAAATTAAATTGCAAAGTTTTTTTTTTTTTTACAAGCACTTTGCAGTTGTAACCGTTTATGATCAGGAGAAAAATGCTTTTATTAGAGTCCAGAAATCTTAAATTTGGCATGCTCTTCTTTGAGGTCTTTACCATGAAGAGCCATATTATCTGGAGAAAACCAATATATATATTTTCTTATTGACCTGAAAAATAGTGACTAAAGGGTATCATCTATGTATCATTAGTAAAAGACATTATTTTATATGCCACTTGTTAAATATAAGTACAACGTTTTGACTTTGCATATCAGAAATTTTATCCAAAAGTGCAAGTTGTTGAAAAACTATAACTGCAAATGCAAAATTCTTAATAAAAATAATTTATAATAATGTGAAACTTTTAGGGTTTTCTTAGCATTGTGTGAAGATCCTAAGGACCGAGGAATAATTGTTGCACAAGGAGGAGGCAAGGTAAATACAGAGTAACGCGATGATTTTATCATTTATAGTAAAGTCTGCTGTATAGCGGTATAACTGCTGATTTTCGATCTACGGTATAATTCTTGCATTTTGTTTGGATAGGCCATGATTCCACTAGCCCTAGAAGGTACAGAAGTAGGAAAAACAAAGGCTGCTCACGGTCTGGCTAAGATAGCAGCTGTGTCAAACCCTGACATTGCATTCCCTGGAGAGCGGGTATGTAATTAAGAACTTGAATTTACCATCTTTTAACTGCTTTACGTCATTTACTGATTGGATTGTTTTATATAATGATAGATCAAACATTTCTAAATGCAGCAGTAAGAAATGTGTGTTTTTTATTTTGCTACTAGCTGAAGAGCCCGGCGCTGCCCGGGCATAGTAACTAACTGTGGTTAGTTATAGCAAATTATAATTATCCTCCATCCCATAGTCCCCTGCCCATATACCCATCATACATATCCTCCATCTCATAGTTGAGTGCCCATATACCCATCACACATCCTCCATCCCATAGTCCCATGCCCATATACCCATCACACATCCTCCATCCTATAGTCCTATGCTAATATACCCATCATACATATTCTCCATCCCATAGTCCCATGCCCATATACCCATCATACATATTCGCCATCCCATAGTCGAGTAACCATATACCCATCCTTCATCTCATAGTCCCGTTCCCATATACCCGTCATACATGTCCTCCATCCCATAGTCCAGTGCCCATATACCCATCACACATCCTCCATCCCATAGTCCCGTGCCCATATACCCATTATGACATCATCATCACCATGGCAACCGTTAAGACATAACCGTCACCATTGCAACCTAGTAAGACATCATCGTCACCATGACAACCATTGTGACAGCATCTTCGCCATTGCAACCTATTATGACATTAGCGTCGCCATGGCAACCATTATGACATCATAATGAGGGGCGGGGCTTGCAACCTATGATGACATCAGCGTCGCCATGGCAACCATTATGACATCATAATGAGGGGCGGGGCTTGATACACACACACTTTTTCCCCATTATGTAGATAGGGGCAAAATTGTTTGGTGAATTGGAACGCGCGGGGTTAAAATTTCGCCTCACAACATAGCCTATGACGCTCTCGGGGGCCAGACGTGTGACTGTGGCTTTAGCTGCGACGGTGCGGATGCCAATCCCGGACATACATACACACCCACATTGAGCTTTATATATTAGATTATTATATTTCCATTTCTATTTTTTTTTTCATATTTTTTAAAACTTTTTTTTCAAAATTTTTACCGACTTCAATAGTCTTCTTAAGGGACATGAAGCTGCAATCGTCCGATCGCCTGTGCTACTTAGAGCAGTGCTTTCCACAGCAAAATCTGCATCATTATCTACTTCATGTTCCCTTAGCCTCAGAAAGCTTAGTACTTCTATAAGAATAATGTATTCTGGTATGTGTCTCTAACGTAAAGAAGATTGTCTAAGCTTAGATCCAACTGTAATCTGTGCTAAGTGTCAGGTCTCCATCCTCTGATTGTACACTGAAATGTTTCTATTTATCATTAGAGTTTGTGACATTAACTTAATACAAATTTTAGAAACATTACACTAAAACTGTTAATTGGAAAATGACGCCAACTTGCAATGGTATTGTTTCAGATATATGAAGTGGTACGTCCCCTGGTCAGTCTCCTGAACACAGAGAAAGACGGTATGCAGAACTTTGAAGCACTCCTTGCCCTGACAAACCTCTCCGGGAAAAGCGAAAAATTAAGGTTTGTATTCCCAATAGTAGACGTGATAATTGGAGCAACATATCAAGGAAGGAATGAACACTTCTAAGGCTAGTTTCACACTGGCATTTCCTGGAGCTGTGGAGGGATGCGCACGGCCGCCGTGAAGCTCCGCCCACGGCCACACTTCCTCCGGTCAGCTCCGCCTATGGGCGCATGACGCTGCATGCAACCTGCGTACCCTATCTTTAGCATTGGGTACGCATTGGGTACGCAGGCCGGTATGCCGGCGCATGCGTCCTTTTGACGGTGCGCCGATCGCACCAAAATGCAACACAGTGTGTTTGGCACAGGTCGGCACACGGTTGAGCTTCACGATGGCCGTGCGCATCCCTGCGAGAATCAGGTTCTCTGTCCTTACATCATGCTGCTCTCAGGTGACAAACAAAAACCTGGTAATAGAATCCCCTTAATTCCGCCAAAAAAAAAAAAGTGCTTTTTTTTAATATTGTTAGCCATTAGAAAAAGGATTGATTGCTCTCGGTTTTACTCTCAATTAACTCTTGCATCTGATTTTCATGGTCTTAATGGATGTGTTGGTTTTTTTTTTTATAATGGGCGAGTTTAGTTTACTGTCAGCCCAGAAATCTTGCTGTTGCCATATTCATTGCAAATATTTGATCAACTCATCTATTTTTATTACAGACAAAAAATTATTAAGGAGAAAGCTCTTTCTGATATTGAGAATTACATGTTTGAGAATCATGAACAGATCCGACAAGCTGCCACCGAATGTATGTGCAACCTGTCGGTGACTAAAGAGGTAGGTGAATGTGATCAGGGCGGCTTTTAGGCATGTCAGATTATACTGTCCTCGGGGGGGCTCAGATTAACGTGTTCAAAAGAGGGACCCCAGGTAACAGGTTCGCTTTCAGATAGTAATTGCAGTGGGGCATTGACATCAGTGATCTCTGTCTTCTTGCGATTTAAGAGTACATGATGGAGTATGAGATATGACAGGGGACCCAGATATTTCAAGTAATGGCCCTGAGTCTGATTATTCAGTTTATATTGTCATTTTATCTGGGAAAGGCTAATATGTTACCAGCAAATATTAACACGTCACTCAAAAGATCTGTTCAAAAACATCCAAAAATGTCTGAGACTTTTAACAATTTTAGGATATCACTTTGTTATAACTTAAAATACGCTATATTCTATTCCAATAGGTTCAGGAGAGGTTCACGGCCGATGGAAATGATCGTTTGAAACTGGTGACTTTGCTTTGTGGAGAGGAGGATGAGGTTAAACTGCAAAGAGCAGCAGCTGGAACTCTCGCTGTTCTCACTGGAGCGCAGAAGCAGCTGTGCCATAAAATGACCCAAGTAGTAAGTACAAGCTGTATGACATGTTATGATGTTCATGACTGAATAATTTCATTCATTTAGCATAGTTAGAAATTATGCTGGAGAGGTTACATGTACTGGGTGATATTCAGATGCATTTGCTTCTTCCCAGACCACACAGTGGATGGAAATCCTGCAGAGACTTTGTCTGAATGAAGACTTGCAAGTTCAGCATCGAGGAGTAGTGATTGCCTATAACCTCATCTCCGCAGACCAAGAGTTGGCAAAGAAGCTGGTGGAGGCAGAGATGTTGGAGATTTTAACAGTTATAGGAAAAGAAGAGAACAATCCCAACAAGCAACATATCATAGCTGTGGCCAGAGATGCGCTGGTTAAATGTCTAGATTATGGGCTTATCAAGCCTGTATCGTGATTATAAAGCCGCGTCATAAATCAGATCCTAAGTGACAAAGGAGCATTCCCTTTGTATATAGGGGTGTATTGTCATGTGCTGAAAAATAATGGAAAGTAGATGTGTGTTTAGTGTTAATAATATGAGGCACTTCTCAAAAAGTACACCTGTATTTGAGGTGGTCAAAGTTTAAAGGGGTATTCCCATCTCCAAGATCCTATCCCAATATGTAGCAGGTGTAATAATAATAGCAAAAACCTTCAAGTAGAAATGTAGTATAGTTTTTCTGATTCACTATATCTCTTGCATCATGTGCAGGAATTGTAGAACCTTAGGCATCCATGGTTACGACCACTAGCAACCAGCTAACTAACTGTCACTATATCAGTGGTCGGAACCATGTATACCTAAGGTCCTGCAATTTCAGCACATGAGGAAAGAGAGATAGCAAATCAGAAAAACTATGCTACATTTCTAATTGACAGTATTTGCTAATATTTGTTTTATTACACATACTACATATTGGGAAAGGATCTTAGAGATTGGAATACCCCTTTAAACTTCTTTAGACCATCTGTTCTGAAAAGTAAGGCCGTTCTACATTCACTTAGAGAAATAAGATTCATTCAGATATTTACCGGAAAAAAAGGAGACTAGTTTTTCTTAAGCACAAGATTCAACTGATTTATAGTAATATTTTTATTTATTGCGATGTAATAATACTCTAGAAATAATTATTAAAGATCATATTTCATATATAAAGTCATTTGTGCATGGTAGGTGTCGTTACACGATAAAGCGAACAAAACTGATTCAAATAAAGTTATTTCTTAAAATCACATTTATTTGTTGTAGATACTAGTTTTTTGGAAAATAAACCGATTGTTTTTTTTCTGTTTGGTTACCTTCACATATAGTACATTTATTGCATATTCTCTGTGTGGATCGGCTGCAGAATTCTCCATCTGTCACACATTTATTTTTACATTTGTCGCAATATAATAATTACTGTACCTTTTAGTATCAACATATATAACAGTACTAACTGTGTAGAGGACCCAAGGACAGCTCTGCAGTGTGACCACACTGTCAGGCAGCACCATAGACCTCATCTTTCCAAACCACAGTATACCTGGAACTGGAAAACCAAACAGAAATCCATCCTGAGTGTTCAGGTTTAGGTGGTTTTAATAACATGTGCCTGGAGTCACAGATGTGCTAAAATGTAAAGTAAATTGTAATAAAGCGGTGTGATATGTTTGCTAGAAAGTTCATGCATTAAATTGCTTCTATGTCTTGCCTGTGGATCATTTGTCAATGACAGGGAACCTTTTATGCTGTTTTATGTTTGGTTGTTCTGCTTATATACTATATATTGCTTTTGGTTTGGATGAACATTTGTTGGTAGCTCAACTTTCAAACTTTACCTCTTTATAGGCAAATAAAAATAATTTGTAGCATAATCTTTAATAAAGCAGATTTTGTATTTATAGAGTTTGTTTCCATTTATTACACATCATTTTTACTGCTTTCCATTAACTATGTTTTTATGAAATCCCAAGTTTTTTTTTATTTTACTGCTGGAGTGGTGCTTCAAATCTAAATTCCCCTTGTCCCTTATCTGATGCTCACCTTCCAGCGTCTTCATCTATTATCACCACCGCTCCCATCAGTTTCCTGCAGTTCATGACCTGCCTGCAGCTCTAGTGTTTCATGGAATGAGCCAGAGGTCACAAATCAATACAACTCTATGAGAGCCTCGTTCTCGACTCTTCCTAGCTCTCAGAGCTTTGCACTGAGAGCTTGTGACATACCGTAGTTTATGACTTCCGGACAGTCAGAACCTGCTTTCTCAAGATGGCGCCACGGGACCTGAGCGGCTCTGGAAAAAAGGTGAATACACCGGAGGGTGAGAGTAAGACAAGGGGCAGGGACCTTTGGTTTGAAACACCACTCCAGGGCTGAAAAAAAAAGCTGGAGTGGTCCATTAACTGACATCCAAACTTTCACAAAAAATATAATAGAAAATAGACATACATTACTAACATAGACAAGTCATGCAAACATTCAGAACAGCTTATAAAATAAGCAGCCACATCACATTAAACACAGCATATAAAACCATCAAGAAAGATTACAGTATGGTAGGTTTACAGTCACTCAAGTAATAATATGACTGACACATGGACTATTGGAAAAAATGTGCAGCAATACCAAATAAAAACTGGGACAAAAATATTCACTTTTGAAATCCAATTTCCCTTTGAATTTTGAAGGTCACTAAATCAAATCTATTTACGGTATGTTAAAAAGCTGTGAATAGAGTAATTAAGGTAAACTCTGGTGGCCTAGCTAGTAAAAACTTGTAATGCTTTAGATATCTGACACAATGAGATGTAATAAGGCAGACCTGGGCAAAGTGCGACCTACGGGCCACATGCTGCCGTTTGGCTGTTCTGGAGTGGCCCAAAGAAAGGGACTGCCAATTGGCTTTATAAGTGGGGCCTCAACCCACACAGCCAGCCTTCATCTGGATTCTCACTTATATCAGTGAATACATTGATTAAACATGGAGCCGTCCACTACCTGTTTTATAATTGAGTCTGTGCATCTGATAGCGCAGTTATGTAAGGGAGCTATGAGGGAGTCACAATACTGTGTAAGGAGGATATGTGGGGGGAATAATACTATGAAAGAGAGGTGTGTGCTGACATAATACTGTCTAAGGGGACTCTGTGAGGACATTATTCTGAGTGGTTGACTGTGAGGGGACATAATACTATAATACTGTGTAAGGGGGCTGTGAGGTGGCCCTTCACAGCTGCTGGTGGAATGGCTTGGAGGCATATTCTCCCTTGACACCTGCCCATCCAGTGATAATGCGCTCGCTTGACAGCTCTGATGAGAAGTGATGAGTCTGCAAGAGAGCGCATTGTCCATGTGGATTGTAAGGAGAGAACGAGCGAGCAGAGACCAGCCCTTGTGAAGCTATTTGCAGGGATGGGGGCTGGTTTGTGATTTCCTTCCTACATTGCGCACTGACAGTTGTCACTTTTCGTCAGAGTCTGCAATTGAGTGCATTGTCACTGTGCATGGAGAAGTATAGTGCACAGTGACAAGATCATTCTGATCATCTGTCAGAATTAACTGATTGCACTGCACTGAGGTTCTCAAACGAAGCATCATTACACAAAAAGTAGTAAAAGATAAAAATAAGTAAAGCAGAGTAGAGAGGAAACGATAGGGACTTTTTAATTAAAGTATATTAGTAAAGAGATTAGATTATGACATTAAATAAATAGAGATCTCAGCTCTGAAATCGGATCTCACTAGATCTTGGTGCCAAGATCTCTATCTGCGCATGCGCTGTCCCCGGCAGCCATTTTCCCGGAGTCCACCAGATAGGAAACCATGCAACTGCAGGGGCTCTGGCCTTTTACAAAATATCGGCAGAGTCCCTGCAGCACGGAACACCCGCAGCAGAGAGCCGCACATCCGAACACCCCCTCATCCCAGCCTGCGGCCTGCAGCTCCACCGCGGTGGGTAAGGTATATCTGCATTATGAGACGCACCCCCATTTTCCCCCCAAATTTGTGGGAAAAAAGTGCATCTTGTAATCCGAAAAATACAGTATGTGCTCACATTGATCTAATATACTATCTCTTTTGGTAAGTTTAAACTGTAGCAGTTAGACCTGTGATGGATGTTTCAGATGTTCTGCTAGCAAGTGGGATCACACAATAGTGGGTAAGCCAGGACCTGGCTTACCATACTTTTACCCTCCAAATTGATCCATATTATTATAGGATACTAGGGGCTTACAACCCCCCTTATAGTATGCCTCATATTAGTATGAGTTTTTGAGCTTGTGCTCGTACATATACTGTATGCTTATTCAAGAGAGGGTCACACATGTGAGGATAAGCCAAGTAAACCCACTATCGTGTGATCCCACTTGGTAGCACGAGGAGTGGGGTCGCCACAGCGATTTCCCTTAGAGTGGCAACCTCCACTGGCAGGTAGGGGAATGAAGAATCAACCTCTTTCCCATAGAATTTTTTCTAATGTGAATGGCGACCAAAAAGCAGACATTGTATGTGTTATTTGACCTTTTGTGAATGCTGACAAAATAGCAGACATTGTATTTGCTAAATTTATAAAAGAAGGAAAAACATGCGGCACTCACCCAGATTTGCAGTGCAGTGTTTCTTTATTCAACCATTAAAGGTCACACAATAAAGGACGGGCAGATAACATGAGGCATGCGGGAAAAAAGACGGACGACAGCCGTTTCGCGTACACAGACGCTTCAACAGGTCCAGGTATTTGCTATCTGACCTTTTGTTGATCCCTTCAGGATATGTCTATGAAGAAAGATACTTTTTTAGTAATAATAAAAGGTACTGTATATTTTAGAGGGTTGATTTTCTTTTGGTTTAACAGATGCTGGCTTTGTAAAGCTGACTGCATCTGATGAGTCAATTATTGGATCAATGTGCTGTCTGTTGAGCACGGGCATCATACTGACTGAATATACAACTACCGGTATTTGAATGAGCCTTGATACAACCCTTAAAATAAATTTAAAGGGGTTAACCCAGGCTTCAGACAAAAGTCTGCAGGTAAATTGTGTCTGCAGACTACTGAAACGTGACAATGTGCCATGAACAAGCTGTCGCAAATTCCTGTCTTGCAGCCGCATGTATGGCATTTGCATAATTGTGGTCACATGCTGTTTAAATGCTTTTGGTTTTGGGCACGTGCTGAGTAGATGCCTTTGGTTTCGGTCACGTGCTGAGTAAATGCTCTCCGTTTCGGTCACGTGCTGAGTAGGTGACTTTGTTTTCGGTCACGTGCTGAGTAGATGCTTTCGGTTTGGATCACATGCTGAGTAGATGCCTTTGGCTTCTCTGAATAGAAGAGAACTGTGATAAGCTGCAGAAAAGTAGTCGGCACATTATCATAAGTATGCAAACCACATACAAGTGATCATGCGACCGCCCACTCGCGCTGAGAATCATGACTGTGATTTATTTTAAGGGTTGTAGCAGGGCTCATTTAAACATTTCTATACTGGGTCAGTATGATGCCCATGTTCAATGGACAGCTAACTGACAAAATAATATCCATTGTATCAGGTAGGGCTGTGGAAACGGTAAGGCAATCCACCCACTCCGAATCTGACTCCATCTCTGACTCTCCAGCACTGCCTCACTACTGAGCATGTGCATAAAGTGCAGCACAGATTCATCTCAACTAAAAGCCGAGATCCTTAGATTAGGGACAGAACAGACATTTATGACATTGAATAACAAAGAAAGCCCATCAAAATGAATTGGTAATATAACTCAATAGTATATGAACTACAAAAAACTGGTTAAAAAATAACCCAGAACGAGTATAAGCCCTAAAAATAATTATTATTTGTTTATCTTACTGAAGATTAAAATACAAAATAAAATGAAGAGGAAAGCTAAACTAATAACCAAACAGGACATACTGTATATTGAATTGACTGGTAACAACCTGAAGCTGCTTTACTGACTACTTATATACATTCACCTTTCTCTGTGCCTAGCTAAGCATCAATTCACACAACTTATGTATAAGAAAAAACAGCAGGAAGACCACACTTACATTAATAAATAGGAGAAAGCGTCCCCGTAGCTCCAACACACGTTTCGTTTTTGTAACTTCTTCAGGAGGCGTGTGAAGAAGTTACAAAGATGAAACGTGAATGTATATAAGTAGTCAGTAAAGCAGCTTCAGGTTGTTACCAGTCACTACAATATACAGTATGTCCTGCTTGGATATTAGTTTAGCGTCCCTCTTCATTTTATTTTGTATTTTAATCTTCAGTAGCATTGTCTTTATATTCCTTTGTGAAGATAAATAAATACAAATTATTTTTAGGATTTATACTCGTTCTGGGTTATTTATAGGACATTTCATAACGTTCCAAAATTCCTATCAAAACATTTATAGCACTTTCTGCACTGAACTACCAACCCCAATTTTGAAATATTTAAGGAGTCGAAGTTGGTTCATTTTATTCCGACTCCAACTCCATCAAAATGGACACTGACTCTAACTCCAGGACAGCCGTGGTATGAGGGGACATGAGCGATTCTTCATATAGACTTCTGGTCTATGTGAGAATGCAACTTGCACCTGCTGGGTACAGAGCACACTAGTGCATGTCAATAGCAGGCTCCTGTACACACAATTTGTGGATATGTGACAGACACTTTCCTCAGGTGAGCACTGCTGCCAACATTTTCATATATAAATTATATTTTTATTTTTCAAAACAATACTTTTCACGGAGTGACTTACCCAGTGAGAAACGACCCAATGATTGGTCAGTCACCAGACGGCACAACACACCAGGTAACACCAGGGAAACTATAACAATAGTGGGCCCTGTCGATAGGGAATGGGGGAATGGAAACCTCCTACACTCACCTGAGGATGTGCCCTGCACTTACTATCGTCCCTATACGGGTTCTTTCACCCTGTCGCTGAGCAGGATACCTAATCCCTCACTTGCCCTGTTCTTATCCCTAAGTAGGAAACTGGCATGTGAGAGCACTGGTTGCAATGCTGTGGTGGATTATGCAACTCCATTAGTTCTTCCGGGGTCCACTCCTGCACTGGCTAAATGTCCGCCCTCAAGTAAGACTATAGCATTAGTAGAATTATAAAGCTCAGCACAAGTTCTGCAATAACATTCAGCTTTTCGTGGTTTGCTCTGTGTGTAGTCTGTTATCACTATATTTACACAGAGCGATAACAGAACATTGAACAGGCACAGAACTCTGAGCTGTGATTAGGAGACATGCTCTGAAAGCTGCCGGTTCTGAGGGCTGGTGATTTTGCAACAACATGTTTTGCAAATTGAGATTCTGATTTGAATTTTATCCTAAGTTATATTGCAAGGCTTGTTAAAGGAACAATATTGACTTTCAAGATTGCTACCTCCAATAGGTGGCACTAGAGTTCAAGGCCTCTTCCCCTCTGAACAAAGAGTTTGCATATTTAATTTCCAAGAAGAGCATACATAGTGTGTAAATCTCCTTACTCTGACATGCCAAGCCTGGCATGTCACTCTTCACAAGGAGAAACATTACTCCCTAGATCCCAGTCTTAGGACTCTCACCTAGCCAAATAAGATCTTTGCCTTGAAGAGGGGCAAGACCCCAAAATACCGTGTCTGCTAATTGAGATTCTGATTTGGCTTTTATCCAAAGTCATATGGCAAAACTCATTAAAGGGTCAATATTGTCTTTTAGAATTGTTACTTCCAATAGGTGGCACTAGAGTACAAGGCATTAAGTTTGAAATTTCCACTAGAAACCACCCTAGTGACCCCATAACAACACAAGACAGGAAGTGTTGCTATAGAGATTTTGAATCACCAGGAGGGTACTTCATAATTCAAATTTAACTTTTTATTGTGTAAAATAGACTTTAGTAGGAAGTGTATAGGAGCTCTTTGTTAAAAATTACATAAGTAGATGATCCTATGAAAACATTTTCATTCTTACTGACTTTCCAGTTTGTAAAACCTATTTTATTTATTTTAGGTAATTCTTAATTACCATAATATAAGGAGTCCTGTGTTAAGAATCCTCATCTCTTGGTCAAAGTATACGTGGTTACAAAGAGTGTCTATCTGGAGGACCGATCCTGTATGACATAGATAGTTCAATGATGTGAATGTGCGTGTGCGTGATTCAACCTACACTGTATGGTCTCTTGGTGGTATACAGATGAAACCAGAAGTTTACATACACTATATAAAAAGACACATATGCAGGTTTTTCTCAATATCCGACATGAAATCAGAATTAACCTTTCTTGTTTTTGGTTAATTAGGATTACCATAATTATTAATATTTTCCAAATGCCAGAAAAATGAGAGACTGTTTTAAGGCATTTTTATTATTTATTCTCTCTCATTATTCTGGTACTGTCAGACGGCACCTGACAATACAAAGGTGACATCAACCCCCTCAACTATCACTCCACTGGCCACCGCTACAGGGCAAGTGGAAAGAACTGTTAGGGACGGCAGAACGCACGAAATATAAAATAATAGAAAGTGCGTTCGCCGCCCGGGGTCCACCGTGCAGAGGTGTTAAACTGCTGCTATATAATGGCAGACGCACAATATGGCGGTATATCGCACACGGGTTGAACGTCACCCGGTGTGCACTGGGCGTACTCTGTTAACTTCACAGAGACGCCTTAGACATAAACATAAGTACTGAGCCTGTTGGACTCACAGGTCTCAGAGAAATGCACGCACGGTATATGGTCACAGGAGCTGAGCCCAAGGCAGAGGGATAGAGTCCGTCTAGACCTACCGTGCGTGCGGCGTCGCTACCGCGGACGCCCACAGGTGCTGCAGACTGCAGCGTGGCGACTGACACAGCCGCTATGCGACAGTGCCCAGGAGGGGTGCACTGTTGGACGCTAGTTAGGTGATGATATGCATTGTGGCCTGTAGCATGCCACTGACTGGCGCTGACTCTATGACTAAGTCCCTATCCACACACGTAATATCAGAGGGAGGGGAGTTTTAATGAGTCATTCACAGGTTCATGCATCCGTCATCATTCACACATGTAGCAAGTAGAGTCTATACTAACACATGGCCGAGCGGCCATGCGGGCCTTTTATAGCCGTGTGCTGCCGGGACCTTCCAGATCTCTGAGACTGACCAATCAGATCTGGAGAAGGACCTGAGCACGTGACTCCCAACCTCCAATGGGAGATCATCTCGTGAGCATGCTCAGTGGAGCGGTAGAGGAACTTAGCCTCAGGAATGACTTGCTGCAGAGCAGCATGTGAGGTTCTGGATTCCTGTTGTGTAGCTGCAGGAATCCGACACCTAACATTACCCCCCCTCCTAGGGCCCCCTCCATCCTGAGCCTTCCAACCCACCAAGCAAAGTTTTTGCCACGAACCACCTTGTGTCCCACAGAGGCGTAGGCCTCAGGCTCATCCGAAGAAAAGCCTGATGTCCCAGCAGATGACTTGAAAAACTGGGACATGTGAATCGGTTTGAGAAGGGACATGTGGAAGGCGTCAGGGATGACTAAGTCGCCAGGAGCTGAAGTTGGAGCGGGGCGACATGCGGGGTGCGACCCAGACTGTCGCGGACTCCCATTGCCAGGTCTGCCACCGGCAAGGGAAAGAGTAACCCAGCCGGCCTCTGTTTAGAGGAGCTACTCCGAGCACAAGAGGCACATGCCTGAATATATATTTTAGTGTCCCGAGCCCTGTGCGGCCACCAATAAGAGCTAGCCAGGAGTTTTGTGGTCCGCTTGTAACCAAAGTGACCACCCACCCTGGACGCGTGTGCCCACGCGAGAACCTTGGACCGCAAGTGAGGCGGGACAAAGGTCTTGCTCGACGGCACTGGCTCAGGGACGACTGGAACCACGGACTCCAGATTCCCAGTGAGGGGCGCAGAATGATCCGTGGGCACCTCCGCAGAGGCTACTTGGACACTGCTCCCCATGCACCTTCCCACACAGTCCTTGCTCCAGCCCAGTATACTCCCCGAGGACTACTCAATGAGGGGAATGGCAATGGAGCCAGGGGAGTTCGAGAAGCACCTGGTCGATGCCCTTAGGCATAATGAGCAGTGTGAGAATCATGTGGGAATAGTGGATGAGGGCAGGTAATTCTCGCCCAGATACCTTTCCTATGTGGCCTAGTCTGGTCAGTATCTCACCTGGTGACTAATGAATAATGGGAGGTGGATATAAAAGGATGCCAGGTGGTTGTGTGAGTGTCTCAGCCTGGGGACACAGAGAGCCTGTCTGTGTGAGAGACACACGTGAGTGAAAGCAGTGCCCACTGCAACTGTGGTTTGGCTGGACGGGAGAAGCCCGCCAGTTGGTAGTTAGGTTGTACATTGTTTAGTTAGTGTCGGACAGGCAAGGATTTGTTTTATGTTTTTATTTCCTTTATGCATTGTTTTCACTGTTAATAAACCTGACCCAGGGTCAGTTATACCCGAATCCCGGCTGTGCGCCTGAGTTTCATGCTGAACGCACGTGACCTTTGACCCCAGCAAAGGCGATCCCGGAGTGTTTTATCACAGCAGGGACAACGTCTCGCGATGAGACGGGGAGATTGAGAACCCCAGGGGTGCTGTCTGGTGGGTAACCTGAGACGGTAAGGTAGATCCGTTGACCACTCTAACGGTCACAGGGTGAGGAAGTGTCACCAGTGGAATGGCGTGTTTTTGGGCGAAGGCTGAAGACATAAAGTTTCCTTCTGCCCCAGAGTCCACTGTGACCTCTACCTCCCAGATGGAAGCACCGCTATCTAACGTCCCTCAGAATACCGGTTTGGAGGAGAAAGTTTTCATATTAGGTAGATCTTCACCAACTGCCACTGGAGGTGAACGTTTTTTCGACCGCTGCGGACACCTATTAGCCAGGTGGCCCGACTGTCGACACAGGTAGCAGCAAGTGAAGCCCTGTGCCGGACGCGGTTTCGGACTGGTACGAGACACATCCTTGGGCACAGGAGGTAAAACTTCCAGATCAGGAGGTTCCAGAAATTCAGAGAAGTCGGGAGCCGACCTAAGCTTCTGTCTGGATTGAGTACGCTCCAGCCCGCACTCCGTAAAACGGAAGTCAATACGGGTGGAGATCGCTATCAACTCTTCCAGGCTTGTGGGTACCTCCCTGGTAGATAAAGCATCTTTGACATGCTCAGCCAACCCTCTCCAGAACACAGGGATGAGTGCTTTATCAGGCCTCTCGAGCTCGGAAGCCAGTGTTCGGAAACGGACGGCATACTGACTGACCGACAGGGATCCCTGCGTTAACGCAAGTAACTGGAGAGAGGTATCGTGAGTGACCCAGGGCCCCAAAAAGACCTGCTTTAGAGATTTTAGAAACTGAGCCGCGCTCAGTACCACAGGGTCATCACTCTCCCATAGTGGCGTAGCCCACTCCAACGCCCTGCCCGACAAGAGGGAGACGATAGACCCCACCTTAGCCCGCTCTGTAGGGAATAGCGTGGCCAGTAATTCGAGCTGGATAGTACACTGGCTCACGAAACCCTTACAGGTGGCGCTGTCACCAGAAAATTTATCGGGCAACGGGAGGCGGGAAATTGTCGGCGCAGGCGTGAACACACGCGAGAAAGCCTCTGCGACTGTCTGCGCAGCAGCCTCAGTAACCTTCGCAGCTGAGGCTGAACTCTCAAGAGTCGCCAACCTGCCCTCTAGCTGACAAATGTACCGCAATAGCAGCTGCTGCTGGTCGCCATTACTAGTCAGACCCTGGCGCTAGTATAATATTAGGGATGGCGGAACGCACTAAATATAAAATAATAGAAAGTGCGTTCGCCGCCCGGGGTCCACCGTGCAGAGGTGTTAAACTGCTGCTATATAATGGCAGATGCACAATATGGCGGTATATCGCACACGGGTTGAACATCACCCGGTGTGCACTGGGCGTACTCTGTTAACTTCACAGAAACACCTTAGACATAAACATAAGTACTGAGCCTGTTGGACTCTCAGGTCTCAGAGAAATGCACGTACGGTATATGGTCACAGGAGCTGAGCCCAAGGCAGAGGGACAGAGTCCGTCTAGACCTACCGTGCGTGCAGTGTCGCTACCGCGGACGCCCACAGGTGCTGCAGACTGCAGCGCGGCAACTGACACAGCCGCTATGCGACAGTGCCCAGGAGGGGCGCACTATCGGACGCTAGTTAGGTGATGATATGCACTGTGGCCTGTAGCGTGCCACTGACTGGCGCTGACTCTATGACTAAGTCCCTATCCACACACGTAATATCAGAGGGAGGGGTCTTAATGAGTCATTCGCAGGTTCATGCATCCGTCATCATTCACACATGTAGCAAGTAGAGTCTATACTAGCACATGGCCGAGTGGCCATGTGGGTCTTTTATAGCCGTGCCCTGCCGGGACCTTCCAGATCTCTGAGATGGACCAATCAGATCTGGAGAAGGACCTGAGCACGTGACTCCCGACCTCCAATGGGAGATCATCTCATGAGCATGCTCAGTGGAGCGGTAGAGGAACTTAGCCTCAGGAATTACTTGCTGCAGAGCAGCATGTGAGGCTCTGGATTCCTGTTGTGTAGCTGCAGGAATCCGACGCCTAACCAGAACGAGGCTAAGTGCCAGAATTGGAGCATCTTAGAGATGCACCTTTTCTGGGGCGGCTGAGATATGATGTTTTTAGCCTGGGGGGGCAGTATCCTTGGCCCCTTCCTAGGCTATTAATGTCAGTCCGCAACTGTCTGCAAAGCCTTTGCTGGTTACTGATTATAGGGGGACCCTACATCATTTCTTTTAGGGCCCCCCATTTTAATAGCACAATCCTCTTGTCGATTGGTAGTCCATGGAGATAGTTAGGTGGATTGATTTAAGCAAGAACAATTGCCGGAATACTCCTTTTTCTACAGTCTCCACTAAAACCTTACCCTCTTCTCTGTCTGCCTTTAAGGATATATTCTCAGAAAAGGGGTGTCAAGATATGCCCCCCCCCAACATCATGATTACCCCATTAACTTGCTTCATGGAGCAAAACTACCCAAAATCAGATTGTACAATCTTTCTGGCCCTGAAAGGCAGGCTATGAAAGATTAGATCACTGAAAGTCTTGCTAAGGGACATATTACACCCTCCTCTTCTTCTGTGGCAGCATGGTTCTTCTTTGTTCAGGAAAAGATTGTGGTCTGCGTCCTTGTTTAGACGTTTGTGAGTTAAATCGTATTACCATTCGAGACTGACTCTTAATCCCCTTCTGCTCATTCCAGATGTATTTAATCGGATTGTTGGTGCTAAATGGTTCTTCAAGTTGGACCTAAGGGGGGCTTATAATGTGATTAGAATCAGAGAAGGAGGATGAGTGAAAAAGGCTTTTAATACTCCTGAAGGCCATTATGAAAATCTAGTCATAACATTTGGTTTCACTAATGTTCCCGCTGTTCTCCAACATTTTTTCAATGACTTTTTCATCATCTGGTGGGCAGATTTGTGGTGGTATATCTTGATGACATTTTGATATACTCGCAAGATTTTCAGACATCAGATACATGTCAAGCAGGTACTGCAGACACGAGGAACAAATAAACTGTATGCTAAACTTGAAAAATATTTATTCTCTGTACAGAAGGTGCAATTTTTAGGATACCTGGTGTCATCTTTGGGTTTTCGGATGGACCCTGATAAAGTCCATGCAGTACGGGAATGGGATTCTCTTCAAAATCTGAAGGCCTTACAATGCTTTCTGGTGTTTGCTAATTACTATTGACAGTTTATCCAGAACTTTTCTTCGATTGTCAAACCTCTCACTGACATTACCAAAAAGGGCACAGATTTTCCCAATTGGTCCACCCCTGCCTGCCGGAGAAATGTTTTGAAATGGCACCTGTACTTATTCAGCCCCATGTTTCTCATCTGTCTATTCTTGTGGTTGATGCGCTTAAAGTGGGGGTTGGGGGCTGTTTTATCACAGAGTTAATCTCCTGATATATGACGTCCATGTGCTTTTTTTTCCTCAAAAAAATATCACTGGTTAAAAAAAACCTATATTAGTAATAGAGAACTTCTGGCTATTAAGTTGGTTTTTGAGGAGTGGCGTAATTTTCTGGAGGGGACAGCTCACCTTGGCATTGTCATTACAGTCCATAAAAATCTGTTGTACCTGGAGTCTGCTAAACATCTCACTCAGAGACAAGCTAGATGATCATTTTTTTTCACTAGGTTTAATTTCTTTGGTACTTACCATACTGGGGTTAAGAATTGCTCAGGTTGATGCCCCGGCTGCCTGTCACTCAAGAAAATTATTTGTGCCTTTAAATTTGTGTCTTAAAATTTTAGGAGAACATCATTGCTCGGTTCTTGAGGTCACCCAGGTAGCAAAACAGCTTTGGACTTTCTTTCTCGTTTTTGGCAGCCAAGGTTACATTAGGATCTTGTTGATTTTGTGTCTACCTGAGGTATTTGTGCCCATTCTAAGTACCCAAATACTTGTCTGTCCAGGTCTCTCCTACAAATAGGTATTCCTGATAGATCTTGGACACCTGAATATTATGGGGGGCAGAAATAAACATATGGCTGATAAAAAAAAATGTATGCCAGGTGCAAACCTGTGTGTAAAGGACTATGGTGGTTCTCTACCAGAAATATTAAATTAAAAGTTCCTTCTTGTAATCTGGGTCCCAGGTTCATTGGCCCGTATAATCTGGTCACCATCATTAATACTGTGGATTTTTGCCTCGAGTTACAGCAAGCACTTAAAATCCACAATGTGTTTCATAGATCGTTGTTCAAAAAATATGTAGCGTCGTTGGTACGGTCACCCTTACCAACTCCTCCGTTCATGATGAATGGTAATTTGGAATTTCAGGTAGCAAGAATTGTTGGCTCTCATTTTGTTCACCGTTCCCTTCAGTACCTGGTGCATTGGAAGGCTTATGGTCTTGAGGAGAGAATTTTGGTACAAGCATCGAAAGTAAATGCCAATAGGTTGGTTCATTCTATCCATGCAGCTCATCTGGTTAAACTTGGTGCTGAGGGTCCGAAGGCCCCTCATGAAAGGAGTGGTATTGTCACAGGTGTTCCTCATCCTGCTGAGATCTTTGGGGTATCTGGGATTTGAAGGTAGCAGTGATTGGCTGATAGCAGACTCTCTTTGGAGTCTACTTGACGATTAACTTGAGTGAAGCAGACTTAATCACATTTGACCCCATTTCACAATTAATTCCAGCACTTGAATATTCACATACCAAGCTATTATTCAGTCAAATTCTCATCCACATGCACCAGAATGTGGACCCCACAAATGTTCTTGAAAAGTCATATCACCTGACAATTAATTCTAGGCCACGATCATCACATACCAAACTATTCAGACACATTCTCATACACATGCCCACATCTGTATACTCCAGAATGTGGACCCTTCAACTGTTCTTGAAGTCAGGTAATCTGTCAATTAATTCCAGGACTTGATCACTCACAAACAATGTTGACCATTTATCTTAGTTTGACTGTTGTTTTTGTCTTGCTACACAAAACTTTTGCTTTATTTTATATTAATTAAATATTTATGTTGGTGATATGGGCATGATCATTTATTTGGAGGATCTCTAATAATGAGGATGTTCTGTAATTATACACTATGGGCTTTACTGCATGGTTCTTGCCAAACCTAAACCAGACAATACTTAGAGAATTCTATAGGTTATTGGTTGTTTTACAATGGGTAACGAAAGTATTCAGACCCCTTTAAATTTTTCACTCTGTTTCATTGCATCCATTTGGTAAATTTAAAAAAGTTCATTTTTTTTCTCATTAATGTACACTCTGCACCCCATCTTGACTGAAAAAAACTGAAATGTAGAAATGTTTGTAAATTTATTAAAAATGAAAAACTGAAATATCACATGGTCATAAGTATTCTGACCCATTGCTCAGTATTGAGTAGAAGCACCCTTTTGAGCTATCACAGCCATGAGTCTTCTTGAGAATGATGCAACAAGTTTTTCAAACCTGGATTTGGGGATCCTCTGCAATTCTTCCTTGCAGATCCTCTCCAGTTCCGTCAGGTTGGATGGTGTATGTTGGTGGACAGCCATTTCCAGGTCTCTCCAGAGATTCTCAATTGGGTTTAGGTCAGTGCTCTGGATGGGCTAGTCAAAAATGGTCACAGAGTTGTTCTGAAGCCACTCCTTTGTTATTTTAGCTGGGTGCTTAGGGTCATTGTCTTGTTGGAAAGTGAACCTTTGGCCAAGTCTGAGGTCCAGAGCACTCTGGAAGAGGTTTTCTTCCAGGATATCTCTGTACTTGGCCACATTCATGTTTCCTTCAATTGCAACCAGTCATCCTGTTCCTGCAGGTTGATGTGATGGCCAATGTTCATATGGGTCAAACAGCTGCCAGAACTTCACAGAAGGAGGAGAAGTGTCAGATTCATTGACTGCATGGAGGCTGTTCTCTGTAGCTATCAGAGGTAGTGAAGAGGC
The DNA here is from genome assembly GCF_039654945.1 of Dendrobates tinctorius. Taxonomy (NCBI): domain Eukaryota; kingdom Metazoa; phylum Chordata; class Amphibia; order Anura; family Dendrobatidae; genus Dendrobates; species Dendrobates tinctorius. Next base: position 38,800,801 of record NW_027361675.1, read on the forward strand.
AGGAGACAGGACTGTCTGAGAGCTGGAGATCTGGCCAGTAAGTGCTGATGGATGGACTGAAGACCACCAGGATGGAGCTGCTGAAGATGAAGGACATCAGAGGGACAACATATGTAAGTAATAAAATGTGTACATATTCCCTGTTATCTATGTGTATTACCATACTTCTGTGCTCCTGTTTGTAAAAAAAATATATATATATACAGTATATATATGATATATATATATATATAATTGCCTTGTAATCTTTTAATTTCCTGTTCTGTCCAGATGTCACCGTATCCCAGAATTCCAAGCAGAGGAAGTTCACCGACCGCCATATTGGGACACCCAAGTGATAGGTATCTCAATATGGAAACTGCTGCTGGTACCAACCTATTGTGCGGTACCACCAGCGGAACACCGTCGCACAACACACACTCACGCAGCCTCTTGCGCGGTACCACCAGCGGAACACTGTCGCACTGCGCCTGCGCGAATTCCTCGCAGGCGCAGTGAATCATTCGGCTGATCCCAGTGGCAGATGCGCGACGTGTCTACAGGCAGAGGAAGCCGGTCACATTAAAGGGGTTTTCCCAAGAACGAAAGTTTATTTTAAAAACTGTCTGTGTCTGACTGTGTACAGAGCATGCTACATCTCCTAGGCAGGGTAGGAAGCAAAAGACAATAATGACATTACAGCAGGGGATCACAAAGGATTCATTTTGTGAGGTAAAATATTTCACTGACTGTTTTTAAACAATATTTTACCTCACAAAATGTATCCTCTGTGATCTCCTGCTGTAATGTCAGTATTGTCTTTTACTTCCTCCCCTCCCCAGGAGCTGTGGTATGTTCTGTTGTGAAGTACAGTATTCAGATGTACCGGATATCTTGTTCTTCAGACTCCATTTTTGTGCTTGCGACGCCATTTTGTTGTTTACAAGATAAATTTTGTAATTAGGTGAAAGTTCGCAGCTGTTATGAAACTAGACTGTTCTAGCTTGTACAAGATATGAGATATGAGACCCTAAAAGAATGTGCTATTGTTCTATTCTCTACGTCACGTAACTAGGGACATATTCCGGTTTTCTTGCAATATTATTGGCTTACAAAGGGAAATTAAGTTATTGGTAGTTGAGAACTTTGCATAATTAAGCAAAATGTTATAAAAGAAGTGACTAAAATAAAGGGGCTTGGTGATCTGCCTGGATCCTCCCGTACAGAGACCCCAGTGTGGTCATTCCCAGTTGCTAGCAACACCCTGTGAATTAATTTGGAAATCACTGGATCAACCATGAAGGGTTAATTTAGCCCTCCCTAAATAGCTACCCTGACAGCTTGGCGCCCAACATGGGGCCCCCGAATAGGGACGCCTCTGCCCCCGGAGGACAACAAGACAAAAGGACTCTCGGAGCGGACACGGGTGCTGGAAAATTGGGACTGATCATCCCCCACGACAACCATGGTAAGTTGGCAGTTATACTGCTCAGACTGACCGTTGGTGTGGTTTTCCTGTGCTTGTTGCTGCAAAGAGGATCTGAGGTTTGTCCCCGTGGTGGGGTGATTCATGGGTGGAATCATATAGAGGTGCAGTCCTGTTGGGGGCCCAGTGCTCGAACCGCACCTCATAAGGGACGGACACCCCGGATAGACCAGTGATTGTGACTCTCTTTATAGTCAAAATATCCTGAAGTCCTGATCATTGTTAGTAATCGGGCGTGGTGAGGTGGTCGAAGACTGAGTAGGATACGTAACTCAGGTATATATAGATATATATATAACCAGAGGTGTCCGGAGGGATAGTCTGAGACGCCCTCCTCCTTTCACTGAGTACCGCGAATTTTGGGCTTCCCAGAGGGCGTTGACCCGGTGGAACAAACTGAGACGGCCGCTCCAGTATTGTGCACAACTGAAGTAAGGATATTTAGCTGTAAATGAGAGAATCCGTGGAAGGAAAAGAAGAATTTTGTGGCTTGGCACGTAAATTGTGTGACGAAGGTGTTAGGAAGAACAGAGGAAGTGATATCTGATTGTTTCTGTTACTGCTATGTTGAAGAAGGAAAAATTGTCTATTATTATGGCAAGGACTGGATGTATTGTGGTTCAAGAAAGTGACTGTGGTGTGAGGAAGTGATTGATTAAGAAGGAACAGATTGATACTAATGTGTCAGGCAGACAAATAGTTAAAAGTGATGATTTGAAAGAAGAGGTCTCCCTGCTAGATGACAATTGTACAAGAAGACCGAAAGTTGCAGCCCCCACCTGTTCTTTGTTAAACGCTCACGGTATCTATTATCAGCCACCGCTGCCAGCCTCAGTCCCCGCTAAAAAAAAAAAAAAAAAAAGTTTTCAGAAGAATTTAACCCGCTCTGTTCAGCAGAGAGAGAGTAAAAGAAAAAAAAAAACAAGCTAGCAGCCGTAGCTGCTCCAGCCCCCTCCATTCGCGCTCAGCACAGCTGCGAGCACATAGTTTGTCCCTTATCAGTGTGCCCTTCAGCCCATACAGCAAGCTCTGGTCCCCCCTCAGACTTCAGCTCCTAATCCTATGACTGAGAACCTTACTCCCCAGCCCCTCCCTGCCAATGCTGGAGCTGTGCCAGACTCGGACACTTTCAGAGAGATTGTCATACTCCTGCTGTTTTAATCGGGGTAGATGGCAGACCCAATTAATATACTTTTATAAACCCCATAAAACCCTTCCCCAAGGTTACTGTTCAGTTCGTAATCTCTCCCACATGTCCTGTAAATTTACTAGGGGCAGATTCATTATCACAGTTCCGCTCCAGAATACAATTCCAAGATGATGGTCAGATGGTTCTTACATTATATAATCCCTATGTAGATGAAGACAGTGAGGAAATCTGTATTTTGCATGCCTTTCCCACAGATGCCACAAGGGGCCCAAAACAGTCCCAACCAGTTTGCAAAAAATATGAGCAGGTGTCTTTTGCAATTTTTGCCAATGTTAGCCTCCTCAAGCATCTGGCAGCACTGAACTGTCGGGTTTCAGCCTCGAGACTTCAGTTCTGCCTTGGTCAAGTGATATTCTTGGGTCACTGTCTCCTTCAGGGTGCCAGACACCTCGCAAAAGAAAGAAAAATAGCTGTCAGCTCCCTTCCTTTCCCAAAAGATGAAACTGAACTCCAGCGTTTTCTTATGCACTTATTGTTGTCAGTGGATACCGGATGCATCCCGCATAATGCAAGCCCTGTACAATGCCTTGAAAGACGGTATAATGAACTATAAGGGAAGATGGCAGTGATGAGGATTACCTCCAACATGATTTTTCCCACCTTCTGACTAAAGGAACAGCTACTCCACCAAATGTCAGTGAGAATCTACTCCCAAATCCCGATCTGGTGTTATACACGGATGGTTCAAGATATGCTGACGAGTCTGGTAGATTACACACGGGATATGCTGTTACCACAGAGGACACTGTAGTGCATGCAGCTGCACTCCCGTCCTCACAGTCAGCACAAGAAGCAGAACTTCAGGCTCTGTCTACTGCATGTACTTTGGCCAAGAACAGACGGGCTAATATATACACGGACTCACGGTATGCATTTGGTATTGCTCACGATTTTGGGGCTCTATGGGCCAGTCAAGGGTTTATTACTACTGCCGGAACCCCAGTGAAAAATGCTGAAGCTGTAAAAACCCTCATGGACTTGATCAAATTACCTACTCAGGTGGTCATTATCAAAGTTAAGGCACTGTCCTAGGACCAGTCCACGGACTGTTGGCAACGCATTTGCGGATATGCAAGCAAAAGCCGCCGCTCTTTCACCCGTTGATCCAACCATACCAACTATGGTGACCACACGCTCTCAGCGTAAACAGTTACAAGAAGCATTGACCCTACAAGAACCTGAGGATCTACGACAGACTGAAGTTTTCTGTCGGACCCTGCGAGACCGCTTATTGACGATGCAGAGAATGTCTCCAAAGGAAGAGGTGATGCAATGGAAGACTGATGGGGCACGTATGGATAATGGTCTCTTGAAAAAGGACCAACTCATGTGTCTCCCTAAGCGGATGTACCCTGCTATTGCCACATGGGCACATGGGCCTACACATCGAGGAAAGAATCAGGCCCTCGAACTGGTGCAAAAATTCTACTGGGCCCTGGGAATTTCCACAGTTTTGACAGCGCTCAACCGTTCCTGTAATATCTGTCAGACTTGTAATCCCAGTCAACTTCAACGTGTACCCCCGAAGCATATTGCTAAGCCCGACTATCCTTTCCAAAGGTTTCAGGTGGACCATATCACGTTACCCAAGTCTGGAAGGTATGAATACTGTTTGGTTGTTGTTGACATGTTCTCTGGTTGGCCGGAAGCATTCCCTGTTACCAACATGACTGCAAAAACCACAGCGAATAAACTGGTGATGGAAGTCATATGCAGATATGGGGTTCCAGAAGTTGTTGAAAGTGATCAAGGCCCGGCCTTTTCTTCTCATGTGTACCAAAAAGTTCTGACAATGCTTGGATCCACTGTAGCCCTCCATACTCCGTACCACCCATAATCCAGTGGGAAAGTTGAGAGAGGCTGAACGGCACACTGAAGGGACAATTGACCAAAATGATGCAGGAGACTACGGCTCCATGGCCAGAGCTCCTACACATTGTACTATACCATATCCGTACTAACCCTATTGCAAAATATGGCCTGTCCCCATATGAGATATTGTTTGGTGCTAGGCCCCCAGTTGCAAATTTCCAGCCTCAGCAGTTATCAGAAAAAACTGACCGTGCTGTCCAATATGTTATTCAGCTTAGCAAGATTTTTTTTACTAACACCCATGCTCTAGTTTCCTTTTCTTTTCCAGATTCAGCAGAAACCGACACCTGTTATAACCTGAAGCCTGGTGATTTGGTAGTCGTGAAAAGGCATGTCAGAAAGCACGGACTAGAACCCTTGTATGACGGTCCCTATGAAGTCCTCCTCATCACCCAACAAGCCAATAGCAAATAAAGGGGGCATAATGTTTTGGTTTTCCGCATTTTCCATATTATTATTGGTAGAAGTTAAAAGTTAGAAGATATTCAAAGACTCAGAGATCAATACGATAAAGACAATGATCGTAATAAGGACAGTTGGTGGTCAGACACCTTCTCCTTTCTCAATCCAGCCAATTGGTTTAGGGGAATTGGGGGCTGGGTAGCTGGGATCTTACAAAGCTTGTTGCATATTGTTACCTGTATCCTTGTTGTATATGTGATACTAAAACTTGTTCTTTGGTGTATTTCTGTATGTATTAGGAAAGTCTGCACTAAGACAGCTAATGATGATATCAAAGGTGTCGTTGCCCCTGCTCTTCTCTGCACCGATCTCAAAAGGCTACTTGATGAAGATGTTGAAGCCAAACAAATGGCTACCTACAAAAGATCTTCACCACCGTTATCAAAAATTGTTATTCGTAAATTGTAGTATACAGGGGGATGGGTGCGCCGTGACAGTCATGACTGATAACACGGCATCAGTCATGTGAAGACCAGTACCCCTCGAGCTTATGGCTTGTGATAGCACCTCTGATGCTGCATATGTGTTAACAAAATTTATCTAGGGGGGATTGTGAAGTACAGTTGTTAGGGTCCTGACAGCGCCGGCGTACAGCCTCCGCTAAGCAGGGACTCACCCGCACAGTAGGGACCCCTGGGGACAAGAACAGCTGGAAAATAAAGATGCACAGGACCTGAATGTAGAAGTTTAGCAAGCCGACACAGGACCTACGGTCATGTGACTGCAAGGGGGCGGGGCTTAGCATCCTGCTTTCAAAGAAGGTAGAAAACTGAAAGTCGGGCAAAGCGGGGGTCATGCACAGTACAGGCAAGCAAGGTACAGGAGGGATAAACAGACGGGAGGTCAGACAAAGCCAAAGGTCCTACACAAGATATCAGTAAAGTACCAGGGAGGAGACAGAACGGATAGTCAGGGCCAAGCAGAGATCAAAACCAAACAGACATAGAAGGTACCAAGCAGAATCCAAAGCAATATCCAGAGAACAGACCGAGTCATACACAGAGAATCGTGCAACCAGAACACAGCACTAACACACTCAGGGGTCACCACACAATGCCAAGGGCGAAAGTATAACTGATGGGGGATGGGAGCTTCCTGAGGCTATAAGAAGCCTCCCCAGAACCAATGAGAAGCCATCTAACACTCCCTCAGAGTAATCAGGCGGCGTCAGCCTATTGTCGCACAGGGGATGACGTCACCCAGTCTTGCGGTATCCTATCAGGAAATCGCGCATGCGCACTGGCGCTCTGTGCAGTCACAGAAGATGACGTCACCCAGTCTCGCGGTATCCTATCAGGAAATCGCACATGGGAACTGGCACTCTGTGTAGTCAAACATTCCACAATCATAGAAACCCATAGTCCTCTAAATGTGGTCACGTGACAAATCACATGACCATATCTACACCAACTAAAGCGGCCACCTGATCAAGTCATATGACCGCAGTCATCGGAGCCGCAATAACTATGTATCCACGTATCAAAAATAAACGGGTCCAAGAAGATTTACGATGGTGGTGATCAACATACCATTTATGGGAATGATTATGGGACCAATATGTCAAAAACTTAAATATCGATAATAAACCAATAACACTCACAGGACCAGTCACATGACGATAGTCATAAAACTGCAGTATCATGTATTATCACTGAACTGATAACTACTCAAATATAGGCGCAACATTAATAAACCACCAGTCAGTATACCGTGAAAAATGGTCTAAAGTGCTTGATCTGGGAATCACTGAAACCCACCAATAGCGCACAACTGATATAATCACAAAAACACAACCACCAATCAGTATGTCACACATAAGAAGATCCTTAAAGGGCCAGTGTAATAATAACTACATACAGAGAAGAACATGCTCAGCTATCATAATCATATGATCACAACCTTAAAACCTTAGTGTATTTGAATAAAAGGTAAATGTAAGATCCTAATTATTCATCCAAGTCCAATAAGATACACACAGAAAGATAACCAAAAAATAGCTTTATTGTAACACCCAAAAATAAAGACAAGAGGGCATGGGGAATGAACACATTTTTCCCCTTGGGAAATTTACACCCAGGCATCAACTCAATTGCACAGTCATAACTCCTATGAGGAGGCAAAGACGCAGACTTACTCTCACTAAAAACATCAGAGAAATCAGCCAGATAATCAGGAATATCAAGAGACTGAGGAGAGGTGGAGAAAACAGGAGCGTCCCTAAGAACACACTGACAACCCCAACTCACCACAGACACAGATTTCCAATCCAAAACTGGGTTATGAGTTTGCAACCAGGGGAACCCCAGAACAATAGTATCATGCAAATTATGCAGCACCAAAAATTTACAATTTTCTTGGTGGTCTGGGGAAATTCGCATTATCACCTGGGTCCAAAACTGAGGTTTATTCTCCGCCAAAGGAGTGGCATCAATACCCCTCAAAGGAATGGGCGTCTGCAGAGGCGTCATGGACAAACCACAATGTTTAGCAAAGTCCAAATCCATCAGATTCAGAGCTGCTCCTGAATCCACAAAAGCCTTAGTGGAAAATGTGGACAAGGAGCAGATCAGAGTAATTGCCAAAAGGAACTTAGGTTGTATACTGCCCACAGAAAATGCGTGTGCAAAACGTTTCTCTCATTTAGGGCAGACAGAAATAGTATGAGAGGCGTCTCCACAGAAAAAAAAAAGCTTATTGCGCCTTCTAAACTCCCGACGTTGCGACCTAGACAAAACCCCATCACATTGCATAGGTTCAGACATTTGTTCAAAAGGTGGCAGCGCCTCCCATGTAGTTTTACGTTCACGTAAACGCCGATCAACTTGAATGGCTAATGACATAGAGCCATCCAGACCAGAGGGAACAGGAAATCCCACCATAACATCTTTTACGGTCTCTGACAAACCTTTCCGAAAGAGAGCTGCCAATGCACTATCATTCCATGTAGTAAGGACCGCCCACTTTCGGAATTTTTGACAGTACATCTCTGCAGGATCCTGACCCTGGTTTAATGCCAACAGGGTTCTCTCAGCTTGATCAACAGCATTAGGTTCATCATACAACAACCCCAAGGCCTGAAAAAATGCATCCACATTAGTCAGAATAGGATTTTCAGATGTCAGAGAAAAAGCCCAATCCTGGGGATCGCCGCGCAGCAAGGAGATGACAATTTTAACCTGCTGCACAGAGCTCCCCGATGAGTTAGGCTTCAAAGCAAGAAATAATTTACAATTATTCTTAAAATTCAGAAATTTAGACCGATCCCCAAAAAACACATCAGGAGTAGGAATCTTGGGTTCAGCAGCATGTGACTGAATAAGGTAGGTGGAAATTCCCTGTACTTCAGCAGCAAGCTGCTCCACACGATCAGACAGTTGCTTAATCTCCATTAGGAAAAAAATCCTCCTACGGCCCCAGAGAAAAAGAGGAAAAAATACATAATAAAAAAAAAAATTCTGACACTTTTTTTTTTCTTTCTCTAACAACTCTTTCCTGCTTTTGAGTACCCTAGAATCTGCGGTATGAATGGGAAACCGAGGACGAAAAAAAGACAACAAGCTAAGTCTCAGAAAACCAGAGAAGTTGGTAACTATGCAGATTGCAGATCCTTGATCTTACCCGCACAACTAGCAGCAGTCGTGGAGCGTTCCTATGTTGGTCCTAGACGTCTCGTCACAACCGGAGAACTACATAAGCCTAAAGCAGGAAAAGAGGAAAACTAACTGCCTCAGACCAGACCCCAAAGGAAAGACAGCCCCCCACATGTATTGACGGTGAAGCAAGATGAAAATACAAACAAAGACAGGAAAATAGGCTGAGCAAACGATGGGGCCCGGCTAACTAAAAAGGACAGAAAAGGAAAGACACTCTGCAATCTGCCAAAAAAACCTACAAAAATATTGTCCAACACTTCTGATAGCAAAATTAACCCTGAAGTCACTAGACTTCTAAACCTATATCAGCACTGAAATATTCTGAGACAGAGCAAAAAAGAGGCCAATCTAATAAGGGACAAAAAGCAGATTGGCAAATACTGATTAATAGGAGTGGAATTTCAGCATAGCCCCAGCAGGGGCAGGCTGATTACACAAAAAACTGAATTGACCAACAAGCGCAAGTGTGAACAATAGCAAAAAACAAACTTAACTTGAGAAGACTGGAAGAGAGCTGAAGTCCAGGACCTGAGAAGCAGACTGAATCACCAGCACCCGGATAGGGCGTCGGCTGTCTTATATCCAGTCTGATACTCCAGAGATCCAATTGTTATCTTCCTCATCAGGTGGCAGATCACTACCACTTAGACCAACCGCACTACCTCCTGTCACCACCAGAGGGAGAATGGAAGGGGAACTCTCAACTGGTAGAGCAGAAAATGAGTTCATAACAGTACCCCATTCAAGCGGACCACATGCTGCACAAACAATCTGGATACGGTCTCGGCAGAAGGTAATGCGGACAGGGGTACAAAATGAGCCTGCTTTGAAAATCTGTCCACCACTACCCATACCACCGTATTACCCCTGGAAGAGGAAAGTTTGGTAATAAAATCCATGGACAGATGAGTCCATGGTCTTTCGGGAACTTCCAAGGGCATCAGCTCCCCCGCCGGCCAGCTATGGGAGCTTTTAGAACGAGCGCAGACCCCACAACCAGAAATTAATTTCTTTATATCAGAACCAAGGGTAGGCCACCAGAAGATCCTAGCCACCGCCAGTCGCGTGGCTGATATACCAGGGTGAGCACACAACTTGGATTCGTGGAACTCTTGCAAGAGTTTAAGGCGAAGTTGCTCTGGGACAAACAACTTGCCCCCTGGCTTGGCCACAGGAGCCAGGGACTGGGTCCCCTCAATTTCCTGTTCCAATTCAGACGAGATCCCTTCTAACACCACCCCAGGGTGCAGGATGGAGGACGGTGGCTCAGGGGCAGACACAGGGTGAAAACTACGAGATAAGGTGTCAGCCTTGACATTCTTTGACCCTGGACGGAATGTAATAGTAAACTGGAAACGAGAAAAAAAAAGTGACCAACTGGCCTGTCTGGGCCTTAATCTTTTAACAGACTCAATGTATGACAAATTTTCACAGTAACCGGGTAACTGGCCCCCTCCAAAAAGTGCCTCCATTCCTCAAATGCCAACTTGACCTCAAGAAGCTCTCTATTGCCTACATCATAATTTCTTTCAGCAGCAGAGAACTTCCTGGAAAAGAAAGCACATGGCCTGAGGTTGGTTAGAGTGGCAGACCCTTGGGATAACACTGCCCCCACACCCACCTCGGAGGCATCCACCTCCACCACAAATGGTTTGGAAGGATCTAGCTGTACCAAGACAGGAGCAGACATAAAACATTTTTTCAGCGTCGCAAAGGCCTCTTTTGCGAGTTAGGACCAATTTCTCACATCCACACCTTTGCATGTTAGATCCGTGAGAGGTTTGACCACTTGCGAAAACCCCCGGATAAATTTGTGGTAATAATTGGCGAACCCCAAGAAGCGCTGAAGACCCTTAAGATCTCGGGGTTGCACCCAATCCGCAATGGCCTGCACCTTCTTGGGGTCCATGCGAAAACCCTCACCGGATACAATTAATCCCAAAAAAGACAATTCTTGCACACAGAATACACATTTCTCCAATTTGGCATACAGATGATTTTCTCTCAGTCTTTGGAGAACAGTTCGTACATGTTCCAAATGAGAATGCTTGTCGGAGGAGTATATCAAAATATCATCTAAGTAGATAACGACAAAACGACCAATGAGATCCGAGAATACCACGTTGATGAAATTCTGAAATATGGCGGGGGCGTTGGTAAGACCAAACGGCATGGCTAAATTTTCAAACAGTCCCTCGGTCGTGAGGAATGCGGCTTTCCATTCATCCCCCTCTCGGACCCTTATCAAATTATATGCCCCCCGAAGATCCAGTTTAGAAAACCACTTTGCCCCTGATAGTTGGTTACACAAATCAGGAATCAACGGAAGTGGGTACGTATTCCGCACCGTAATCTGATTAAGCTCCCGAAAATCGAGACAAGGACGTAACTCGCCATCTTTTTTCTTTACAAAAAAGAAACCTGCCGCCACAGGTGAGACTGAAGGACGTATGTGTCCTTTCCGCAGACTTTCAGCAATGTACTCCTTCATAGCCAAGCGCTCAGGACCGGACAAATTAAACAGACGGGCTTTAGGTAATTTAGCCCCCGGGACCAGCTCAATAGCGCAGTCAAAGGGTCTATGTGGCGGTAACGTCTCGGCCTCGCTTTCAGAGAATACATCTTTGAAGTCCTTCAGGCATTCTGGAATACCTTCCAGCTCGACAGATGATACAGACACCGATTTAACAGGTTCAACCAGCAGTGCGGATTTATCACATAGCTCAAAATCATTAAACCCCCATTGAAGAATCTCCCCCGTTTTCCAGTTAATAACTGGGTTATGACATTGTAACCAGGGCATGCCCAACACCAACCCTGCAGGTAGATTGTCCAGAACATAACAACTTAGGTTTTCCACATGAGTAGCGCCCACTCTGAGCGAAAACAAGTCAGACATAAAGAGAATTCCCTCCTTAGTGAGGGGAGAGGAGTCAATGGCCATCACTTTGATCGGAACCTTGAGCCTAACTGTCCCTATCTTACAGTGTGTGACCAATTGGGAGTCAATGAGGTTAATAGATGATCCGCAGTCCACGAAGGCTGTAGAGGAAAAAGAACTACCGTCCACAAACAGTTCCACATGCAGTAACACTTTAGAAAATGAGGAAAAGGGTACCTGAGGGTCTGAGTAGTCTCCCCGTTGACTACCCAGACCTAGTCGTTTCCCGCCGACCGGGTTGAAGACGGGCAATCAGGACACTCCCTTTTCCAATGTCCCGTTTTACCACAGTAAAAACATAACTGCTTGTCCTTCCGGCGTTTCCTCTCTGTATCCTTCAGGGAGAGGGCGCCTACATCCATGAGTTCAGGGGCAGTCTCTTTTTCACTGGAGAACAATGGAGTTTCCACCTGCATCACCCCTCTGGCCCGCAGCCTGCGGTCCATCCGGACGGCCTGGGTCATGGTGTCCTCGAGAGAGTCAGGTGGGGGATGTAACGCCAAGGCATCCTGCAAGCCACTCGGACAAGCCTCTGCGAAAGAGTCCTCGGAGTGCGGCATCATTCCAAGAGACCTCTGCGGCCCAGCGGCGGAATTCAGTACAAAACCACTCAGCTTAGTGTTTCCCCTGACAGACGCTCATCACCATGTCCTCTGCCAATCGCACTCGGTCAGGCTCATCATAAATGTGCCCGTGGGCCTCAAAGAATGCATTCACAGACACTCTCTCAGGGGCAGTGGGAGGAAGGGAGAAAGCCCAAGCTTGTGGGGACCCTCTTAACATAGACATAATGACCCCAACCCTCTGGCTTTCGTCCCCAGAGGAACGTGGTCTCAAACTAAAAAAAAGTTTGCACCCCACCATGAAGACCCTGAACTCCTTTTTGTTTCCAGAAAAAAAGTCAGGCAGTTTAAAAGGTGGTTCTGGGGACACCAAAACAACATCAGTCGCCCCAGCCCCCAGAGACCCAGCAGCTAGAGCTCCCCGCACTGTTTCAGAAACCTGCTGCTGAGAACGAGCCAGAGCTTGCTGCTCCAGGGATAAACCCTGAAACATCTGACTCAAACTTTTCATCTGGTCAGCCAGAGACTGTATGGGATCCATAACTCTCTGCATAAAAAACCCCCAAAAACTTAATGGTCAGTTATAATGTCAGGGTCCTGACAGCGCCGGCATACAGCCTCTGCTAAGCAGGGACTCACGCGCACCGTAGGGACCCCTGGGGACAAGAACAGCCAGAAAATAAAGATGCACAGGACCTGAATGTAGAAGTTTAGCAAGCCGGCATAGGACCTACGGTCATGTGAACGGTCATGTGACTGCAAGGGGTCGGGGCTTAGCGTCCTGCTTTCAAAGAAGGTAGAAAACTCAAAGTCGGGCAAAGCGGGGGTCCTGCACAGTACAGGCAAGCGAGGTACAGGAGGGATAACAGACGGGAGGTCAGACAAAGCCAAATGTCCTACACAAGATATCAGTAAAGTACCAGGGATGAGACAGAACGGATAGTCAGGGCCAAGCAGAGATCAAAACCAAACAGACATAGAAGGTACCAAGCAGAATCCAAAGCAATATCCAGAGAACAGACCATACACAGAGAATCATGCAACCAGAACACAGCACTAACACACTCAGGGGTCACCACACAATGCCAAGGGCGAAAGTATAACTGATGGGGGATGGGAGCTTCCTGAGGCTATAAGAAGCCTCCCCAGAACCAATGAGAGGCCACCATAATAGGTCCCAGGTGTGCAGGTGAGAGTCTGCACTGAGGTCAGAACATTAACCCCAGCAGTGCCGGTCACCCAGCACTGGTATCATGACAACAGTATTCAGATGTACGGGATATCTTGTTCTTCAGACTTCATTTTTGTGCTTGCAACGCCATTTTGTTGTTTACAAGATAAATTTTGTAATTAGATGAAAGTTCGCAGCTGTTATGAAACTAGACTGTTCTAGCTTGTACAAGATATGAGATATGAGACCCTAAAAGAATGTGCTATTGTTCTATTCTCTACGTCACGCAACTAGGGACATATTCCGGTTTTCTTGCAATATTATTGGCTAACAAAGGGAAATTAAGTTATTGGTATTTGAGAACTTTGCATAATTAAGCAAAATGTTATAAAAGAAGTGACTAAAATAAAGGGGCTTGGTGATCTGCCTGGATCCTCCCGTACAGAGACCCCAGTCTCCGTGTGGTCATTCCCAGTTGCTAGCAACACCCTGTGAATTAATTTGGAAATCACTTGATCAACCATGAAGGGTTAATTTAGCCCTCTCTTTCTGAGCAGGTAAAGCACCTGACTCAGATGTCTCAGAAACTCATTGGGGAACAACGAGTCCTGGCTCAGTGTCAGCAGTTGATAGCTGACTCTGTGCAGGGGGTTTTATCATCGGGGGCTCAAGATGTTACATTAGTTTCCCGAGTCCCCGGTTAAATTACCGGATACCTTTTTTGGAGATAAAAAGGAATTTAAAGTTTTCAAGGAGGGCTGTAAGCTTTTTTTCTCATTAAGACCGCTCTCTTCTGGGGATGAAAGTCAGAGAGTGGGGGTCATTATGTCTGTTAAGGGGAGCCCCCCAGGCTTGGGCTTTCTCCCTTCCGACCACCGCCCCTGAGCGTATGACTGTGGATGCATTTTTTGAGGCCCTGGGGCATATTTATGATGAGCCTGATCTGGTGCGTATGGCCGAGGACATGGTGATGAGTGTATGTCAGGGGAAGCACTCAGCCGAGTGGTTTTGCTCAGAGTTCAGATGCTGGGCTGCTGAGGTCTTCTGGGATGATGCCGCTCTCCGGGGCTTGTTCCATAGAGGCCTGTCTGAACATCTGAAAGATGCCTTGGTACTCCACCCTCCGCCTGATTCTCTGGAGGATGCTATGACACAGGCCGTCCGAATGGATCGCGGGCTACGGGCGAGAGGAGTGATGCAGATTGAGATCCCGTTATTCTCCCAAGGAAGGGGAGCCAGTCCTACATTGGAGACCATGGAGATGGGAACCATCGACCTCAAAGAGAAAGAAAGGAGCTTTGGAAACTGTGTTTTTACTGCGGTGATTCTGGACATTGGAAAAAGGACTGCCCTGCCTGCCCACCGACTAACAAGCGGCTGAGTCTGGGTGATCATCTTGGAGGTCACTCAGACTCTCAGGTACCCCTTTCTTCATTTTCTAAGACACTGTTAAAGGTGGAACTTGTGTTAAGAACTGTTTTTTCCCTACTTTGGCTTTTGTGGACTGTGGGTCATCCTTGAACCTGATAGACTCCAAGCTGGTGGCCAGCTGTAGATTAGGGACAGTTAGGTTGGAGACTCCTATAAAAATAATGGCCATTGATTCTACACCTCTCACCAAGGACGGTCTCCATTTTGTTTCTGAGGAATTCACCCTCAGGGTGGGGGCCCTTCACCAGGAGCGTATGTCATGTTTTGTTTTGGATAACCTCTCTGCTGGCCTGTTGTTAGGGTTTCCCTGGTTGCAAAGGCGTAACCCGATCATTGACTGGGGTTCCCGGGATATTGTTAAATGGGGACCTAATTGTTCTGAAAGATGTCTTGCTACTGTGTCTGTGTCGTACGTTGGTCTGGAAGGTATTCCGGAGTACCTGAGGGACTATACTGACGTTTTCTCCGAAAAAGAGGCTGAAGTTTTACCACCACACCGCCCATTTGATTGTGCCATTGACCTGGTTCCAGGTGCTAAATTGCCCAAGGCCCGCTTGTATAACCTTTCGGGTCCCGAGCGGGCTGCTATGAAAGAATACATTTCCGAGAGGCTTCGTTAGGGACACATTCGTCCTTCTGTCTCTCCCGGGGCAGCAGGGTTCTTTTTCGTAAAGAAAAAAGACGGTGGTTTGCGTCCATGCCTTGATTTTCGAGATTTAAACAAGATAACTGTGAGAAATACTTACCCCCTCCCACTTATTCCTGATTTGTACAACCAGTTGTCTGGGGCTAAGTGGTTTTCGAAATTAGATCTACAGGGAGCATATAACCTTATCCGGGTCCGGGAGGGAGATGAGTGGAAAACTGCTTTTCTCACTACTGAAGGGTTGTTTGAGAATTTGGTCATGCCTTTTGGTCTGACCAATGCTCCAGCAGTCTTCCAAAATTTCATCAATCATGTGTTCTCTGATTTTATTGGACGTTTTATGGTTGTGTATTTGGATGACATACTTATCTACTCACCTGATAAACAGGCTCACATTGGTTATATTTGGGCAGTTCTCCAAAGGCTCCGGGAGAATTGTCTCTTTGCTAAGCTAGAGAAATGTTTATTTTTTGTTCAGGAACTGTCTTTTCTGGGATTCATTGTGTCTGCTGAGGGGTATCGCATGGATCCTAATAAGGTGCAGGCCATTGTTGATTCAGTTCAACCTTGTGATTTGAAGGCTCTGCAGCATTTCCTAGGATTTGCTAATTATTACCGCAAGTTTATAAGGGGGTTCTCACAGGTAGTTAAACCTCTCACAGATATGACTCAAAAGGGGGCTGATACCAAGAATTGGTCAGCCGCAGTGATAGCGGCGTTTCAGTTTTAAAAAAATGTTTCATGTCTGCTCCGGTTCTTATTCAACTGGCCCCGTCTGAACCATTAATTGTTGAGGTGGACGCCTCAGAGGTGGGGGTGGGGGTGGTGTTGTCCCAAGGACCCGCCACTTTGACTAATTTGAGACCCTGTGCCTTTTTCTCTAAGAAATTCTCCCCTGCGGAGAGAAACTATGATGTTGGGAATCGAGAAATTCTGGCCGTGAAGTTGGCCTTTGATGGAGGCATTTTTTGGAGGGGGCTGTCCATCCTATAACCGTAATTACGGACCACAAGAACCTAGCTTACATTGACTCAGCTAAAAGGTTGACTCCTAGACAGGCTAGATGGTCACTTTTTTTTCCCGATTCCAGTTCTCCATCACTTTTCGGCCAGGATCAAAAAATGTCAGAGCTGATACCTTGTCACGCAGTCTGGATCCGGTGTCCCCCCCCGAACCTCCATCCTCCATTCTTCAGCCTGGGGTGGTGGTGGCAGGTATTTCTAATGTGTTGGAGCGGGAGATTCGGGAAGCTCAGTCTTTTGCCCCTCGGCTAAGCCGGTGGATAAACTTTTTGTACCAGCTCAATTTTGTCTCAAGGTCCTTCGGGAGTTCCACGACTCAGTTCTGGGTGGACATCCAGGGATCTCAGCTACCCAGAAGACCATCGCTAGGGTATTCTGGTGGTCTTCTTTAGCCTCTTATGTTGGGGAATTTGTGTCTGCTTGTGGTGTATGTGCCAGTGCGAAAACCCCCCATAACCGGCTGCCGGGGAATTGGTGCCACTGCCAATTCCTGATAGACCATTAACCCATTTGTCCATGGATTTCATCACCAATCTTCCCCCTTCCAAGGATAATAATGTCATTTGGGTAGGGGTGGACAGGTTTAGTAAGCAGGCACATTTTGTACCCTTGGCGGCTCTACCTAATGCAGAAACGTTGTCCAGATTGTTTGTTGAGCATGTGGTGCGGTTACATGGGGTACCCTTGAATGTGGTGTCTGATAGGGGGGTACAATTTGTTTCCAGAATTTGGAGGGCATTTTGTAAGAGGTTGGGTATTGGTCTGTCTTTTTCATCCGCTTATCATCCAGAGACTAATGGGCAGACTGAGCTGACCAATCAGTCTCTGGAGCAAATTCTGCGTTGCCTAACCTCAGCCCGACAGGATGATTGGTGTACTGCATTACTTTTGGCCGAGTTTGCGTTTAACAACCGCATTAACCAGTCTACGGGTACATCTCCCTTTTTCTGCAACTATGGGTTTCATCCTTATTTTGGAGAGTTTTCCCGTTTGGACTCTGGGTGTCCTGGGGCGGATGTGACTATCCAGCGGTTAGGGGAGGTATGGCGGGAGGTCCAGAGTAACATTACGAAGGCTCAGGCTAAATATAAGTTTTTTGCAGACAAAAAACGGTCCGTGGGGCCGGTGTTCCAGGTTGGGGATAAGGTATGGTTGTCTACCAAGAATATAAGGCTCAAGGTCCCCTCTGCGAAGCTTGGACCTAAATTTAGTGGTCCCTATGAAATTACCGAAGCGGTTAACCCAGTGGCTTTTCAGTTGCTTCTCCCGCCGTCTCTACGGATCCCCAATGTGTTCCATAGGGCCCTTTTGAAACCTGTGGGGCCCTGTGGGGAGGAATCATTGTCTTCCCCGCCACCTTTTTTGGTAGACGGACAGTCTGAGTATGAGGTGGAACGAATTGTTGACTCTAGGTTGGTCCGTCGTGCTCTTCAATATCTTGTGCATTGGAAAGGCTACGGTCCTGAGGACCGGTCGTGGGTTCCTGCCCGATCGGTTCATGCGGATTGGTTGGCCCGGGCCTTTCATGCAAAGTATCCTGAGAGACCCGGGGGTCCAGTGGCCCCCCGATGAGAGGGGGGTACTGTCATGATCGAGGACGGGGTTTTGTCTTTGGCCCGCCCTGGTCAGACAGGGGTTATTTGTTTCTGCCTCTCTCTGGCGGAGGGCGGCTATTTAGTGGCCACTCGACCTAAGTCCGGTGTCAGTTATACTCCTGCCCTCGACTGAGTTAGTTGACCTCTTGCGTACGTGTGCCTCGTGCCTGTTAACTTGTTGTTTGTTTGGTTTTGATCCGGTTCCGTCCCTGTTACGAGTTCTGCCTGTCCCTCTTGTACTGCGCTATCCTCTGTGTATGACTCTCTGCCTGTTACTTGACTATTCTCTGCTCATCCCTCTGGTACCGCACCGCCCTCTTCGTGTATGACCTCTGCTTGTCTGACCTGCGTTTCCCTCTCATCTACTACAGTATCTCTGCAGTAAGTATATTTCATCATCTGCAGCAGTAGGACGCTAAGCCCCGGCCCCTGCAGTCACAAGATCGTAGGTCCTTGTACTCCTTACTACTTTCAGTGTCGCAGGTCCTGTCTGCTTGACCTTTCACTGCAGTATCGGACCCCGGGCCCTCCCATAGTGTGGGTAAGTCACCCTGCTCAGCCGTGGCAGTTTGCCGACGCTGACAGGATCCTGACATATATATATATATACACCTGTGCAAAGTGTTTATATGTATCTATGTGTACTGTGGTTATCTGTGGTTGTATGTGTATTTACACACAAAGATATGCACATACATATATATAGTGTACTGTTATTTAGTACCTGAGTGTACAGTAGTTATCTGTGTGTTTATGGTATAATATATTATATACGGTACATACATGAAAACACTTTCGGCCATGACTATGTATCGATGTGTACTTTAGTTATCTGTGCATGTATGTGTGTACCCATACACTGATGATAGTACAATATATTTTACATATACTGTACATATGTATATTTATGTATTAGTACCTGAGACACAATAGATAGCCTAAAGTGATATTTACCTTTACATATACTATGTGCACACGGTGCGGATTCTGCGGCGGATCCGCAGCGGATTTGGCCCTGCGGTTTCGCAGCAAAACTGCATGTGATGTACAGTAGCATTACAGGTTATGTAAAACAAAATCCCCAGTACACATGCTGAGTTTTTGTTCGCTCAGATTTGGTATGGAATGAAAACTGCAGCATGTCACTTCTTTTGTGTGGTTTTGCTGCAGTTTTCCACCGGCGGATTTCTAGAAATCCGCCGGTGGAAAACCACACAAAACATGCAGTAGAACCTAACTCCACTAGGGCCATACAGTCTATAATATTTGCCAAGACCCAGCAGGTCCCCTTAGTACTCCTGTCAACGGATGCTGAGAAGGCTTTTGACAGAGTGTGCTGGAGATTTATGGAACAGGTATTGATTAAATTTGGCTTCCCTCCTCAATATATAACAGCAGTTCTCTCTCTCTACTCTCAACCGACGGCCAAGGTCAGGATTAATGGCACCCTGTCAAACAGTTTTGAGATTCACAACGGGACTAGGCAGGGATGCCCTCTGTCTCCATCCTTGTTCATTTTAGTCATAGAAACTTTGATACAAAGCATCAGACAAGAACAACGCATAGAAGGGTTGTCGGTGGGTCCGGGGATACTCAAAATGCTAGCTTTCGCAGACGATCTGCTTTTCCTCATATCCAACCCGTCTCAGGCATTCCCGATCATCCTTCAAATTTTTCAACAGTTTGGCTTCCTTTCTAATTTTAAAATTAATCTAACTAAATCTGAAGCGTTAAATATTACTCTCCCTCATTCTCAACTCTCCACTATTCGTACACAGACTCCCTTCTCTTGGGCTAATAGGTCTATTAAATATTTAGGAATATTCATAACTAGAGACCCCACTAACTTATTTCAAAGTAATTTCATTCCTTTAATTAAAAAAGTTTCAAACCTGATGCATAAATATAACCTACCCACTTTATCCTGGATGGGTCACATTAATGTGTTTAAGGCGTATATCATGCCTATCATACTGTATGCCATGAATATGGTTCCGATTCAGATACCCCTGACCTTTTTCGAGTCGTTAAAGTCACTAATAGGAAAATTTATCTGGAAATCTAAACCGGCTAGGTTGCCTTATAGGCTTCTTTCTTATCCAGTCTCCTCTGGTGGATTGGGAGTCCCAGACCCCCTTTTATATTATAAAGCAATCCATCTTAGCAGATGGTTAAAGGTGGTGTCTTGCGCTGAAGGTGGGGAGGGAATTAGTGTTGACCTGGCTCTATTGGGCCCGAGGGGTTTATCTTATCTCTGGACTAAAGCTAAACCACCAGTCGTTCTTAGGCTAGACGAGATAACTTCTACTACATTACGTATCAAAAGATTGATGTTGGGGGAACTACCAGAGGACACTTTTCCCTCGACGCTAACGCCGATTGGCTCAATACCCTATCTAATAGATCTTGATTTTCAAGATCCATATAATTTATGGTCTACCCTCCCTAGAGAAACATTGAGTAGCTTTTATGGTAATAAAATATTACAGAGAGGAGTTTGGCCATCAAGTGCAACGACTCAACCAACTAATTTTCTTCAGAGCCAGCACATTCGACGTACGCTTCTACAATTTAGGAAGAAATTCCCGACCAAATACAATTGGTCCTGGTTAGATATTATGATCAAACTTCCGCCTCCACGGCTAAAAATTTTATCTCGTATTTACTCACACCTTATCTCTCCGAGAGCACATTTTAAACCCTCATTTATTTACTCCTGGGAAATGGAACTCAACACTACATTCACAGAGAAACAAATATCTAGAATGCTATCTAGTGCACGGGGATTTTCTAGGTGTGTACTTTTGCAGGAAAATTCTTATAAAATATTGACCAGGTGGCATTTGACTCCCGCGAAGCTCTTTCAGATGGGTCTTGCTGATAATGATGCTTGTTGGAGATGCCTCAACTCTGGAGGACATCACTCACATATATTCTGGGACTGTCCCAAACTGAGACATTTTTGGGATGGCGTTGAGCTAGTTCTCAAAAAATTACAACTAATAAAGACTAATCTTAGGGCTACGAAAGTTCTTTTTTCGTGCCCGTCAAAAGATTTCTTACCAAAAAAGCATGGTCTACTCCCACTGATGCTAAGTGCTGTGAAACAGCTGATAGCTGTACACTGGAAAGATGTTGCCCCCCCCCACATTGGAGGAGTGGCACGTTAAGATAAATCAGGTTTCTCATCTGGAGGAGCTGTCTAGCTGGGAGATTTTTAATCATAAATCTTATGTGTCGACCTGGGCCCCGTGGACTAGAAATCTAGAGGATAATCCTCTTGGTGAGAAATCTAATATCACATGAAGTCTTACTTGACCTGATGGCCTTTTATACTGGGGTAGCTGATCCCACGGTTGCTTACAGAACAGTCCACCTACTCTATTTTCTTAAATACACCCATCAAATGCTAGTGTTCATGCCGACGGCTACTTTTTGTTGTTGTTATTGATATTGTTCATTATTATGTATCCCTCTTTACCCTTTCCTTCCTTCTCTTTCTCCCACCCACATTTCCCTCCCCTCTTTTCTTTCACCTTGGACCGACTCCTAAGCAATACTCCGCCAACTGTATTTGTGAAATGGTGTTGTGTCTTATGGTGTGGTTTAAATTTGAAAATAAAGAATTTAAAACTCAAAAAAAAAAAACAAAAAAAAACAAAAAACATGCAGTAGAACCGCACAAAAAATGCACTAAATCTGCAGGAAAAATGCAGGTAAATTCTGCGAGGAAAATTCCAAAGCAGAATATGCACCGTGTGCACCTAGCCTAATGTGGGTTTCCCGGGGTCAGACAAATTGCCAATGCAGCTGTATCAGGCCCAGAAGTGGAGTGAGACCACTGACACCAGTGAAAATTTCAGCTCAATCTGCATCTTCGTATACACATTCAGCTGAAATATATTGTAGCGCAGGGGATCCGCCAGTTCCGCTGCAGTACACGCTGCTGACCAATTTGCATCCAGCAGGTGACCTCGGTGTGCCTATGACTGGGAGGCATATGGCAGTGACATCATGAGTGATGGTGAGGATGCCGAAGTCAGCTGGCGGCTCCTGTGTCGGTTGCAGAAGAGGACGTAGCGTAGCGTGGAAGCGGAGAAAGGGGAGTAGAATCAGGTTTTTTTGTCCTGTGTTGCAGAAGAACAAGACAAATTATTAGAGAAATGGGCATGTAGTGCTATGTCTGACATAGTGTCCCCCTCCTCCCTCCATGCAGGGACACCGGCTTACTGACTGGCCCATAGTGCTGTCGGCATTGAGCGGATGACATTCATCCACTCAATGCAGACTTTTATTCCCCACTGACTTGCATTGGGGTCGGGTTTCGGACGAAACTCCTATTTTTATTTGCCCTAGTTGGACCAGTTTCATCCGACTCAAATTTTGTTTCATGAAACCCGATCCGACCAAAGTCGCTTAACTCTAATGGTGAGAACTTTGAACCCCCAAGGGCTTCACAGAAGTTTATAACGTACAGCCATACAATTTAAAAAATCATATTTTTTCCACAAAAATGATCTTTTCACCTCCAATTTTTATTTTCCCAAGGGAAACAGGACCCCAAAAGTTATTGTGCAATTTGTCCTGAGTACGCTGATACTCCATATGTGGGGGTAAACCACTGTTTGGGTGCATGGCAGAGCTCGGAAGGGAAGCAGCGCCATTTGACTTTTTTGCCTGGAATTGAGATCGGACGCCATGTCGTGTTTGGAAAGCCCCTGATGTGCCTAAACAGTGGAAAACACCACAAATGACACCATTTTGGAAACTAGACCCCCAAGGAACTTATCTAGATGTGTAGTGAGAACTTTGAACCCCCAAGGGCTTCACAGAAGTTTATAATGCCCGGGCGTGAAAATAAAAAAATCATATTTTTTCCCACAAACATGATCTTTTAGTCCCCAATTTTTTTTATTTTTCCAAGGGTAACAGGAGAAATGAGACCCCAAAAGTTGTTGTCCAATTTGTCCTGAGTACGCCGATATCCTATATGTGGGATAAAACTACTGTATGGGCACACGTCAGGGCTCAGAAGGGAAGTAGTGATGTTTTGGAATGCAGACTTTGATGGAATGGTCTGCGGGTGTCATGGAGAGCCTTTGATGTGCCTAAACTCTGGAAACCCCCCACAAGTGACCCCATTTTGGAAACTAGACCCCCCAAGGAACTAATCTAGATAAGTGAAAATTGAAACAGCAAGGCACTCTTTAAATAAATGGTACTAGGTGCTCAAGTAGGGTCTCCAGCCCATATGATACTATGAAAAAAACTCGGCACTCAAATGGCAAAATTGACTTAGATCCTTCGTTTTATTTGCATCCAAATTGTGTTAAATGTTTTCGATCCAACAGTGGATCTTCATCAGAACTTCTCTATAAGGTATGTTTACAAAAATAGAAAATAAATCTATGTTATTGGGTATCACATTTAGAGGAGATAACATACATTACAATGCATACTATGAAAAGCAAGATTAAGTTACTCATCAAAATTTACATAAATTTCGTCAAACATAATCTTGAAGGTGCTTTTTCAGATGTGAGGTGATCCGTGAGGTAAGGTATATAGTTCTGTATTAAGGAAAACTCCGCCAGCAACATTTAAAAAGTCTGTAGAATCTATATCATAAGTGAGATCATGGTTAAGGATATGATGTTCTGGTAACAAGTGCCAACCAAAAAGTGAACTGTGATAGAAATACACGTATTGTGTGGACTATATCTTTCCTGAAAAAAGGGAAAGAACAAAGGGTAAATAACATGTAAAGTGAGATCTTACGTAACATATGAAGAACAAGAGAAGTGACGCACATGAGTGAGCATAGGAACTTTCTTAAAGGTAAATAAAGATTGTGGATTATACCTGAGTTGATTTATAGGGAGAGCGCTGGTGTGACAAACCATGTCATCTATTACATCATGGCGCTGTAATTGATAAATTAAGGGAGATTTGCTATAATGTACATCGCTATTAGAGTGATGAGGAGAATATTATTTAGTTGTTACCTGACCCCTCTGGTTATCGCTGGTGTGACAAATCCTGTCACCTATTTCATTATTGGCGCTGCAGATGAAAACAAAAAAATATAGGAGGGATTTGCTATGTGGTATACCGCTCTTGGAGCAATAGGGAGAATGTTATTCGGTTGTTACCTGACCCCTCTGGCTGTCAGAGCCCTGCGGTGTGACCGCTGTAGTGGAGAAGCGTCAATGGGTTCGCGGTACACCCGCTCTAGTGAAGGATGCCTTGGTACTGGGCTTCACTTCCGGGTTTATGTGTCCCGGCGGGGAAACTCCCCTATGCGTCATCAGTGAGGACAAATCAGTCCACGTCATCGCGCCTGCGTATTGCACACATGGCGGTTACATCAGTGAACAGAGGAGCGCGCCTGCGCCCTTCCCCTGTTTGAAATTCTCTATATCATCGCGCCTGCGCACAGTGAGTATTTATGGTGATGGAGGAGCAAGCCTGTATTTTTGGTCACTGCTTGTGACTATCGGGACCAGAGAGGATAATTGACGAAAAACATTAATGCCAATCATCCGCGTTTACATTGCGCTCACTATATATAAAAAATAGGGCACATTATGGTTGAGCAGTAAAATGAAAAATGAAAAAAATGAAAAAAAGTGGGGTTGAAGATACTATCATTATGAAATCAATGTAAAATAAAATGAACATATAGTGTCTATATTTAACCTATATTTAAAGGGGGTTTATGAATAGGAATGTACCGTATGAGTTTTGTTATTATATCTATGTAAACGTGGCGGAGAACAAAATACTATACTGGGTGAAACAGTAGTGCTCGGTGAGGAAATGGAGAGCCGATTCTAGCGATTCTATATGAGAAAAGAAAAGGTAATGGTCAAAACAGATAAAAATATATAAAGAATTCAAGTTATACACAGTATTCAATCCAACCTCATTTCGTATCACAGAAAACTCTGTGTATCGTAGTCTCTATTTAGTCCTTTGGGTTCCAAAGTTTGTAAAGTGAAAATCCAATAGGCTTCTCTTTTTTTGAGCCTCTTAGTTCTATCGTACCCTCTTCTGTCAGCTTCAATTTGCTCCAATACTTGAAACTTTAATTGGGAAATATTGTGTCCCTTCTCGAGAAAGTGATATGGGAGTGGGAGATGGGACTTTTTACATCTTATGTTTGATTTGTGTTGTGAGATCCTATCTTTCACCATCTGTGTGGTCTCCCCCACATACGCCAAGCCACATGGACATTTAATCAGATACACAACGTATGTCGATTCACATGTAAAGAACCCTTTGATAGGAATAGCCCTACCCGTCTGTGGGTGAAAGATATGATCACCTTTTTGTATGTTATTGCACTGTAGGCAGGAAAGGCATGGGAATGTGCCACATTTCTGTGTCCGGAGAAAAGTTTGCCTTGGTACCCTTGTGTTGGAGCCTATATCTGCTCTAACAAGCTTATCCTTTAAATTTCTCGGTCTCCGGTAACAAGGTAGAAATGGTCTCCGAAATTCCTCTATCTCTGGATAACTTTTTGATAACAGTCCCCAGTGTCTGTTAATAGAAGATTGTATCTTTCTCGAGTAGGGGTGATATGTGTTAACAAAGGGAATACGTTTATCTGTTTTGTTGGTTTTATCAAATTGGCCTATCATAGATCTCGACTCAGTCAGAAGTTTAGCTGGGTAACCTCTTTCCTTAAATTTCTTTGTCATGTCGTTCAATCTTTGGGTCTTCATGGTCCCCTCTGAGACTATTCTATCTATCCTGCAGTACTGTGATCTGGGGATAGATTTTTTTAACTGTGGATGGGTGAAAACTTTCAAAATGTAAGATGCTATTCCTATCCGTTGGTTTGGTATAGAGGTCTATCTTCAGAGTCCCTAATGAGTCTCTGTAAATCAGTGTATCCAGGAAATTCATCCTGTCTTTATCAAATTGTATAGAGAATTTAAGTTCGGGCCATATATTATTAATATAATGGTCAAACTGCATAAGGGTGTCCAGGGGACCATTCCATACACAAAAGATGTCATCTATAAATCTAAGCCATGTCAGAGAGTATTGCTTATACAGGGGGTGGGTATAGATATATTCCTCCTCAAATTTCCTGATTCTTTCGTTTGAGTTCTTGAAATTCCTCTTGGTTCATGGTAGCCGAAAGTTGATTTTCTATGACACATATTTGCGAGTTAATGTTCTCCAAATTCTTCTGTAAAAAAGATAAGGTTAATGTCATCAAATCAAAAGAACATTTATTCAAAATCTGTTCAAACTTCGTGCAGTACTCTTTGTCCTCTTTAAAGAAAGTGGGTTGTAGGGGTACTCGTAGGCCCCTAGGAATACGTAAGACCCTTAGGTACTCAGCTAGCGTGATGGAGTGAAGTTCCAAATTGACTGCTCTTCGGGACTCCCTCTCAAGGTCTCTGTTTCTGATATCCCTGGTAGGAGTTTGGAGAAAGTCACACGATGCGGTCACCTTTGAAACAATTTCAGCCATTTCTGTGGCATTAAATGAAAAAGTTTCGCTTGACATTGTCCGGAGGTGCTCTTGAGATAGAAGATTCACAAAAATTGAAACAGCAAGGCACTCTTCAAATAAATGGTACTTGGTGCTCAAGTAGGGTCTCCAGCCCATATGATACTATGAAAAAAACTCGGCACTCAAATGGCAAAATTGACTTAGATCCTTCGTTTTATTTGCATCCAAATTGTGTTAAACGTTTTCGATCCAACAGTGGATCTTCATCAGAACTTCTCTATAAGGTATGTTTACAAAAATAGAAAATAAATCTATGTTATTGGGTATCACATTTAGAGGAGATAACATACATTACAATGCATACTATGAAAAGCAAGATTAAGTTACTCATCAAAATTTACATAAATCTCGTCAAACATAATCTTGAAGGTGCTTTTTCAGATGTGAGGTGATCCGTGAGGTAAGGTATATAGTTCTGTATTAAGGAAAACTCCGCCAGCAACATTTAAAAAGTGGAGCAAATTGAAGCTGACAGAAGAGGGTACGATAGAACTAAGAGGCTCAAAAAAAGAGAAGCCTATTGGATTTTCACTTTACAAACTTTGGAACCCAAAGGACTAAATAGAGACTACGATACACAGAGTTTTCTGTGATACGAAATGAGGTTGGATTGAATACTGTGTATAACTTGAATTCTTTATATATTTTTATCTGTTTTAACCATTACCTTTTCTTTTCTCATATAGAATCGCTAGAATCGGCTCTCCATTTCCTCACCGAGCACTACTGTTTCACCCGGTATAGTATTTTGTTCTCCGCCACATTTACATAGATATAATAACAAAACTCATACGGTACATTCCTATTCATAAACCCCCTTTAAATATAGGTTAAATATAGACACTATATGTTCATTTTATTTTACATTGATTTCACAATGATAGTATCTTCAATCCCACTTTTTTTCATTTTTTTCATTTTACTGCTCAACCATAATGTGCCCTATTTTTTATATATAGTGAGCGCAATGTAAACGCGGATGATTGGCATTAATGTTTTTCGTCAATTATCCTCTCTGGTCCCGATAGTCACAAGCAGTGACCAAAAATACAGGCTTGCTCCTCCATCACCATAAATACTCACTGTGCGCAGGCGCGATGATATAGAGAATTTCAAACAGGGGAAGGGCGCAGGAGCGCTCCTCTGTTCACTGATGTAACCGCCATGTGTGCAATACGCAGGCGCGATGACGTGGACTGATTTGTCCTCACTGATGACGCATAGGGGAGTTTCCCCGCCGGGACACATAAACCCGGAAGTGAAGCCCAGTACCAGGGCGTCCTTCACTAGAGCGGGTGTACCGCGAACCCATTGACGCTTCTCCACTACAGCGGTCACACCGCAGGGCTCTGACAGCCAGAGGGGTCAGGTAACAACCGAATAACATTCTCCCTATTGCTCCAAGAGCGGTATACCACATAGCAAATCCCTCCTATATTTTTTTGTTTTCATCTGCAGCGCCAATAATGAAATAGGTGACAGGATTTGTCACACCAGCGATAACCAGAGGGGTCAGGTAACAACTAAATAATATTCTCCTCATCACTCTAATAGCGATGTACATTATAGCAAATCTCCCTTAATTTATCAATTACAGCGCCATGATGTAATAGATGACATGGTTTGTCACACCAGCGCTCTCCCTATAAATCAACTCAGATATAATCCACAATCTTTATTTACCTTTAAGAAAGTTCCTATGCTCACTCATGTGCGTCACTTCTATTGTTCTTCATATGTTATGTAATATCTCACTTTACATGTTATTTACCCTTTGTTCTTTCCCTTTTTTCAGGAAAGATATAGTCCACACAATACGTGTATTTCTATCACAGTTCACTTTTTGGTTGGCACTTGTTACCAGAACATCATATCCTTAACCATGATCTCACTTATGATATAGATTCTACAGACTTTTTAAATGTTGCTGGCGGAGTTTTCCTTAATACAGAACTATTTACCTTACCTCACGGATCACCTCACATCTGAAAAAGCACCTTCAAGATTATGTTTGACGAAATTTATGTAAATTTTGATGAGTAACTTAATCTTGCTTTTCATAGTATGCATTGTAATGTATGTTATCTCCTCTAAATGTGATACCCAATAACAGATTTATTTTCTATTTTTGTAAACATACCTTATAGAGAAGTTCTGATGAAGATCCACTGTTGGATCGAAAACGTTTAACACAATTTGGATGCAAATAAAACGAAGGATCTAAGTCAATTTTGCCATTTGAGTGACGAGTTTTTTTCATAGTAATCTAGATGTGTGTTGAGCACTTTGAACCCCCAAGTGCTTCACAGAAGTTTATAACGTAGAGCCATAAAAATAAAAAAATCATTTTTTATCCACAAAAATTATATTTTTGCCCCCAAATTTATATTTTCCCAAGGGTAACAGGAGAAATTGGACCCCAAAAGTTGTTGTGCAATTTGTCCTGAGTAGGCTGATACCCCATATGTGGGGGTAAACCACTGTTTGGGCGCATGGCAGAGCTTGGAAGGGAAGGAGCACCGTTTTACCTTTTCAACGCAGAATTGGCTGGAATTGAGATCAGACGCCATGTTGCATTTGGAGAGTACCTGATGTGCCTAAACAGTGGAAACCCCCCAATTCTAACTCCAAACCTAACCCCAACACACCCCTAACCCAAATCTCAGCCCTAGCCCTAACGGGAAAATGGAAATAAATAATTTTTTTTAATTTTATTATTTTCCCTAACTTACGGGGTGATAAAGGGGGGTTTGATTTAGTATTTATGGCGGGTTCTTATGTTTGGCAGCTGTCACACGCTAAAAGACGCTTTTTATTGTTAAAAATAGTTTTTGCATCACATTTTGAGAGCTATAATTTTTCCATATTTTGACCCACCCACCAAGTCATGTGAGGTAATATTTTTTGCGGGACGCGTTGACGTTTTTATTGGCACCAGTTTCGGGCACATGACATTTTTTGATCGCTTTTTATTCCGATTTTTAGGACGCAGAATGAACAAAAAACCAGCATTTCATGAATTTCTTTTGGGGGGTGCGTTTACACCATTCCACGTGTGGTAAAATTGATAAAGCGGTTATATTCGTTGAGTCAGTACGATTACAGCGATACGTCATTTATCTTTTTTTATGTTTTGGCGCTTTTATGCAATAAAAACAATTTTATATAAAAAATAATTATTTTTGCATCGCTTTATTCTGCGAGCTATAACTTTATTTTTTTGCTGCTGATGCTGTATGGCAGCTCGTTTTTTGCGGGACAAGATGACGTTTTCAGTGGTACCATTTTTATTTATATAGTTTTTTGATCGCGCGTTATTGCACTTTTTGTTTGGCGATATGATGATAAAGCATTGTCTTTTGCTTTGTTTTATTTTTTAAGGGGTTCACTAAAGGGGTTAACTAGTGGGGCTGTTTTATAGGGCGGGTCGTTACGGATGCGGCAATACTAAATATGTGTACTTTTATTGTTTTTTTTTCATTTATTTCCAAAAATTTTAAATTTATTTAGGGATTTTTTATAAATTATTTTTACATGTGTTTTTTTTTAAACTTTATTATTTTGTCCCAATGTGGGACATCACTGTGAAGTGTCAGATCGCAGATTCCAGTGGGGTCCTGCAAAAAACAGTCCGTCTACTGGCAGCAGCTGTCGGTCTCCGACATCTTCCTCTGAACCCCTAGTCCATAAGATGGTGCGGCCAAGGTAAACAAGGTCACAGCACTGAGTGTTCAACGTGGACGGGCAAGTGTCAACTGGCAAGGTAGGCCGCAAATGTCTGTCCAGTACTCGGCTTTCTCTATGCGGCACGTGCGCTGTACTCATGTCATGGAGCACATGTCTCTCTCTGAGCAGCTGATGTCACCTGAATGGCTGCTCTGCACGGGTTGCACTGCTCTGCGTATCCACCGATTTTAGTAAATCTCCTACGCAGTAAGTCGCTCACAGCTGTCCCAGATCTGTGCTCTGCGACTGGAAGCTTTTGGAGTACTCTGACCAACCTGGTTGCTGCTGCTCGTCTTATCAGCCTCAGGATCCTGTACCCAGTATATAGGCCCTCAAAATTCCTTTAAATGTGAATACGTCCCTGTCACGAAAAGGGGGGTTATGTATGACCTTTGGCCGCACACGGCTATCACATGTACAGGGGACTTATCTTAGTTATCCCACCGCTGCCAACAATGTGACGAAAACAGCAAGCTAGTCTTGCCCTACCAATTTATCGCAGGGGTTTATTGTAGATATCCTACTGCTGCCACAATATGTCACGAACTGCCAGGATTTATGTATATCCCACTTTCCAGTTCCACTTTGGAACTCGCAGCTCTCCAGCGCCCCCCTTACCCTCTGGTCTATCAGAGAACTGCACCTAGGATAATTAGTCACCGAACGGGCTACTTGTTGTGCACTGGCTATTAGGCCGCTGCAGCGAGGGACTAACTAGTCCTGGCCGCAGCCAGACATATCAGCTTATAAAACCCCTTCCGTCACTGCCAGCTGGCCCACCTGCCCAGAGCACACTTCGCTGCACCAGCTTCCAATTTCTCTTATCAATATTTAAAATTAATAGAGGTGTTCGAAGCCAACCCAAATTAGTAGCATAATTACCTTCAGACACGTGATATCGTCATAGAGCAAGGAGACGGAACTAATAATTTTATAGTTTATTCCTAAAAGATGGGCAGTGTTTACACAAGATAAAAAAAAGGTTTCACAATATAAGACAACAGTATGTACAAAGCAAATACAAATAAAAGGGATTTAAAAAGGAGAAATAAACTTACATATTGCTTAGGTCATCTTAAGCAAAACCAGGCTGGGGGGAGGAGCCAGACATCACCATGCGTTTGAGATCCTATTGCCACAGCAACCCAACCTAGAATAGGGCTATCGGAAAGTGACTTACACCCCTGGGCTTGTGACATCACTAAAGGGGCTGGTTTTTCGGCCCCCTCCCACAGCTTTCAGAGGTACAATCTGGCTAAAACACTTACAACAATCATAACTTGGCTTGAGAACCTAGCAGAATAACAGCAGACACATCACCCAGCTTATCTTGAAATCAGCTTTGTGCTGACTCCAAACACTGGCTGTCTGTTCCCCTCGGTTCAGGAGAAATCCATTTCTCTGGTTCGGTCGATGCTATAATATAGCAACAGACGCTGTAGCGAAGCTTCATCAGAACACGTTCTAAATATGTATCTGTCATTTTTCTGTCACGGATCGGGTCCGAGTTACAGCCTCTTTAATATTTCCCACACACATGGGCTTAGACAAAGAAAATTTCTCTTAGCTAATTAACATTCCTTGCAGTGAGGAGGGGGGGTCAGGAAGGAGTAAGTGGCTGTAGTCTCATGTTACAGTGAGTGTGTGCGAAGATGCAGGCAGAGGAAACACAAACTGCTGCAATGTGTGACAAGAGGGAAGGGAAGGGGGGTGGCTTGTCTCTTCCATCGCTCTAGAAAGTGTAGAGAATGGAAGATTCTGGAATGTTCCGGAAAATCCATACATGATATTTTACATTATCGTTACAGTCCCTAATGAAATAAGTTTTCTAAATTTGTTGAAAGCAAAAAAAGAGAAATTGCTGCAAAATTTTTAACCCTTCTAGTTATCTTTAACCCTTTCACCCCCAAGGGTGGTTTGCACGTTAATGACCGGGCCAATTTTTACAATTCTGACCACTGTCCCTTTATGAGGTCATAACTCTGGAACACTTCTATGGATCACGGTGATTCTGACAATGTTTTCTCGTGACATATTGTACTTCATGATAGTGGTAAAATTTCATTCAAATAACTTGCGTTTATTTGTGAAAAAAATGGAAATTTGGCGAAAATATTGAAAATTTTGCAATTTTCCAACTTTGAATTTTTATGCCCTTAAATCACAGAGATACGGCACACAAAAAACTTGATAAGTAACATTTCCCACATGTTTACTTTACATCAGCACAATTTTGGAACCAAAATTTTTTTTGTTAGGAAGTTATAAGAGTTAAAAATTGACCAGCGATTTCTCATTTTTGCAACACCATTTTATTTTTACGGACCACATCACATTTGAAGCCACTATGAGGGGTCTATATGATAGAAAGTACCCAAAAGTGACACCATTCTAAAAACTGCACCCCTTAAGGTGCTCAAAACCACAGTCAAGAAGTTTATTAACCCTTTAGGTGCGTCACAGGAATTTTTTTGAATATTTAAAAAAAAAAAATGAATATCTAACTTTTTTTCACAAAAAAAATACTTCAGGTTCAATTTTTTTTATTTTACCAAGGGTAGCAGGAGAAATTGGACTGCAAAAGTTATTGTGCAATTTGTCCTGAGTACGCTGATACCTGATATGTTGGGGGGAACCACTGTTTCGGCGCATGGCAGAGCTCAGAAGGGAAGGAGCGCCGTTTGACTTTTTCAATGCAAAATTGGCTGGAATTCAGATCGGACGCCATGTCACGTTTGGAGAGCCCCTGATGTACCTAAACAGTGGAAACCCCCCACAAGTGACCCCATTTTGGAAACTAGACCCCCCAAGGAACTTATCTAGATATGTGGTGAGAGCTTGGAACCCACAAGGGCTTCACAGAAGTTTATAACGTACAGCGGTACAATTAAAAAATCATATTTTTTCCACAAAAATGATCTTTTCACCCCCAAAAGTTGCTGTCCAATTTGTCCTGAGTACGCTGACACCCCATTTGTGGGAGAAAACTACTGTATGGGCACACGTCGGGGTTCGGAAGGGAAATAGTGACGTCTTGGAATGCAGACTTTGATGGAATGGTCTGCGGGTGTCATGTGGTCTTTGGAGAGCCCCTAATGTACCTAAACAGTGGAAACCCCCCACAAATGACCCCATTTTGGAAACTAGACCCCCTAAGGAACTTATTTAGATGTGTGGTTAGCACTTTGAACCCCCAAGGGCTTCACAGGAGTTTATAGTGCCCGGGCATGAAAATAAAAAAATCTTATTTTTTCCACAAACATGATCAATTAGTCCCCAAATTTTTTATTTTCCCAAGGGTAACAGGAGAAATTGGACCCCAAAAGTTGTTGTCCAATTTGTCCTGAGTACGCTGACACCCCATTTGTGGGAGAAAACTACTGTATGGGTACACGTCGGGGCTTGGAAGGGAAGTAGTGACGTTTTGGAATGCAGACTTTGATGGAATGGTCTGCGGGTGTCATGTGCGTTTGGAGAGCCCCTGATCTACCTAAACTATTGAAACTCCCCACAAGTGACCCCATTTTGGACACTAGACCCCCCACGGAACTTATCTAGATGTGTGGTGAGCACTTTGAACCCCCAAGTGCTTCACAGAAGTTTATAATGCCCGGGTATGAAAATAAAAAAATCATATTTTTTCCACAAACATGATCAATTAGTCCCCAATTTTTTTTATTTTCCCAAGGGTAACAGGAGAAATTGAACCCCAAAAGTTGTTGTCCAATTTGTCGTGAGTACGCTGACACCCCATTTGTGGGAGAAAACTACTGTATGGGCACACGTCGGGGTTCGGAAGGGAAGTAGTGACGTTTTGGAATGCAGACTTTGATGGAATGGTCTGTGGGTGTCATGTGCGTTTGGAGAGCCCCTAATCTACCTAAACTATTGAAACTCCCCACAAGTGACCTCATTTTGGACACTAGACCCCCCACGGGCTGGAATTGAGATCAGACGCCATGTTGCATTTGGAGAGCACCTGATGTGCCCAAACAGTGGAAACCCCCAATTCTAACTCCAACCCTAACGCCAACACACCCCTAACTCTAATCTCAGCCCTAACCCTAGCCCTAACGGGAAAATGGAAATAAATACATTTTTGTTTTTAATTTGATTATTTTTCCCTAACTAAGGGGGTGATAAAGGGGGGTTTGATTTACTATTTATGGCCGGTTTTTATTTTTGGCAGCTGTCATACGCTAAAAGACGCTTTTTATTGTAAAAAGTTTTTGCATCACCACATTTTGAGAGCTATAATTTTTTCATAATTTGACCCACTGAGTCATGTGAGGTCTTATTTTTTGCGGGACAAGTCGACGCTTTTATTGGTATCATTTTCGGGCACATGACATTTTTTTATTGCTTTTTATTCCGATTTTTGTGATGCAGAATGAACAAAAAACAACATTTCAAGAATTTCTTTTGGGGGGTGCGTTTACACTGTTCCGTGTGCAGTAAAATTGATAATGCGGTTTTATTCTTCGGGTCAGTACGATTACAGCGATTCCTCATTTATGTCATTTTTTTATGTTTTGGTGCTTTTATGCAATGAAAACAATTTTTTATAAAAAATAATTATTTTTGCATCGCTTTATTCTGCGAGCTATAACTTTTATTTTTTCGCTGATGACACTGTGTGGCGGCTCGTTTTTGCGGGACAAGATGACGTTTTCAGCGGTAACATCGATATTTATATCCGTCTTTTTGATCGCGCGTTATTGCACTTTTTGTTCTGCGGTATGATAATAAAGCATTATTTTTTGCTTTGTTTATTTTTTAAGGGGTTCGCTAAAGGGGTTAACTAATGGGACAGTTTTATAGGGCAGGTCATTACGGACGCGGCGATACTAAATGTGTACTTTAATTTTTTTTTATTTCCAAAAAATGAATTTATTAGGGAATTTTTTTTAAAATTTATTTAGCGATTTTTTTTTTATACACTTTTTTTTTAAACTTTATTACATTGTCCCAGGGGGGACATCACTGTCTTGTGTCAGATTGCTGATCTGACACATCACAGATCGCTGTGATAGATAAGCGATCTGACACAGGCCCTGCAGCAGGCTTCCTCATGCCTGCGCTCTGCAGGCAGTGAGGAAACCGGCTCCCCGCCGCCATATTGGATCCGGTGACCTGCAGGGAAGGAGGCGCCCGCAGCAGCGCTGCACATCACTCTGCTTTAGGGGTCTCAGGGAAGCACGGAGAGAGCCCCCTCCCTGTCGATGCTTCCCTAAACCCCCGGTACACTGCGATCATGTTTGATCGCAGTGTGCCAGGGGTTAACGTGCCGGGGGCAGTCCCTGACCGCCCCTGACACATAGTGCCGGGTGTCAACTGTGATAATCAGCTGACACCTGGCCACGATCAGCGGCGCTCCCCCCATGAGCGCCGCTGATCGCTATAACGTACTATCCCGTCCATGGGCATAGGGGCCCGGGTCCCATGGACGGGATAGTACGTCAGATGTCAGGAAGGAGTTAATTCACATATACAGCTCTGGCAAAAATTAAGAGACCACTGCACAGTTTTATAAAAATCAGCTTCTATACATGTCTGACAGCCATTCCATTCCAGTGTCAGTTGAATTCCAACCAGAGGACACCTCATTCTACTTAATGTGCTTCTGATTAGGTGATCACCTGAACCAAATCTTATTTAACGAAGGAAAGTATAAAAACCCTGCTGTGGTGTTCACAATCCTCTTGCAATAGGACAAGCTGAATGGCAAAACAAGTGCTAGTAATATCCCAAATGAAATAGGAATGAAAAAATAACTTTTAACCATGCCAAAGGAGTTGAAAAGAAAAGTCTTGAGTGAGGAAAAGAAAGGCTCAATTCTGGCTTTACTAGCCGAGGGATACAGTGAGTGTCATGTTGCCTCCATCCTTAAAATTTCTAATACGGCAGTCCATTACAACAAGGTCAAGCAGCAAAAAATTGGGGACAAAAAAGCTACAGACTGGCAGAGGGCAAAAACGACTCTCGACTGACTGGGATGGCCGTAACCTTATTCAAATGTCACTCAGCAACCAGAGGATGACATCAAGTGACCTACAAAAGGAATGGCAAATGGCAGCTGGGGTGAAGTGCACAGCAAGAACAGTTCGTAACAGGCTCCTAGAGGCAGGGCTCAAGTCATGTAAAGCTAGAAAAAAGCCATTCATCAATGAGAAGCAAAGGATAGCAAGGCTGAAGTTGGCCAAAGACCATAAGGATTGGACCAGAGAGGACTGGAGTAAGGTAATCTTCTCTGATGAGTCTAATTTTCAGCTTTGTCCTACACCTGGCCATCTAATGGTTAGCTGGAGACCTGGAGAGGCGTACAAGCCACAGTGTCTTGCACCCACTGTGAAATTTGGTGGAGGATCCATGATGATCTGGGGAAGCTTCAGCAAGGCTGGAACTGGGCAGGTTAATCTTTGCGAAGGATGTATGAATCAAGCCGCATACAAGGTTATCCTGGAAAAACAGTTGATTTCTTCGGCTCAGGCAATGTTCCCCAACTTTGAGGACTGGTTTTTCCAGCAGGACAATGCGCCATACCACACAGCTAGGTCAATCAATATGTGGATGAAGGACCACCACATCAAATCCCTGTCATGGTCAGCCAAATCTCCAGACCTGAACCCCATTGAAAACCTCTGGAATGTAGTCAAGAGGAAGATGGATAGTCACAAGCGATCAAACAAAGAACTGCTTAAATTTGTGTACCAGGAGTGGCACAAGGTCACCCAAAAGCAGTGTGAAAGACTGGTGGAAAGCATGCCCAGACGCATGATTGCTGTGATTAAAAATTATGGATATTCCACAAAATATTGATTTCTGAACTCTTCCTGAATGAAAACATTAGTATTGTTGTTTCCAAATTATTATGAACTTGTTTTGTTAGCATTATTTAAGGTCTGCAAGCACTACATTTTGTGGTTATTTTGACCATTTCTCTTTTTCTGAAAATAAATACAAAATTTAGTGCTTGGAAATTCGAAGACATGTTGTCAGTAAGTAGTTTATAGAATAAAAGTGCAATTTACATTTTACTCAAAAATATACCTATAAAGAGAAATTTCAGATAAAATGAAAATTTTGCAGTGGACTCAATTTTTGCCAGAGCTGCATATATATCTGTCACAAATACTCTCGATATTAACTATATAACTGAGGGTTTTAAAGGGGTTGTCCGGTCTAAAATGAAAAGTCTGCAGTCACTCTGTGTGACTGCAGACTTATGAATCCTCCCAGAGCACACACTGTGCGCTGCAAGGGTTCGCCGTTGTCTGCCTTGGAATAACTGTCAAGTATGCATACTCCCGGGCAGAACCTAGTAGGCGTGGCTGTCAAGTGTATTGAGTGAGGCCGTGCCTATGAAGTCTGTGTTTGAAAAGTAAAATAGCACTTCTTCCAGTACCTGTGGGTTCAAAATGTTCACTGTACCCCTGGATAAACTCCTCAAAGGGAACCTGTCATCTGTTTTGGCCCTATAAGATTCGGCCACTGCCTTTCAGGGCTTATCTACAGCATTCTATAATGCTGTAGATAAGCCCCCGGTCCGACCTGAAAGATAAGAAAAATAACTTATTATACTCACCTGTGGGGTGGTCCAGTTCGATGGGTGTCGCAAGTACGGCGCCTCCCATCTTCTTGCGACGCCGTCCTCCTGCTTGCTTCATCGCTCCCCGACATCGCGCTCCTGCGCAGGTGTACTTCTCTGCCCTGTTGAGGGCAGAGCAAAGTACTGCAGTGCACAGGCATTGAGTCTCTGACCTTTCCCAGCACCTGTACACTGCAGTACTTTGCATTGCCCTCAACATGGCAGAGAAGTACGCCTGCACAAGAGCACGATGCCGTTGAGCGATGAAACAAACAGGATGACAGCGTCGAAAGAAGATGGGAGGCGCCAGACCCGGACCTGCGACACCCATCGCATTATAGAATGCTGTAGATAAGCCCTGAAAGGCAGTGGCCGCATCTTCTAGTGGCCAAAACAGGTGACAGGTTCGCTTCAAGGGGTGTGGTTTCTAAAATGGGGTTACCTGTCGAGGGTTTCCACTGTTTAGGCACACCAAGGTCTCGCCAAACGCGACATGGCGTCTCGATTCATGCTAATTTTGCGTTCAAAAAGTCAAACGGCGCCTCTTTCCCTTCCGAGCCCTCCTGTGTGCCCAAACAGTAGTTATCACCCTGATAAGTTGCATTGGTGTACTCAGGAGAAACTGCACGGTCTATTTTCTCTTGTTACCTTTGTGAAAACAGAAGGCTTTGGGCTAAAGCAACATTTTGCGTGAGTTCAAGATGCTTACCAACCCCCTAGATAAATTCCTTGAGGGGTGTAGTTTCGAAAATAGGGTCACTTTTGGGGGATTTCTGTTCTGGCACCACCATTTTTCAAATGCGACATGGCGTCCACAGTCTATTTTGGTGAAGTATGCCCTCTAAAAGTCAAATAGTGCTTACCAAAGAAAGTAACTTGTCAGAATTGAAAAATTTGGCCTGGTCAAGAAGGAGAAAACAGGTTTTGGCAGGAAGGTATTAAAGACCCCTATTAGAAATATTGCCCATAAACCCTCAAAAGGCACCAAATTATAAAGGAAAAATACACTCAATCTTCTGTAATTTCGTAGAGCATATGGAGCTTCCCAGTAGCTCTTGAGGCAGCACAGATAAAAAGGTTATCGTTTACTTGGTCGTTTTTACAAACTGGGTCAATTGCAAACACGATGAGTTGTTCCAATCCTGAAAAGCGTCGGACACTATCTACAATGATCGCATCTTGGGTCAGATCTTCTGCTTTTTTGAATTCTGTCACTATTACTCTTCCTTTCCTTGCACGTCTGTTTAGCTCCATGTACAACAGTTCTTTATACTTCATAGCTGTATTCTCTGTGTTGCATAAAATGGCTATATCTCTTTGCGAGTATCCATAGTTCAGATATTTGTAACAGTTTTCAGAGACATACTTCACAATGTCTGCCTTCACTTGCTTAAGAATTTTACAGAACCCCTTTATTGCGTGGCAACAGTCGCTCTTCCTTATCAGCTCGGTCAAGAAAGGGTCCTTAGCTGTACAAGCAACTTGTTTCATTTTCATAGATATGTCTTTGTAGATTAAAGAGGGACTCCGAACCACCTTACTTAACATGTACTTATTCTGAGATCTGCATTCTGGCAGGCCAGTAGAGTTTTTGTGCCATGATTGGAAATTGTCCAAAAAAACCCAAAATACCCCACTGGAATTCTTAACAATATTTCTTGCCTTTTCAAACCAATCACCTTCATTGACACGAAAATTTTGAGCCTCATCAACCACAATGTGCTTGACTTTAACCACATCTTGAGTTACAAACCTCATACGAGTCATGGTCTGACAGATGCCTCGACTCCTGAAAATGAAAAACATTGATTTGATTACAATAATACATTCACCATATAGTAAAAAAATATAATCATCAGGAGTGTCTGAACATGATGAGTATAAAATTGTATTTTGGATCTATGTGTTTTAACACAAAAAAAATCTAAAAAGATAAGGCAGGTAAAATTGTGAAATGAAAAGAAAAAAAAATAACACAAATAGGAAACTGGTGTAAAACACTTTAAAACTTAGCACAATTTTTGAGCCAAAATGTTGTGACATATGGTGTTTTCAAGCCAGTTTCAGATGTATCTGTCAAAATGGACAGAGATGGGAAGGCGTTTGGGCAAGATAGGGAGTGGCAATGCCTGCCCATCAAATTAATCAATAGTGGTGGCATTTTTCAGTCAAAATGTTGCACCGGCCTCTGACTAGAGTAGCATTACTGGCATGGTGCACCAAATTCATTAAGTGGTGTGCACCTCTTAATTCAGTGTATCCTATCACTAGGGCTGTGGAGTCGGAGCCCATTTTGGTGGAGTCGGTAAAAAATGGACCGACTCCCACTCCTAAAATATGTAATAAATTCGTAACAGTAGTTCAATGCAGTTTGTGGGGAATATTTTTTTTCATAAGAATTTGGGAAAGTTATGAAATGTTCTATAAAATGTCTGTCCTATTCCTGATCGAAGGTGTAGACTTTTGGCGGAGATGAATCTGTGCTGCAGTTTATGTTCATGATAAGTAAGGAAGCTCCTCCTCTACAGATAAGGGGAAAAAATAAACACACAGGGAAGGAAAGCCTACATTCATCTCAGAACTTCTGGAGTGAACAGGAAAGCAGGATTAAAGAAGATAAGTGCAGTACTTCCTAAAGCATATCTCAACTTTCAATAAACTGTGCATAAATCAATAGTCCAGTATATGTTGTCTCTGTATGCTTGATGTTTTAGTTTGCTTTTCCTCTTAGCTCATGTTTGGAGAAATTAGCTGCTCTGATGACTTATATACACTATACATAGAATATAAGGGGAAAAAATGTTTTCTAACCTCTCAAATTCAGAAATACAGTAACAGGATCGATGATCATATACACTGCTCAAAAAAAAAAAAAAGGAACACTTAAACAACAAAAAATAACTCCAAGTAAATCAAACTTCTGTGAAATCAAACTGTCCAGTTAGGAAGCAACGCTATTTGACAATCAATTTCCCATGCTGTTGTGCAAATGGAATAGACAACATATGGAAATTATTGGCAATTATCAAGACACCCTCAATAAAGGAGTGGTTCTGCAGGTGGGGACCATCTCAGTATCAATGCTTTCTGGCTGATGTTTTGGTAACTTTTGAATGTTGGTCTTTCTTTCACGCTCGTGGTAGCATGAGACAGACTCTACAACCCACATAAGTGGCTCAGGTAGTGCAACTCATCCAGGATGGCACATCAATGCGAGTTGTGACAATAAGGTTTGCTGTGTCTGTCAGCGTAGTGTCCAGAGGCTGGAGGCGCCACCAGGAGACAGGCCAGTACACTAGGAGATGTGGAGATGTATGATTCCCTATTCTTGCAAGAATTACACTATACTTTATTTTTTTTTACAGGACAAAATTATTTTGAGAGCGAATATACATAATTACAAAATGTCTAAGAAGCATCTTATGAAGTCATCTGTATTTGAACATTTCACAGTGACTCAAGATAATAAACATTTTATCATTATTTGTACGCCCAGCTTTTACAGCTCTTAATGGAGAAATGGCTCACAAACTTGGTGTTTCTCTGGAAAGAGAAAGTATTAGAAAATTAGTGACTGAAGAAGCCCTTAACCAAGATCTTAAAAAGACTCAAGAGATGATTGGTATTTCTTAAAATGGATGCCTGCACACGTCACAGAGTGAACTATTTTGCTATCAACGTTCAATATGTTTGTGACAACAAAAAAACTGTTACTAAGATACTCGCAGTAAAAGATACTAAAGCTCATCACAGCAGCCAGTTTCTCCAGACCTTAGTGGAAAAAGTTCTGCAAGATTATCAACTCAAAAAAGAACAGGTTCTTGCTATTGTAACTTATAATACTTCAAATATGATAAGTACAACTAAACTGATGAATGAGTATAATAAAGGTGAACAGCAGCTAGAAGAACATTTCACATTCAGTATGTTGGACATGGAAGGCTACAGTCCTGTTCCCATAACGGAGGAACAAACAGATATTACTACAGAAAAAAAGCAAAATGATTCTTTAGATAATCTTGATGAAGCTGTTTCACACCTCTTTCCTATTCATCAAATGCGCTGTGCTGTGCACACTAGGGTGACCACAAAAAAATCGATGTCGGAATTTTGTCCGTCTGGACCCCACAAAACGATTCCCCTTTCCAGATATTGAGATAGCCAAAATTTGAGCTCGATCAAACGACGTTAACCCGTGCCGCTCGTCGCTCAAAGTTTGAAAAAATCCAAATTGAGGTTTTTTAAGATTTAGGTATTTTGCATAGTCTGTTAGACTATAAAGAATGTGACAACAACATTGCAGAAATAGCCCTGACCAAATTTTCGAACCATTTGTGGTATTTGAATGCAGAGTTGGTGGGATGATCGTTTTTTGATCCCACCATTACAGACAATGAAAAGTTGTTAATGGCTAATAAATTGCTCAGTAGCACAGATGAACCATCAGAGCATGCTAGGGTTGTAAAGCCAAAAGTTAGGAAAGAAAAATTAAAAGAGGTAGGAAGTAAACGACTTTAACGACCTTCTGACAAAAGATGAAGAACAAAAGCAATATGTCCTGCAAGTTGTAAGCAAATGCCGAGCATTATATTCTGACGTTTCAAAAACTACTTTAACAAAAGCTCTGGAATAGATTAGATAACTATGTAAAATTATCAACTCATGTAGGTTAGTGTGCTCTGATGGTTCATCTGTGCTACTGAGCAATTTATTAGCCATTAACAACTTTTCATTGTCTGTAATGGTGGGATCAAAAAACGATAATCCCACCAACTCTGCATTCAAATACCACAAATGGTTCGAAAATTTGGTCAGGGCTATTTCTGCAATGTTGTTGTCACATTCTTTATAGTCTAACAGACTATGCAAAATACCTAAATCTTAAAAAACCTCAATTTGGATTTTTTCAAACTTTGAGTAACGAGCGGCACGGGTTAACGTCGTTTGATCGAGCTCAAATTTTGGCTATCTCAATATCTGGAAAGGGGAATCGTTTTGTGGGGTCCAGACGGACAAGATTCCAACATTTTTTTCCCCCCATATGAGATCCGGTCACCCTAGTGCACACGCTGCAGCTGGCAATAAGAGATAGTCTGCAAGAGGGACATGCTGGAACTCTGATTAGTAAAGCGAGGAAATTGGCTATTGCTGCCAGAACCCCTAAAATTGATTCCATCTTGAAGAGACGTGCTGGAAAAGGGGCAATTGTGGATCAAGCCACTCGGTGGGGCAGCATCTATTTAATGATTGAGCAATTGCTGGAGCTGAAACCCTTCCTTCTAGATATGGCCAACCCTCAGGTAACACTACATGAAGGTCAATGGACACAGTTGGCTTAATTGAAGAAATTGCTTCATCACCCATTTACAGTGACTAAAAAGTTACAAGCTGAGGATTTAACGCCTGGTATTTTTATAAAGGAGAGGAAGAACTTGTTGTTTTGCCTGTCCCAAAGAGGATGTTTAATCGCAGATGGCATTGTTGCTTCAATGAAATGGAGAGAGACATTGCTATTAGAAAATAGAATTCGTCTGGCAGCTGTTTATGTGGACCAGAGTCATCGTGTATTGCTGGATGATCAACAGCTTACTAAAGGAAAAGAAGCTCTGTTTGAGGTAGCAGTTAGGATGAGTGGGTTACAGGATGGCCAAGAGCAAGAGGACTCAGGTCCTGCCAGTGCTGCTGTTCTTCATCCTCATCAGATGAGGAGTTTGATTTTGACGAGTATTTGGATGACATAAAGCAGGCAAAGCATTGCTGCAGGGAAAAAGATTCCACTCCCATAGAAAACAGATTGACCATATTTCAGCAACATTTTTTCACTTGCTCTCAAAGTAGAAGAGTTCAATCGTTCATCAAAACTGACTGTGCACGAGGCAACTCCTTTATACCCTGAAATTGTTAGAGATGT
Source organism: Dendrobates tinctorius (assembly GCF_039654945.1). Taxonomy (NCBI): domain Eukaryota; kingdom Metazoa; phylum Chordata; class Amphibia; order Anura; family Dendrobatidae; genus Dendrobates; species Dendrobates tinctorius. The sequence goes on from NW_027361675.1 coordinate 38,844,587, forward strand.
TGCCCATGTGGTTACTTTTTTGCCACCAACCCTAGTGTAGAGGTTGTTCTCTAGCCTTAAAATAATTAGGTCAGATTTGAGGTCATCTATGAAGGAGGATCTGATGGAGGCAATTCTATTTCTTAGAACAAATTCATAGATTGCACAAATGCTATTCAGTACGTTTTTATTGAAGACTGGGTTTTTCCACTTACTGAAGAGTGTATAATAAATTGTAAGGCTAAGTGCCCATGCTGCAGAAATGCTGCAGAAATGTCTGCAGCATTTCCGCAACTCCCTGCCGCGGGTAAAACGCATGCAGAATTTGCATGCATTTTCCCACAAAACACAAGCGTTTTTAGCTTGCAGAATGCTTGCGCTTTTCCAAGCAATTTGAAGCATCACTTGGAAAAGTGATTGACAGGTTGGTCACACTTGTCAAGCATAGTGCTTGGCAAGTGTGACCAACTTTTTACTATTTATGCTGCCTATGCAGCATCATTAGTAAAAGATAGAATGTTAAAAATAGTAAAAAGAATAAAAAATAGGGATATACTTACCCTCCGCCGGCCCCCGGAGTCATCCCGCCTCTTAGCGACGCTGCTGGTAACTTCCGTTCCCAGGGATGCCTTGTGACAATGACCTCTGATGACGTAGCATCATGCGAGACCGCTACGTCATCAGAGGTCATTCGCACAATGCATCCCTGGGAACGGAAGATGCTGGCAGCGTGGATGAGAGGCGGGAAGGCTCCAGGGGCCGCCAGAAGGTGAGTATATCCCGATTTTTTATTTTAATTGTATTTTTTACAGGATTATGGTACCCAGAGCATGGAGGAGAGTCTCCCCTCCTCCAGACCCTGGGTACCATCCGCACATGAAGCGCTCACTTTATGCATGGTGGGCATAGCCACATGCGCAAAGTGAGCATTTCAATGCAATCCTATGGCGGAGGAATCGCCACGATTCCGCAGAAATAATGGACATGCTGCAGATTATACCGCTATGCAATTTCGCAGTGGTAAAATCCGCAGCATTGACACAGCAACTGTGGAATCCCATAGGATTGCATGGGGATGCGTTTTATTAGCGTTTTTATGCGCTTCCACTGCGACGGCAACGCATAAGATACACGACGTGGGCACACAGCCTAAATATGCAAAGTTTTTTTGCTCTAAAGTTGTATTCCAATAAATATATTTTATGTTTTATCTAAATGGCTTGATTATTGTATCATAATAAGTATTAAAAGACTGATGTTACCATTTTACTACAGTAAATTTATCACTTAAAGTTAAACATGAGCCATGTATGAGGGAGTCGGTGTCATGGGAATTGAGGAGTCAGAGGTTTGGCTTACCGACTCCACAGCCCTGCCTAAAACACTTAAGACTGGAATGTACAATGCCAGTCTTAATAAATAATTTCCTTATAGCTTCTGTCACAGCTACATAGTATACTTTGAATAAAATCCACAAAAAAAAATAAAAAAAAATCAAAGTCCGACGTATTGCACCCGTCATACAAACGTTGCTGTAGCCACATGGTCCACTTAGACTGGTCAGATTCTATACAGACTATAATTTCTAGCGGGACCAAAATAAGAATACAGTCTACCTTATTTCTATTATTTATATTAGGGCATCTTGGAGATGTCGTAAAACAAACAGATATCTCTACAGATCAAGGCTGCCAATAAATAGTGTAAACTGAACATGGGCTTATATGGTGAGAGCTGCGACATTCATCTTGAGCTTGCTTCCACACCATCTACCCCCTCCTCTACTGTCTGTTGCTTAGAAATACAAATTAGCTGTAGTCAAAAAACGGTAGTAGATTTCAAATCCATAATATTTGCAGAGTTGATCCATTATTTATTTTAAATGAATTGTAGCAATAAAAAAATGATGCTCGGTATACAGTAATTTATTTGCTAACAGTCCTCATTTGGGGAAGATCACTATATACAGATTGTGGAATATGCTGGTGCTATATGAATACAAGCTTATTTAGACAGCATAGTCTACAATGTTCATGACTCTGTTGGGGTTTTTCATAAAAATCCCAAAAAAGTGGACTCCTATTTTAGCCAGATGTCTTTCTAATACTGCAATACTCTACAATATTCAAATAGAAGCCCCGGATACATTAGGTATGGGGCCCAAAACACAGTGTGAATGCTGCCTAATAAAACTTACAGTTACGGTAACTCAGAAGAAGCTTCCTACGGAATGTACTTATTCTAAGAGTTGCTGAAGTCAGGCAGATGTCTTCCAGTGTAGCAAATTAAATTACATACACATGACATACAAAAAAAAAGACTAAAAAGTCCAATTACTATATTTACCTGACAAACTCCGCTAATGGTATATTCTCACAAATGTACAGAATGTCGTCAGTTGAACAGTCATATAAGTTTTTTATTTTCCTGATTATCTCCAGAGCAATCACAGTCTTCCCAGTTCCAGGTGGTCCATGCACAAAGGACACCTCATTAAATAAATATAAATTCTCTGACAATATCTTGTACTGTTCTATGGTAAGAAGGCTGAAGCACTCCATCCCAATCTTGTCACTTAGCACGCTCCGAAAACTAAGAATCACTATAGTGAGTGACTTCAATAATTCTTCCAGAGTGTCCAAATCATCCAATTTGTGTGTGTCTGGGTACTTGATCACAGGCCAGGAGGGGCTGGAAATCCCATGCTCAGCATTCAGACACAACAATTTAGGAATTACACATAACTTTCCAGTGTAGCTTCCAACATTAATTAATTTTTTCTTCAAGGCAAAGGCTGTTACTTGTGAATACTGAAACTCCTCTTCTGATACCTCAGCACTGAAGACGGAGTAGAGTGTGGGATAGTTGTTAGGTGATAAAACCAAAATGTCACACACAACTTTAGGATTTCTCTTCTGCTCTAAATCCACAGCCCAGCTCCTGGATACAATGAGTACTGCCCTGGAATCCGGCAGCACAGTATTCAGCAAGTTTTCTAAACCAGGGTGCTCTGCTTGAAGAACTTTATACAGTTTATCAGGTATTATAGTTCTGCCATCAGCAATACCTGTGAAAATTAACAAAAAAGACAAACAAAAAATAAATCATTTAAACAAACTAAAAAAACTAAACAGAAGCAAACCATTCCTTGTATTACCATTCTATTATGGCTAAATAGATCCACAGAAATATAGATGAGAAATGGACATGAACTGAGTTTAACGGAACACACACGGATCTATTTAATAAAAAAAAAAGCAAGAGAAGCATGAATGGATCCGTTAAACTCTTTGGGACAGTGTACTAATCAAAAAACTCATCAATAGGAGTGAAACAAAGAAGGCTTTAAAGTAGACTGAGGGTTGTAGACTCCGAGATGGGATATGTTGTGTGTACAATTGTCACCTTGAAAAGTTTTTCTGTTGCCCAATATTTTTATTTGGTAATTTCCATTACTTGGCTACTTAAAAAATATAATGACTACTGACATGTTCTGAAGAAGATTAGAGTAATATCTCAAATTGAGCAAAAAATACTTGCAATATCCTGGTCCATTGTCCATACTGGTAGTCCATGGCAGCCATAGCATAGCCTTGCGAAGCTCCTTCTGTCTGCAGGCATCCCTGGCACCTATTTTGATCAGTCAGTCTGGCACAATGTCATGCCTGTGACACACTCAGTCTACTAAGTCAGCGCTTGTCAACCTTTTTATATTGAGAGCCACATTCGACTTTGAGAGATTGTCGGGAGCCACATCCAGGACACTCCTCTAGCTCCCCAGAGGAATGACACTCACCATGGCCATTGTTATGCTAGGCAATGTTTTCCCACAGAAAGCAAACTTAGACCTTGTGCCCCATTCCCATATAGGCAGAATTCTTACATCCAAGAATACCCACTTAACCCTCATTTGGCATTCCTGAATCAGTCACTCATCCCACACTATTGTGTCCAACTTCAAGCAGCCCTCTGACTATTAGCATGATCCTGTCTCCAGCTTTCAATATTTATTGCTCTCCCCTGTCAACACTACCAGTACAATCACAGCCACATCTGATCTTCTGTGCTTGGCTACTCACAAAAGTCACCATCTTGAGACTGCTCCATAGCTGGTTGCTCGATCTGATGCCAAACACCAAGCTTACAGATAGTTGCGAGCCACACATCATGGACCCGTGAGCCACATGTGGCACTCGAACCACAGGTTGAAGACCCTGTACTAAACAGAAGAGGAGCTGGGTGCTGGACCAGGGTCTCAATTTGGCTCAATTTTAGAAATTCCCCATTAACTTATGTTATATTGCTATATTCCCTAAAATTAATTGAGCACAGTGATACTGTTGTTTTAAGGCTACTTTCACACTTGCGTTTTTTTGCGGTGCGTTTTTTGCACACACAAACGCATGAAAAAAACACATCATACGTTTGTGTGGGGTTTTTTTTGGGAGTTTTGGTGCGTTTTTTAAAAAAAAAAACACATGCTTTTTTTGCGCATACGTGCGCACGTATGCGCACCCATAGACTATAATGGGTGTTTTGCTGTAAAAAAACGCATTGCGTGCGCATGCGGTTTTTTTTGGGCAAGTCGGACGCACAAAAAATGCAACAGGATGCATTTTGTGCGCCTGAGCGCACACTACAAAAATAGCATGCGCATACAAACGCATGTGTATGCGCACCCATGTAAAAGATAGGGGAAAAAACGCATGTTTTTTTGCGCTAAAAAAAGCGCAAAAAAACCGCAAGTGTGAAACCAGCCTTAAACCAGGTATTGGTACTTTTGGCAGTGTGGACAGGTGCCACGTCCTGCTGGAGAATGACAGTTCCATCTCCAAAAAGCCTGTTGGTAGAGGGAAGCATGAAGTGCTCTAATATTTCCTGGTAGACGGCTGCGCTGACTTTGGGCTTGATAAAACACAGTGGACCTACACCTGCAGATGACATGGCTCCCCAAACCATCACTGATTGTGAAAACATCACACTAGACCTCAAGCAGCTTGGATTGTGTGCCTCTCCACTCTTCTTCCAGACTCTGGGACCTTGATTTCCAAATGAAATGCAAAATTTACTTTCATCTGAAAACAACCCCTTGGGCCACTGTGCTAACAGTCCAGTTATTTTTCTCCTTGACCCTGGTAAGACGCTTCTGGCGTTGTCTATTGGTCATGAGTGGCTTGACACAAGGAATGTGACACTTGTAACCCATGTCCTGGATACGTCTGTATGTGGTGGCTCTTGAAGCAATGACTCCAGCAGCAGTCCACTCCTTGTGAATCTCCCCCAAATTTTTGAATGGCCTTTTCTTAATCCTTTCAAGGCTGCCGTTATCCCACTTGCTTGTGCACCTTTATCTACCACACTTTTTCCAACCAATCAACTTTCCATTAATATGCTTGGATACAGCACTCTGTGAACAGACAGCTTCTTTAGCAATGACCTTTTGTGGTATACCCTCCTCGCGGAGTGTGTCAATGCCTTCTGGACATCTGTCAAGTCACCAGTCTTCCCCATGATTGCGGAGCCTACTGAAACAGACTAAGGGACCTTTTTAAATGCGTAGGAAGCCTTTGAAGGTGTTTTTTAATTATTCTAATTTACTGAGATAATGACTTTTGAGTTTTCATTGGCTGTAAGGCATAAGCATCAACATTAACAGAAATAAACACTTGAAATAGATCACTCTGTAATGACTCTGTATAACATATGAGTTTCACTTTTTGTATTGAAGAACTGAAATAAATGAACTTTTGATGATATTCTAATTTAGTGAGAATCACTTGTACTTTGTTTCATGAGAAGTGAGATGGCAATGAACCTCAGCGACATCAACGAGAAACATCCTTGTGCCGAGTGGTTTTGCAAACTTGTTGACCCGCAGATTATCTCCTCTACGAGATAGACTTCCTGCCTACCTTTCTGAGCATTGATAGTTTGTAGGTGGTGCTTGCATTTCACTCCTGCCAAATTACTTTTTCATGTGTTAACAATGTACAGATACAGTGTGAAGAGGAATGTTTCATTGTGAAAACGAAAACTCAAGTGATAAAATGTGTCAGTAGGGTTTAGTGTGGAATCAGAAATGTAATCCCACTTTTTTTTTGCTCTGGAGTCTACACTGCTATCACTCTATTTGCATATAGATAAAACCTGCATTTGTACAAGCACACAGCACCAGACAATGAGAGCCAGGAATTGCAATTCTATAGGACTGATAAGAACAGCTCATATGGAGAGGAGAGGGAGGAGGAGAGATGTCAGTAATTGCTGTATGGAAATCAATGGGATGGAGAAAGGTGACTGGTGTTTTAAGAGTTAAAGCAAACTTGTCAGCTGATACATGGTGCCCAAACTGTGGGTGGCATGTATCAGCCACCGGTTGCCATATCACAGCCATGTATGTTTGTCTCTGAAAAGCTGCGGCGTTTTAAGGGAAGACATACTTTTAATATACTGTGGGGACCGAGCTGCACGGGTGACTAGTAGTACAGGTAGGTCCCTAGCAGTTTCTCCCCACATCTGCCTACATGTGCGTTAAGGTAGATACTTGTCAGTCACTGTCAGTGGGTGGGTAGAAGCCACCAGGGACCTGCAAATACGACTAGTTAATAGCCCAGCTATTTAAAGCCAAGCTATTGACTAGCATACCTGGCTGGGATGCGACAGCCAGTGCCTGATACATGCTGCCCACGGTTTGGGCACCATGCATCATCTGACACCTTCCCTTTAATTCCTCTCCTGGAATTTAACTATTACACACTGTGGCCAATGACTTGGCAGGCAATAATAACAGAGCTCCATGGAAACCAGCTGTACACTATGTAAGATAAAAGCTCTCATAGAAAGAGAATGACAGCAGATAGAAAAAGCAAGTTATCTAACTAATTAAAGCAATGTGATACGTTAAGAATACTCATTTAAGAATAATACAATGATATTAATTTGGAGCCTATAATGATAAAAAAAAGTAGAGAGCAATACAGTGAGAAAGTGTGATTAAGTACATACTGCCAAACAGACTGCGCTGCAACTCCGGTAATGTTTCCATGCCCTTCTTGTTGTACACAGGTTTAGCCAGTGGTGGTTTTTCATTAAGGCTTAGGCTTTCAAATTGTGATTCCAGAGAAGGCTCTATGAAAGCAAGCGTTACACATTAAAAAAAAGTGACAAAAATAAAAAAGGAAAAAAAATTATATTCGTACATCCAACAATATTTATATGCACTGGAAACAGAGGCTTTTAACCCCTTACTGACATCCGCTGTACATGTACGAAGCCTCCCGGTAGCGGGTGTATTGAACGGACTCACAAGGTGAACTCAGCTAATTCCCGGCAGGTAATGGCTGTGACCTACAGCCAGAACCTGCCTCTCACAGCCGCCAGTGGAGCAGAGTTCAGTCTGCGATTGTTAACTTGTTAAATGCTGCTGTCAATCAATGACAGCGGCATTAACAGCGCACAGGCATGGGGAGTGTCATGCTATGCAAACCGATTCCAGGAAACTGATAGCTGAGGGTTTGTTGATGACCTCTGTTCTGTTCTTGGAATCCCAAGTCTGTGGCCAGACTTTAAAAGGAGACCATCATTTTTACTACATACATCAATACTAATGTATTGCCGTGTATAACAAGCGATAAGATGATCGCAGGTTCTTTTTTTTCTTCAAAAGGATTTATTTTCCATTTTTTTAAAAAACAATATTAACAATATTAACAATTAGAATCAATAAGTATCACGAAGCAAGTTCAATGTCTGACTTTAGATCAATATAATATAGTTGCATAGAACAAATTAGCAACTAAAGAATGATACCCATACACTCAATACGTACAAACTTATAGACAACAAAATCATATCAGTCCCCATGCCCATCACTCCTCCTCCAAAAAGATCATTATCACATTAAGCAGACGTGTGTATGTAAGCATACAACTATATAGACAGAAGGCTCCTCTTTGAATCCTATTGGGCAGTGTCTGCAATCACTAACCATCATCCCCATACTTTTTCAAACTTATAAGCACATCTATTCGTATAGAGGACTTTATATATTGGAATATAGTTATTGACTAATTGCAGCCAGTAGGCCATACAGGGGACTTCTGTGGATTTCCACGCCATTATAATTATTTTTCTACAACAGAAATCTAAAATAGTCTACCATTGGATGCTTCATCTAATATCCAGCAAGTAGACTTTAGGGGACAACACCATAAGGCAGTTGTGGCGAGCCTATGGCAAGCGTGCCAGAGGGGGCACGTGCACCATCGCCGTTCTGCATTAGTGGACCAGGGCCAACAGGTGAGGAGCACGGCAATGCCAGCCCTTACTTCAGCTGGTCCTGCGTCCTCGGACACACATCCAGCTGAAGTGTATTGCTGTGCACCACAATACACGCTGTTGGCCAATCAGAGGTCAGCAGCTGATGTCTGCTTACACGCAACTGGGCGCATGGCAGTGACGTCATGCGCTCTCAGTCACTTGGACACTGATATCAGCTACCAGCTTCAGAAGACGATGTGGCACCCCAGGGGGGTGAGGAAGGAATGAGAGTAGTAGTGTTTGTTGTTTTTTTTTTCTATGCTTTGAACAGTGGTGCCGGCAGAATGGGGGACATATACCATGATGGTGGTACATATACAATGATGGCGGTACATATACAATAAAGGAGTGACATTTACAGTGATTGTGTCATATATACTAGGAGGGGGGCATATATACCAGGATGGAGGAGCATATTCCTTTATATCTGCAGTATGGTACCTCTGCTCCTGTCTGTGGCTGCACTCTGTTGCTCCCACCTGCATTCTGCATGAGTTGTTTTTTCTAAACTAAAACCTCAGTAATCAGGTTAAAGTGCTGTGTTGGCACTTTGTGGTAAATAAGTGGGTTGCAGTTTGAGCACTCTGTCTCTAAAAGGTTCGCCATCACTGCCATAGGGAAATAAAATGTTCATGAAGAAACAGAAGTAGCTAAGACCAGAATGGATGAATTTTTGGACTGGAACAAACTGGTAATAAAAGCACACATCATCCAAAGCCATCCCAAAAATTCCTTAATCTTTCTGGAGTATAATAAACACTGTTTAGAAATTTTGTCTGGATCAAACAGTCCCTAGCACCCACCATTGAAAAATAAAATATATCTTCCACCTACCACCATTCTTCCACAGTCAATTCTAGCATATCCGCAACCTATTTCACATAAGACTTACCATAAGGCCTGACAACAAATGACTAGAGAAGAGTATATGCTTGTGCTAGGGATGTAGGTAAATCAGAGGTCCCCAAGAGCCCCTCCAAATTTGAAAAGCCTCGGACACTGGTTCTTTCCAAACTGTGCACGCACTTCATGACAGAGTTGTATGTGTAGGAACTTGGCGGTATCAGGAACCCTATATCTAGCATGAAATCTTCAAAAAGTAAGCAATTCAGAAGTATCTGAGAAAATAAGAAAATTTTACATCATACCTCACCCAGAGGAACAAATCAGGCAGAGAATATAAATCTGTAAGGTTGGGATTAAACTAATGTGACACTCTAGATCACACTAGTGGCGTATCCGAGCCCCTCAATATATTCTGTGCTTTAGCCCACACTCCAGCTACTGTTTTCAGAGGGATTAGAGCTGATGAGACTGCATTATTATAAAGAGTAGATTAGTTAACCCTTCATAAGAACCCATCAACGTTCCTGCCTATGCAGCGACGATATTGCTCATGTCAATATCTATCCACCAATGGGCGTACAATAACTGAGCGGCCAAGAAGTAAAAGAATAAGTTAGGAGCTGCCAGGTCTACATGTTTCGACACTTGCAAACTAGATAAACTTATTCTAGGGGACCCCCTTGCCAATAAAAAGGTACGCACCAAACCAGAAAATGACCAAAATTCATCCACCAACCTTAACACGGAAGTCAGGGAAGGACCAACGTCTGCCAGATACACTAAGGTATCATCTACAAATGACTTTTGCTCTTAAGGTCCCCCGGATTAAATCCTTGACGTCCAGAGCCTGCCGATTAGCCAATGCCAATGGCAACCATGAAGAGCAGAGGAGATGGGGCACCCTTGTCTAGTCCCTCTTCGCAAAGGAAAAGGTTGCGATAGATCCAAGTAAGTAGTCTAACCCAAGTACAATAATGGGGATCAAACTTGAGGTGTGACAATAGTGAATGCAAATATATTTGGGTTGCCGCAACAACGCAAAAAAAAAAAAAAAAAAAAGCGGTCAGAAGAAATCAAAACGTATATATCCCAAAATAGTAGCAATAAACACTTTGCCTTGCTCCACCAAAAATAAGCCCTCACACAGCTCTATCACCTGAAAAATAAAAACGTTACACATCTTGGAAAAACTACTTTTTTTTTTTTTTTTACAAAATTTCCACATTTTTTTTTTACCACTAAAATAATAAAACTGGACAAGTTTGTTATCAACGTAATAGTAATGATGAGGAGAATCACATTGCAAGATCATTTTTACCTAACAATGCGCGCCATAAAAACAATTCCCAAAAACTATGACAGAATTGCATCTTTTTCCCCACAATTTCACTACACTTGGAATTTTTTTTTCCCATTTTTTAGTACACTATGCAGTAAAAGGAATGGTGTCATTCAAAAGTACAACTCATCTCACAAAAAAAAAAACAAGCCCTCATACGCCGATATAGAAAAAAAAAAAAGTTATAGCTTTTGGAAGAAAGGGAAAAAAAAACCCAATTATGAAAATTGGTCATGTCGGGAATGGGTTAATGTACAGTATAAAGCTTGATTATTTACAGTATAGATACAGCATTGCTGATAATTACAATTCATAGCTGCATTATTCTGTATAGTACAGTTTGCACTACATGTTTTGTAGTTATTTGCAGCTTGCTATGAGCGCTGTTACAGTGGTGTCAGCACAGGCTCTCACAGGGTTCACGCAAGATTGTTATGTCACATGAGCCCTACGTCCAAACAGCGCTGACTTCACTCTCCCCGCCATAGAATGTAACAAATATCAAGAGGAAGTCAGTGGCAAACCACAGCGATGACTTCCTCTTGATTAGAGGTGAGCGAATATGTTCAGCTCCCTCCTTATTTGGCAAGCTACATCGCTTACCGAAAAAGCGGCAGAGGGAACCCCGCCACCTGGAGCACTCCTGCTGATCAGCGCCGCAGGTGCATGTGTCGCGGCTGTGTGACAGTCACAACACATGCATGGAGAGCCTGAGTTTTGGGCTCTCCATGCATGTGTTGTGACAGTGAAACAGCCGCAACACGTGCAGCTGCGGCCCCAGGCAGCTGATCAGCAGGAGCACTCCAGGTAGCGAGGTTCCCTCGGCAGCTTATTCGGTAACTGCTCTAGCTTGCCGAAAAAGGAGGGAGTCGAACAAATTCGCTCATCTTTACTCGATGTCTGATTAGTCCAAAGGTGGGGAGAGTGAAGCCAGCGATTATTCTCACGCAAGCACTGTCCAATCTCACGTGACCACAGGGTGAGTGAGCGCAGACACTGCTGAAACATGGCCCCACCGGAGGGGAGTATATGTGTTATTATTTTACTAGTGCAAATATGCTGATTAAGATGAGGTTGTTCGAGAAGTGAAGAAGCCCTTTAAAAGTAGCTGTTAATCCCTGAACTTGGTGAGGGGCATGCACGGACAACCTAGCTCTGGCCGCTGCTGTTACAGGCAGATGCTGGCTGTATGACACATCAACCACCTGACATATGTAGTAAGCTCAGTTGCTAAATCCACTCCAAACACCCAAGCACGCTGACAGTGACATGCAGTTAAGACGGTGTGCGCAAATGGTTAAGAGGAGTGTTTCCATATTTTAGTCCATATAGTGTAGGTCAGAACTAAGCAAAGTGAGGCCCGCGGGCCACATCCGGCCCTTTGGCTGTTCCAGTCTGGCCCATGAACTAAGACAGCCGATGGGTTGAAACAGCGGCCCACAGGCTGCACCATGCCCTCCCTCGCCCACTGTTCCTCTGCCACCACTATCAGAACTCTCTGCATCCTCGAGATGCAAGCAGTGGTGAATACATTGGTGGATGGGGCTGCTGGCCCCTTCTTCCGTCAATCAGTGTGTGCATGGGATGTGTACGTAGGGAGCCTCTGTATGTCTCACGTTGTATGTAGGAAGGCTCTGCGGGTCTCACACTGTATATATCGGTCTACGGGAGGCTTTGTGGGGTTCAAACTATATAGCGGCTTGTGAAAGTATTCACCTCCCTTGGCATTTTTCGTGGTTTGCTACCTCACAACCTGGAATTTCACTTTCTTTTGAGGTTTGGCATCAGTTCATATAGAATATGCCTGCAACTGTGAACATTTGGTTTTCTTTTTATTGTGCAGAAAACAAAGGACAAAATAAAAGGAACATTCAGTGTGCATAACTATTCATCCCTTCCTAAAGTCAGTACTTTGGATAAGTCTCTATGAGCTTTCCACATCTTGCCACTGGGATTTGTGCCCCATTCCTCAAAGCAAAACTGTTCCAGCTCCTTAAAACAAGATGGTTTCCTCTGGTGAATAGCATTCTTCAAGTCTGACCACAGATTCTCAATTGGATTAAAGTCCGGGCTTTTGGCTAGGCTACTCCAAAAACATTTACACATTTCCCCTTAAACCACTCAAGTGTTGCTTTAGCAGTATGCTTAGGGTTATTGTCTTGTTGGATGGTGAACATCCGACACAGTCTCAAATAACTGACGGACTGAAGCAGGTTTGCTAAAAAATATCCCTATATTTCACATCATCCATCTTCCCCTTGACTCGGACCATTTTCCCTTCCCCTGATACGAAAAAGAATCCCCACAGCATGATGTTGCTGTAAGAAGGTGGTGGGGACCTTTGGTTGCTCCCTCTCTCCTTCCCCCCCATGCGGCACTTTGACAGTGGGTTATTTGTGTGCTATGTTTGTATTGTCTTAATGTTCTATCAGTGTATTGTAATGTCTGCAGCTTAGGGACAGTAAGAGGTCAATTAAGGGGGCTGGGTAAGCAGCCTCCAAAGGAATAGGAAGTCCCTGTCTGCAAGCCAGTGCCTGGGCAGGCTGGCCTGTGGCAGGACGTGCTCCCCTGCTGGGAGCTGGCCATACCCCTGTAGGGAACAAAGCTGCCAGTGGACTGACGAGTAGCAGGCACGAGGACTGTGGGTGTGCCCCATAAGATACTTCTAACTCCTGTGAGCAATTGCCTTTGCTGCTGCAGCCGTTGCTGTGACTAGGGACAGGTCAGGAATTGTTACCTTCTTCTTTATATCACCTTCATTAAACAAGTTGCCACTGTTGGGCCCAAAAGTGTGTGACGTGTAGTGCATCCTTTCCAGCATGGAGAGCACTGTGACCTTGGGCTGGGTCTAGAACTGTTTATTCATGTGCAAGGTGTCAGGGTGTGGACTGACTGTGCCTTAGTGGTCTTGTCCGTGACTACCACCCCGTGCCACCTTGCTACATTGCCACCACCATGTTTCACTGTGGGGATGGTGTTCTTGGGGTGATGAGCTGTGTTGGTTTGGTGCCAGACTTGGTTCTTACCTTGGTGGTCAGAAAAGTGCAATTTTAGTCTCATATGACCACAACACCTTCCTCCACACATTTGGGGAGTCTCACTCTAGTTTTTTTTTTTACAAACTTAAAACAAACCTTTCAATTTGTGCAAGTAAATATTTTTCTGCAAGTAAATACTTTTCTGCCAAGTATTCCATAAAAGCCACCTCTATAGAGTGTATGATTTATTGTGATCGTGTGGACAGACACAGTACTCCAGTGTCTGCTTGGGAACTCTGCAGCTCCTTCAGGGTTACCTTTTGTCTCTGATTAATGCCCTCCTTGCTCAGGCTGAAAATTTATGTGGACGGCCCTCCTTTCCATTTGATGATAATGGATTTGATGGTGCTGTGGGGGATGATCAGAGATTGGGGTATTTTTTTTTTTTTTTTTTGATAACCCAACCCTGACTTGTACTTCTCAATAACTTTGTCCCTGACTTGTTTAGACATCTCCTTGATCTTCATGTTGTTGTTTGGTTAGTGGTGCCTCTTGTATAATGGTGATGCAGCCTCTGTGGCCTTTCAGAAAAGTGTGCATATACTCACTGACATGTGACACTTAGACTGCACACAGGTGGGACTTCCTTTCACGAAGTATGTGACTTATGAAGGTAATGATTTGCAACAGAACTTTTTAGGGTATTCATAGCAAAAGGGGTGAATATATATGCACATGCCAATTTTTAGTTATTTAATCCCATACATTTGATTTATGCCTATATTTTTCTCACTTCACTTCATCAACTTAGAATATTTAATTTTGATACATCACACAGAAATCAGATTACCAAAATATTTAAACACAGATTGTAATGTAACAAAATACCGAAGGTAAAAAGCCGAAAGGGAGGGAGGGGTGTTCTGTGAATACTTTTACAAGCCACTGTATATAATGGAGGCAATTTGTAGGCTCACACTGTATATAGGGGGCTGTATGTGGGCTCATACTGTATATAGGGGTTGTGTATGGAGGCTCATACGCTATATAGGGGGTGTGTAGGCTCATAAGTTAGATGGGAGCTGTCAGCATACTTATTTCTGCTCAATATTAAGTGATACAATATTAATTTAAAATCATTTTAATATGTTAATATTAATATTGAGCAGAAATAATTTTAGCCTATTGATTCGGCCCTCCACAAGACTCAGGGTTTCTCATGTGGCCCTTCAGGAAAATTAATTGCCCATCCTTGGTGAAGGTAATAATGCTGAAACAGCAGCATTGTTCTGTTCTAGTAGCAATGCATTCCTATAAAACTGTACCACAACATCTACTGCAATCAGACAGCTACAGTAAAAGGTCAAAGAGAACCTGTCATGTGAAAAAAGCTATTAACCTGCAGATATAGTTACAGTCACCGCTGTGTGTACAGATAGCTGTACTGACTAACAGCTGTCCCGAATGCTGAGCGAGTTGTTAGGCTGGTATCACACTTACGTATATGTGCGCAGAGTTTTATCCGCATGCATCCTGCGTACATATCTTTTACATGGTGTACGCAAGGACATGCGCTTGCGTCATTTCACGGTGTGCGGCAGGGCGCGGCGAACGCAACATGTTGCAGTTTTTTGAGGCGTCAACAATGTGCAGGCATGCGCATGCGGAGGAGTGCATAAAAAAACACATTACTGTCTATGGGAACGCAAGGACATGCGTATGCATGCGTTCAATATGCATACTTCTGACTAAACAATCTTCCAATTGACTGCCATTTCTCCAGTAACAACTTCCCCTTTCAGTACATAACATTACATTTCCATTTAACTTAGCGACTTAAACCATTTCGTCTTGCCATGCCACACATCCAATATCCGAAACAAAGTAGGCAGCAAATTTATCCCTCATTTGTGCAACTTCCACTGTAGTCCTCAGAGGGCGATCTTGGTAATCCTGCAATGTGGTAGAAACAGGTTTGTCAAGTTCTAATTGTTGTCGCTCTTTCACCAGGATGTAATTGTGCAGAACAACACACGCTTTCACAACCTCGTCAATTGTCTCAGTTTTTAGATTGATGGCTGTTCCCAAAATGTGCCATTTAGATACCAGCGATCCAAAGGCACTCTCCACAGTTCTTCGTGCCCTTGTCAGTCGGTAGTTGTAAAGCCTTTTGGTGTGATTCAAGTCCCGACTTGAGTATGGTTTTATGAGGTTGGCACACATCTGAAACGCCTCATTCCCAACCACAACAAACAGCATTGGCTGTCCCTTCAGTGTTTGGAAGAGGTCGTGGCTGTGGAAAATTTAAATTATTCATATACAAACGTTGGCCCATGTCAGAGTTTTTGAAAGTCTGTGAGTCATTTCCTCGTCCAAATGAGCCAAAGTCCATGGCGACAAATCGATAGTCAACATCCGCAATCGCCATGAATGTGGGGAGGTTGAGCTGATGGACAGGTCTGTCTGTAGTAAGAGACAGAGAGATAGTGAAAAGGGTGTCATGTGGCAGTTTGACCAAAAGAGGGCAGTGGGGTGATTGTGTAACTGCCCTGGGTCAAGGTAACTGCCATTGGTCAAAGGTAACTGTCAGGTGATAGTGGGCGGGGCTACTGGTACTGGGAGTATAAGAGGTCAGGGAAGGTTCTGGAAAGTCCAGTCAGCCAAGGGGGCTCACTAGAGAGGAGGACCTGCTGTAGGAAGGAAGGTGGAAAAAACCTACAGAGAGTAACTGACAGTGGAGACGGTCACGGGGGGTGACCCAAAAGGACAGGAGTCGCTGACAGAGACTGTCTGTGAGTACCAAGTGTTCGGTGTAATTTGAAGGGTGAAACGCCGTGGTGGATGTGCCTAGGGCAGCCACGGTGGGAAGAGCCACGAAGGACACCACGAAGGTGACAAACTAAGAAGTGAAGGTACTCGGGCCTGCGAGCAAGAGAACAGTGAAAAATTCCTGTCAAGAATTGTGCTGGTCGTCAGAAAGGCGGCCAATAAAAGCGGAACCTGTTTAATATAACTCTTGTCTCTGTCTCGTGTCTGTCAGTGCCAAGAAGTGGGTAAACCCCCATTCCTGTTGGATCAGCAACTCCCCCTCACCTATCCTACATTTGGCGTAGTCGGCAGGATTAATTGCCATCAATGCAACACCTTCAATGGCAAGCCTGCTCCCAAGTACCCCAGGCCCCCAAGTTGTACGGGGTGACGAATTTTATTTATTTTTTTCTTTCTCTGTGGATTACAATTTGGGACTGTCCTCCGGATTTCTGGCTGCCAATAAGTAAAACCGGAGCAGAAAAGTGTACTGTTAAAAATGTCTGTGGCGATTTGGCGCCAAAAGGAAGCGCAGGAGTTTACAGCCACCTTGAACTACCAGGAAAGGCCGCTAGAGGAGCTGTTGCCGACCGTCTGTGCGGAGTCCTCGGGCCTGGAGGCTAGTCCTGCCGGACGGCGGGATGAGGATTTGCAGCGGACCTCAGATGATGGAACCGGGAGCTGCGGAGACCAGCGACCCCCCCCCTGGACCGACCCCTGGAAGAGCGGTGGAGCGGCCTGAGGGGAGCTGCGGCGCCGGGGAAGGTGAGTGTTACCCCGGCTCAGCCGGCGGTGCCACAGGCTGTTCCCGCCCCCACGGCCCATGCACGAGACAGGTCCCAGGGCCTCGACACCGGCCCTTGGCCTCCCCGCTCGCCAGCGCCCCGAGCTCCTGATGACTTCACAGCTCCTGCAGGACCGACCAACGCCCCCACCAGCGACCCCGAGCCGCCTCGTCCGATGGCGCCCCGTTCCACGTCGCTGGTGCTGAACAGACTTGTGGCCACCCCTACCGCGCTCCATCTTCCACCGGCGGCCTATCCACTGTGGCCTGCTGCCACTCCAGCCCCGCTCCAAGACGCCGCGGCGGTCGAGCCACCAGCTGCTGCAACCTACTCACCAACATCCGAGGTCGCAGCTACCCCCTTCTCAGCTGCAGCCAACTTGTCGGTACCGACAGCCGCCTCAGTTTCAACTGCGGCCTCCCCCGCGGCTGCCACTCCATCATCTGAGGCCTCGGCTGCGACCTACTCACCGGAGCATGCGGCCGCCTTGATCCCTGCTGCGGCCGACTGTACAGCCTACCCGATGACACCTGTGGCCGTTTCTGCCCCGTCCACTACTCCGGTTGCGGCCTGCTCCCCAATGTCTGCGGCCGCCTCTGCTCCACTCTCGGCTGCGGCCCGCTCACCGGACTCTGCGGCCTATACCGGACCCTCTGTTTGGGTTGCGGAGATTATTGGGAAGAAGAAGGCCAAGGAAAGGAAGGTGTGGGCGTTACTCCATGAGAGGGAGGAGACCGCCATGACTACCCCTCGATCATATGGGCGGTTTGTGCATTAACACCGCAAAAGGCTATAGGTTCATCCGGGACCTCGCCACCGGCCACAAAGTATACTTCAATGTGACTTCCATCAGACATGGACGGGCTCTGCGGGAGGGAGACCTGGTCTCCGATTACAAGGAATACTGCCCCTGCGGCTACTATGCGGTAGCAGTCATCACCTACCCTGAGGGGTACAAGCCCCCATAAAGAGATGAGGAGTCCTGGGTCTCGAGCATCAGGGACACTCGAGGCCCAGAGATATTGTTTGGCATTCCGGAGGCTCTAAGGCTGTGGAGTCCCCCTGTTTTGCCCTAACATCGGCCGCCAGGAGGTGGCCCGGAGCACCTGTATATTGGACTGCCGGGACTGTAGTGCACCGTTGCACAATGAGGGGGACTGTTCCACGTCCCCACAGGAAACATATCTGTTGTGAGCTCATTTTAGGGTTTGCCTCTGGCTTCTGGTGAGGGTTATGGAGCTGGCTGTGCTGACAGAGGAGTAGTGAGTTGTCTATCTGGACTCCCTCTGTTGGTGAAGGGAGGTAATGAAGCTGACCGGCCACCTGAGGAAGAGGACTGTGATTGGATATCAGGAATTTCTGATTGGATTTAAGGCAGCCGACTCCCTAGTTTCTTGCTGGTGACTTCTCCTAACTGTTGCTTCTGGTTTCCAGTTTGGTTCCTGCCTTCTTAAAGCTAAGTTTCATCTGCTATTGTTCATATGAGTTTTCGTCTGGTTTACTTAGTTTTTGTGTTCAGCCAGCCCTGGCTGGGACTGGACTGAATCCCCATTTTGTCTCTGATCAGTTGATCTCTTTTGCTCTGTCTTCAGAATATACCTGAGTGCTGATATAGGGAATTGAAGTCTAGCGACTTCAGGGCCTTTTTCTATCAGACGTATTGGATATTTTTTGGCAGGGTTTTTGCGTGATTGCAGACAGCAGCTTTTCTTTCCTGTCCTTTCTAGTTAGTGAGGGCCCCATCGTTTGCTCAGCCTATCTTTCTATCTGTGTTTGTGTTTTCATCTTGTTTCACCGACAATACATGTTGGGGGCTGTCTATTGCTTTGGGGTCTGCTCTGGGGCAGTTTGGATTTTCCCTTTCTTTCTTTAGGCTTATTTAGTTCTCCGGCCGTGACGAGGCGTCTAGGACCACGCTCCACGGCTACTGCTAGTTGTTGTGGATAGGATCAGGGGTCTGCAATCCGCTAGTTACCAACCTCTCCGGTTTTCTGGGCTTAGCTTGCTTTTTGTTTTTTCCTCCTCGGTGACTCATTCATAACACATCCTCCTGGTGCATCAGGAATGCTTAATGAGAAGTGTTTTACTTAAAGGAAGGGGGAGCACCCCTGTCCTCATTTAGATAATATTTTTTTTTTGTTTTGTTTGTTTGTTTGGGGGGTATTTTTTTTGTTTTGTTAAAAAGAAAAAAAGGGGTAAAAAGGCTAAAAAAAAAATGTTTTGATAAAACGTATTGCAAGAGATATGGTAAAGTGTGTGGTAAATTTGACATGTTGCAATGTTATAAAAATGTGTGTGCAACAGGTCCCGGGTACGAGATGTGACGAGGATGCCAAGTGTGACGTACTTAAGTTGGCAGGGCGACGAGACAGGAAGAGTGTAGACAGACAGTGGTCCGTGAGTCAAGCCCCAGTACCACATACCCTCAGACACTGATGATGACCTGACAGGCTGAATGGAAAAGAAGGTGACAGAAGGGGAGAAAAGTGGGAGGTATGTGTCAGGAACACCGCACTGTACTTGCTCACTGAGCCAGTGCGCGTGTCCTGAGTGTCAGGATCCTGTCAGCGCCGGCGTGCAGCCTCCACTGAGCAGGGACTCATCCGCACTGTAGGGGTACCGGGGTCAGGTACAGCCAGAAAGTACCGATGCACAGGACCTGTGGATGCTGAAGTTTAGCAAGAAGACACGGGACCTACGGTCATGTGACTGCAAGGGGGCGGGGCTTAGCGTCCTGCTTAGTGGGATGGAAAGACACTATACAGAATTACTCAGAGTCAGGCAAAACGGGGTTCATACACAGAGATAGCCGTAACGTACTAAGGATGAGACAGAGCGGATAGTCAGGGCCAAGCAGCAGTCAAAACCAAACAGACATAGAAGGTACCAAGCAGAATCAAAAGCAATATCCAGAGAACAGACCGAGTCATACACAGATTATCAAGCAACCAGCACACAGCACAAACACACTCAGGGGTCACCACACTATGCCAAGGGCAAGAGTATAACTGACAGGCATGGGAGCATCCTGAGGCTATAAGCAGCTTCTCCCAGAACCAGGGAGAGGCCACAATCATAGCCCCAGGTGTGCAGGTAAGCCTGCACCGGGATCATAACCTTTAACCCCAGAAATGCCAGTCATCAGCACTGGTTCCAGACATTAACCCCACGTGTGCGAGTCAAACCCGCACTGAGATCATGACAGTACCCCCCTCTCAACGGGGGGCCTCTGGACCCCCAGGCTCGCCCGGGTACTTAGCATGGAAAGCCCGCACCAGGCGATCAGCATGCATCAACCGGGCCGGTACCCAGGACCTGTCTTCCGGTCCATACCCCTTCCAATGAACCAGGTACTGTACCGACCGCCGTACCAACCTGGAATCTACGATATGACCAACCTCGTACTCCACCTGCCCCTCGACCAAAACAGGAGAAGCAGCAGACTCGGAGTCTCCCCGGACTGCTCAGTAGAGATTTGTGGAAGACGTTATGGATCTTGAAAGAGGGTGGAAGGCTCAGCCTATACGCCACTGGATTGATTTTTTCCACAATCTTGTATGGGCCAATGAATTTGGGCCCCAACTTGGCTGAAGGAACCTTCAACTTAATGTTTCGAGTGAAGAGCCAAACCTTGTCTCCAACCTGAAACATGGGCCCTAGTGTTCGTTTCCTGTCCGCGAAAAACTTATACCTGCCCTGAGACCTAGATATACTCCGCTGAACTTCTGCCCACGTATTCTGTAATCGCTGAACAGAGCCCTCAGTCCCGGGACACCCCGAGTGCAGACGAGAAAACTCACCAAAATGAGGACTGAACCCATAATTGATCAAAAAAGGAGTCATACCCGTGGATTGACTCACCCGACTATTGAAGGTAAATTCAGCCAACGGCAGTGCATTGCACCAGTCATTCTGTCTAGCAGAGGTTAGACACCTGAGGATCTGGTCCAGGGACTGGTTAGTGCGCTCCGTCTGACCATTGCTCTCAGGATGGTATGCAGACGAAAAGGACAGAGACATCCCTAATTTTTTGTAGAAAGCACGCCAAAACTTAGCCACAAATTGCACACCACGATCAGACACCACATTCAGGGGTAGCCCATGCAACCGGATCACATGCTGCACAAACAACCTGGACAACGTCTCAGCTGACGGTAGTGCGGACAGGGGTACAAAATGAGCCTGCTTAGAAAACCTGTCCACCGCTACCCATACCACTGTATTACCCTTAGATGGAGGGAGATTGGTAACAAAATCCATGGATAAGTGAGTCCATGGTCTTTCGGGCACTGCCGGCTATGAGAGCTTTTAGAACGAGCGCAGACCCCACAACCAGCAATGAATTTTTTTATGTCCGAACCAAGGGTAGGCCACCAGAAGATCCTAGCCACCGCCAGACGTGTGGCTGAAATACCAGGGTGAGCACTCAGCTTGGATTCATGGAACTCCTGCAAGAGTTTCAGGCGAAGTTACTCTGGGACAAACAACTTCCCCTCCGGCTTGGCCGCCGGGGCCCGCGACTGGGCCCCCTGAAACTCCCGTTCCAATTCAGATGAGACCTCTGCTATCACAACCCCAGGGTGAAGAATGGAGACGATGGCTCAGGGGGCGACACCGGCTGAAAATTGCACGAGAAGGCGTCAGCCTTGACATTCTTAGACCCTGGACGAAATGTAATCGTAAACTGAAAACGGGAAAAAAAAAGTGACCAATGGGCCTGTCTGGGGGTTAGTCTTTTAGCAGACTCAATGTATGACAAATTTTTGTGATCCGTGATCACCGTAACCGGGTGACTGGTCCCCTCCAAAAAGTGCCTCCATTCTTCAAACGCCAATTTGACCGCAAGAAGCTCTCTATTGCCTACGTCGTAATTTCTTTCCGCAGCAGAGAACTTCTTGGAAAAGAAAGCACATGGCCTGAGGTTGGTTAGAGTGGCAGGCCCTTGGGACAACACCGCCCCCACCCCCACCTCAGAGGCGTCCACTTCCACGACGAATGGTTTGGACGGATCTGGCTGTACTAACACAGGAGCAGACATAAAGCTTCTTTTCAGGGTCACAAAGGCCTCTTTTGCGAGTGAGGACCAGTTTCTCACATCTGCACCTTTACAAGTAAGATCTGTGAGTGGTTTGACCACCTGTGAAAACCCCCGAATAAATTTGCGGTAATAATTGGCGAACTCCAAGAAGCGCTGAAGACCCTTAAGGTCTCGGGGTTGCACCCAATCCGCAATGGCCTGCACCTTCTTGGGGTCCATGCGAAAACCTTCACAGGACACAATTAATCCCAAAAAAGACAATTCTTGAACAAAAAAACACATTTCTCCAATTTGGCATACAGATGATTTTCCCTCAGTCTTTGGAGAACGGTTCGTACATGATTCAGATGAGATTGACTGTCGTGTGAGTATATCAGAATATCGTCTAAGTAAATGACAACAAAACGACCAATGAGATCCGAGAATACCACGTTGATGAAATTCTGAAATATGGCTGGGGCATTGGTAAGACCAAACGGCATGACTAAATTTTCTAACAGTCCCTCGGTCGTGAGGAGCGCGGTTTTCCATTCATCCCCCTCCCGGACCCTTATCAAATTATATGTCCCCCGAAGATCCAGTTTAGAGAACCATTTTGCCCCTGAAAGTTGGCTACACAAGTCGGGAATCAACGGAAGGGGGTACGTATTTCGTACAGTTATCTTGTTCAGCTCACGAAAATCGAGGCAGGGACGTAAACCACCATCTTTTTTCTTAACAAAAAAAAACCCTGCTGCCACAGGTGAGACTGAGGGACCTATGTGTCCTTTGCGAAGACTCTCAGCAATGTAATCTTTCATGGCCAAGCGCTCAGGGCCAGATAAATTAAACAGACGGGCTTTAGGCAATTTAGCCCCCGGGACTAACTCGATAGCGCAGTCAAAGGGTCTATGTGGTGGCAACGTCTCGGCCTCGATTTCAAAGAACACATCTTCGAATTCTTTCAGGTACTCCGGAATACCTTCCAGCTCGACAGATGACACAGATACAGATTTAACAGGTTCAACCAATAGTGCAGACTTATCACATAACATCGAATCATTAAACCCCCACTGAACAATCTCCCCCGTTTTCCAGTTAATGACTGGGTTATGGCGTTGTAACCAGGGCATGTCCAACACCAATCCTGCTGGTAGATTGTCCAGAACCAAACAACTTAATTTTTCCACATGGGTAGCGCCCACTTTGAGTGAAAACAAGTCAGACAAAGAGAATTCCCTCTTTAGTGAGGGGGGAGGAGTCAATGGCCACCACTTTGATCGGAACCTTAAGTCTAACTGTCCCTATCTTACAGCGTGTGACCAACTGGGAGTCAATGAGATTGATGGATGATCCGCAGTCCACGAAAGCTGTAGAGTGAAAACAACAATCGTCCACTAACAGTTCCACATGAAGCAACACCTTAGAAAATGAGGAAAAGGATACCTGAGGGTCTGAGTAGTCTCCCCGCTGACTACCCAGACCTAGTCGTTTCCCGTCGACCGGGTTGAGGATGGACAATCAGGAAACTCCCTTTTCCAATGTCCCGTTTTACCACAGTAGAAGCATAACTGCTTTTCTCTCCGGCGTTGTCTCTCCTTTTCCTTCAGGGAGAGAGCCCCTATGTCCATGGGCACAGAAACAGTCTCTTTTCCACTAGGGAACAATGGAGTCTCCGCCTGCATCACCCCCCTGGCCCGCAGCCTGCGGTCCATCCGGACGGCCTGGGTCATGGTGTCCTCGAGTGAGTTAGGTGGGGGATGTAATGCCAAGGCATCCTGTAACTGCTCGGACAAGCCTCTGCGAAAGAGTCCTCGGAATACTTCGTCGTCCCAAGAGACCTCTGCGGTCCAGCGACGGAATTCTGTGCAAAACCACTCAGCCGAGTGTTTCCCCTTACAGACACTCATCACCATGTCCTCTGCCAATCACACTCGGTCCGGCTCATCATATATGTGCCCGAGGGCCTCAAAAAAACGCATTCACAGACACTCTCTCAGGGGCAGTGGGAGGGAGAAAGCCCAAGCTTGTGGGGACCCTCTTAACAGAAACATAATGACCCCTACCTTCTGACTTTCGTCCCCAGAGGAACGTGGCCTCAAACTATAGAAGAGTTTGCACCCCTCCATGAAGACCCTGAACTCCTTTTTGTTCCCAGAAAAAAAATCAGTCAGTTTAACAGGTGGTTCTGGGGACACCAAAACAACATCACTCGCCCCAGCCCCCAGAGACCCAGCAGCTAAAGCCCCCCGCACTGTCTCAGAAACCTGCTGCTGAGAACGAGCCAGAGCTTGCTGCTCCAGAGATAAACCCTGAAATATTTGACTCAGATTTTTCATTTGCTCAGCAAGAGATTGTATGGGATCCATATTTATCAGCAGAGAAAAAAAAAACAAAAACTTAATGGTCAGTTATAATGTCAGGAACACCGCACTGTACTTACGCACTGAGCCAGTGCGCATGTCCTGAGTGTCAGGATCCTGTCAGCGCTGGCGTGCAGCCTCCGCTGAGCAGGGACTCACCTGCACTGTAGGGGTACCGGGGTCAGGTACAGCCAGAAAATACCGATGAACAGGACCTGTGGATGCTGAAGTTTAGCAAGCAGACACGGGACCTACGGTCATGTGACTGCAAGGGGGCGGGGCTTAGCATCCTGCTTAGTGGGATGGAAAGACACTAAACAGAATTACTCAGAGTCAGGCAAAACGGGGTTCATACACAGAGATAGCCGTAACGTACCAAGGATGAGACAGAGCGGACAGTCAGGGCCAAGCAGCAATCAAAACCAAACAGACATAGAAGGTACCAAGCAGAACCCAAAGCAATATCCAGAGAACAGACCGAGTCATACACAGTTTATCAAGCAACCAGAACACAGCACAAACACACTCAGGGGTCACCACACTATGCCAAGGGCAAGAGTATAACTGACAGGGATGGGAGCGTCCTGAGGCTATAACAAGCCTCTCCCAGAACCAGGGAGAGGCCACAATCATAGCCCCATGTGTGCAGGTAAGCCTGCACCGGGATCACAACCTTTAACCCCAGAAATGCCAGTCATCAGCACTGGTTCCAGACATTAACCCCACGTGTGCGAGTCAAACCCGCACTGAGATCATGACAGTATGCATCCGTAGAGTAGTCCAGATGGACCTAACCCAACCTGAAAGAATTGTCATGGTGGCGTGCGCGCTGGCGAGTAACCCGTGAGTTACTTGGAGCACGATTGCTCCTGGTTTGGTTCAGCCCCTGCATATCGCGGGCCTGGCTCGACAACCGGTCCGACAAAAGGAGGTGGGGAAGTTTCAGAACGGAAAAGGAGATAAGATTGTCGGGGACGACAATGGATAAAGGAAGGAGAATGTGGGGAGGTTGAGCTGATGGACAGGTCTGTCTGTAGTAAGAGATAGATAGTGAAAAGGGTGTCATGTGGCAGTTTGACCATTAGAGGGCAGTGAGGAGTATAGGAGGGGGTGATTGTGTAACTGCCATGGGTCAAGGTAACTGCCATTGGTCAAAGGTAACTGTCAGGTGATAGTGGGCGGGGCTACTGGGAGCATAAGAGGTCAGGGAAGGTTCTGGAAAGTCCAGTCAGCCAAGGGGGCTCACTAGAGAGGAGGACCTGCTGTAGGGAGGAAGGTGGAAAAAACCTACAGAAAGTAATTGACAGTGGAGACGGTCACGGGGGGTGAACCAAAAGGACAGTAGTCGCTGACAGAGACGGTCTGTGAGTACCAAGTGTTCGGTGTAACTTGAAGGGTGAAACGCCCTGGTGGATATGCCTAGGGCAGCCACGGTGGGAAGAGCCACGAAGGACACCACGACGGTGACAAACTAAGAAGTGAAGGTACTCGAGCCTGCGAGCAAGAGAACAGTGAAAAATTCCTGTCAAGAATTGTGCTGGTCGTCAGAAAGGTGGCCAATAAAAGCGGAACCTGTTGAATATAACTCTTGTCTCTGTCTCGTGTCTGTCGGCGCCAAGAAGTGGGTCACCCCCCATTCTTGTTGGATCAGCAATTCCCCCTCATCTATCCTACATGAGAACAATGGAAAAGTATTTTTGTAATTGAAATAGTCAGATCCACTTCCAGCAGGTTTCCTAATACGAATATTTTTGTCATCCCCAGCCCCCAAACAGTTTGGAAAATTACAAATGTCCTGGAATTTTGCAGCATTTTCCAGCCAGAGTTCAGTTGAGGATTGGGGGTGGAATTCTTCATGCAAAAGGTCACAAAGCATGGCAGGTGTCTCCAACAATCCCAGAAAGCGTGGACACTCCAATGCGGAATTGAAAATGTAAAGATGATAAGGTCTCTCCGGTAGCCAGGAATCTGCCGAACAGAAAATGGAAAAAAAATTAAGTACATGACTTTTATAGCAATAATAATAACGATGTGTTTGATTTTCAAAATTACGTAACTCATTGTCACCAACAGACGTTACTCAGCAGGAATTGCTCGACGTAGCTGTGTGTCCTGCCTGGTGATGAATCCCCGGACACGTAGCAGCAAGTCATTGAAGCTCTGTTCTGTCTTCTCGTGTACTCAAAAAACTTTTCGGGGTTTTCACGTAGCTCAGGGTACAATGGAGTGGTAGGCACCACGGCTTTTTCGGACTGCTAAGATGGGGTGTTGCCAATAACGACATCTTCTCCGTCTTTCTCTTCTTCACAAGCAAAAGGCAAGAGCCAATTTCAATGACAAATCAAGATGAAGAAGGAAGCTCTCCACGCTAAGATCCATCTTGAAGCTGGATACAGTGTGTCTATATATACAAATTCCATGAGACATGCCCATTGGGTGTCTGGTGTCAAGGAAAATACTGGAAAATCATTGGAAATATTGAGCGCATGTGCAGAAACAATGCATGCTAAAACTCATATAAACGCATGCACACGCAGCACTTTTTTGCCATCATGCGTAAGATAATGCGGATAAAAACGCTGCTTAAACATGCGTTTTGCATGCGGATGATACGCTGAGGACTCAAACGCTAATGGGAACCTAGCCTAAGTCAGTGCCGGGGGCACGATTACATCCACCGTTCTATACACAGAGCGGTGACCAAACTCATGCTGGAGCTACCCCCATAACTGGGACCCAAACTCTGGTAGCAGGAATAAAGTTCATTTCCTCTCTTAAAGGGAAGGTGCCACAATTTTACATTATGTGAAAAAAAAAATTAAGTAACAAAACATGTAGTTTCAGCAAAGTTGTACTAACTAGGATTTATATTTTTCTTGTAATAATGTTTTAATGTAGCCACTGAGCGCTTCCATCTTGATTTGCAGATCTGTGGAGGACTCATAAAGTCTGCAAATATGGCCGTCCCTGGACGAAGGATACATAGACGGTTCCGACCCTATCTCTAACATTGCAGCCTCATTAGCAGTGAACTGGGCACACCCCTGTGGGCTGCACAATTCACTGCTTTAGGTGTGGCTGGGCGCCATTTTACTGTAGCCCAGTGCAATCCCCTGAGCATCTCTTACCCTCTATCACAGGATCACTTGTGGCATAGCAGGTCCAGGCTCTGCACTGTGCCTCCTGCTGCACTGTGTCCTTCTGCTCTGTCTCCGCCTCCCCACTCACACACAGTCCCAGTGATCTCCGGTACTCTGGCACCTTTGCTTTTATGGCTGTCTGAGGAGGACAGTGACATATACAGCCCAAAGTCTAGTGTATCGTTGGGGGAGGGGGGCAGTTTCACCAGTGTGGGCATATCTGTAATCCTCTCCTGTGTGATACAGTCTGATGAGCCATGTATCTAATCCTCTCCTGTGTGATACAGTCTGCTGAGCCATGTATCTAATCCTCTCCTGTGTGATACAGTCTGCTGAGATGTGAATTTATTCCTCCCCTGTGTGATACAGTCGGCTGAGCCGTGTATCTAATCCTCCCGTGTGATACTGTCTGCAGAGCCGTGTATCTAATCCTCCCGTGTGATACTGTCTGCAGAGCCGTGTATCTAATCCTATCCTGTGTGATACTGTCTGCAGAGCCGTTTATCTAATCCTCTCCTGTGTGATACTGTGTGCTGAGCCGTGTATCTAATCCTCCCCTGTGAGATACTGTGTGCTGAGCCGCGCATCTAATCCTCTCCTGTGTGATACTGACTGCTGGGCCATGTATCTAATCCCATCCTGTGTGATACTGATTGCTGAGCCGTATATCTAATCCTCTCCTGTGTGATACAGTCTGCTGAGCCATGTATCTAATCCTCTCCTGTGTGATACAGTCTGCTGAGCCGTGTATTTAATCCTCCCCTGTGTGATACTCTGCTGAGTCGTGTATCTAATCCTTCCCTGTGTGATACTGTCTGCAGAGCCGTGTATCTAATCCTATCCTGTGTAATACTGTCTGCAGAGCCATGTATCTAATCCTCTCCTGTGTGATACTGTGTGCTGAGCCGTGTATCTAATCCTCCCCTGTGTGATACTGTCTGCAGAGCCGTGTATCTAATCCTATCCTGTGTAATACTGTCTGCAGAGCCATTTATCTAATCCTCTCCTGTGTGACACTGTGTGCTGAGCCATGTATCTAATCCTCTCCTGTGTGATACTGACAGCTGAGCCATGTATCTAATCCTTTCCTGTGTGATACTGTCTGCTGAGCCGTGTATCTAATGCTATCCTGTGTGATACTGTCTGCAGAGCCATTTAATCCTCTCCTGTGTGATACTGTGTGCTGAGCCGTGTATCTAATCCTCCCATGTGAGATACTGTCTGCTTAGCCGTGCATCTAATCCTCTCATGTGTGATACTGACTGCTGGGCCGTGTATCTAATCCTATCCTGTGTGATACAGTCTGCTGAGCCGTGTATCTAATCCTCTCCTGTGTGTTACTGACTGCTGAGCCGTGTATCTAATCCTATCCTGTGATACTGTGTGCTGAGCTGTGTATCTAATCCTATCCTGTGTGATACTGTCTGCAGAGCCGTTTATCTAATCCTCTCCTGTGTGATACTGTGTGCTGAGCTGTGTATTTAATCCTCCCCTGTGTGATACAGTCTGCTGAGCCACGTATCTAATCCTCCCGTGTGATACTGTCTGCAGAGCCGTGTATCTAATCCTATCCTGTGTGACACTGACTGCTGAGCCGTGTATCTAATCCTATCCTGTGTGTTACTAACTGCTGAGCCGTGTATCTAATCCTCTCCTGTGTGTTACTGACTGCTGAGCCGTATATCTAATCCTCTCCTGTGTGTTACTAACTGCTGAGCCGTGTATCTAATCCTCTCCTGTGTGTTACTGACTGCTGAGCCGTGTATCTAATCCTATCCTGTGTGATACTGACTGCTGAGCCGTGTATCTAATCCTATCCTGTGTGATACTGTGTGCTGAGCCGTGTATCTAATCCTATCTTGTGTGATACTGTGTGCTGAGCCGTGTATCTAATCCTCTCCTGTGTGTTACTGACTGCTGAGCCGTGTATCTAATCCTATCCTGTGTGATACTGACTGCTGAGCCGTGTATCTAATCCTATCCTGTGTGATACTGACTGCTGAGCCGTGTATCTAATCCTCTCCTGTGTTACTGACTGCTGAGCTGTGTGTCTAATCCTATCCTGTGTGATACTGACTGCTGAGCCGTGTATCTAATCATCTCCTGTGTGTTACTGACTGCTGAGCTGTATGTCTAATCCTCTCCTGTGTGTTACTGACTGCTGAGCTGTGTATCTAATCCTATCCTGTGTGATACTGACTGCTGAGCCGTGTATCTAATCCTCTCCTGTGTTACTGACTGCTGAGCCGTGTATCTAATCCTATCCTGTATGTTACTGACTGCTGAGCCGTGTATCTAATCCTATCCTGTGTGTTACTGACTGCTGAGCCATGTATCTAATCCTATCGTGTGTTACTGACTGCTGAGCCATATATCTAATCCTCTCCTGTGTTACTGACTGCTGAGCTGTGTATCTAATCCTATCCTGTGATACTGACTGCTGAGCCGTGTATCTAATCCTATCCTGTGTGATACTGACTGCTGAGCCGTGTATCTAATCCTATCCTGTGTGTTACTGACTGCTGAGCCGTGTATCTAATCCTATCCTGTGTGTTACTGACTGCTGTGCCATGTATCTAATCCTATGCTGTGTTACTGACTGCTGAGCCGTATATCTAATCCTCTCCTGTGTTACTGACTGCTGAGCTGTGTATCTAATCCTATCCTATGTGATACTGACTGCTGAGCCGTGTATCTTATCCTATCCTGTGTGATACTGACTGCTGAGCCGTATATCTAATCCTCTCCTGTGTGTTACTGACTGCTGAGCCGTATATCTAATCCTCTCCTGTGTGTTACTTACTGCTGAGCCGTGTATCTAATGCTATCCTGTGTGATACTGACTGCTGAGCCGTGTATCTAATACTCTCCTGTGTGTTACTGACTGCTGAGCTGTGTATCTAATCCTATCCTGTGTGATACTGACTGCTGAGCCGTGTATCTAATCCTCTCCTGTGTGTTACTGACTGCTGAGCCGTATATCTATTCCTATCCTGTGTGTTACTGACTGCTGAGCTGTGTATCTAATCCTATCCTGTGTGTTACTGACTGCTGAGCCGTGTATCTAATCCTATCCTGTGTGATACTGAATGCTGAGCCGTGTATCTAATCCTATCCTGTGTGTTACTGACTGCTGAGCCGTGTATCTAATCCTCTCCTGTTACTGACTGCTGAGCCGTGTATCTAATCCTCTCCTGTGTGATACTGTGTGCTGAGCCGTGTATCTAATCCTATCTTGTGTGATACTATGTGCTGAGCCGTGTATCTAATCCTCTCCTGTGTGTTACTGACTGCTGAGCCGTGTATCTAATCCTATCCTGTGTGATACTGACTGCTGAGCCGTGTATCTAATCCTCTCCTGTGTGTTACTGACTGCTGAGCCGTGTATCTAATCCTATCCTGTGTGATACTGTGTGCTGAGCCGTGTATCTAATCCTATCCTGTGTGATACTGTGTGCTGAGCCATGTATCTAATCCTCTCCTGTGTGATACTGTGTGCTGAGCCGTGTATCTAATCCTATCCTGTGTGTTACGGACTGCTGAGCCGTGTATCTAATCCTATCCTGTGTGATACTGACTGCTGAGCCGTGTATCTAATCCTATCCTGTGTGTTACTGACTGCTGAGCCGTGTATCTAATCCTCTCCTGTGTGATACTGACAGCTGAGCCGTGTATCTAATCCTTTCCTGTGTGATACTGTCTGCTGAGCCGTGTATCTAATGCTATCCTGTGTGATACTGTCTGCAGAGCCATTTAATCCTCTCCTGTGTGATACTGTGTGCTGAGCCGTGTATCTAATCCTCCCATGTGATACTGTCTGCTTAGCCGTGCATCTAATCCTCTCATGTGTGATACTGACTGCTGGGCCGTGTATCTAATCCTATCCTGTGTGTTACTGACTGCTGAGCCGTGTATCTAATCCTATCCTGTGTGTTACTGACTGCTGTGCCATGTATCTAATCCTATGCTGTGTTACTGACTGCTGAGCCGTATATCTAATCCTCTCCTGTGTTACTGACTGCTGAGCTGTGTATCTAATCCTATCCTATGTGATACTGACTGCTGAGCCGTGTATCTTATCCTATCCTGTGTGATACTGACTGCTGAGCCGTATATCTAATCCTCTCCTGTGTGTTACTGACTGCTGAGCCGTATATCTAATCCTCTCCTGTGTGTTACTTACTGCTGAGCCGTGTATCTAATGCTATCCTGTGTGATACTGACTGCTGAGCCGTTTATCTAATACTCTCCTGTGTGTTACTGACTGCTGAGCTGTGTATCTAATCCTATCCTGTGTGATACTGACTGCTGAGCCGTGTATCTAATCCTCTCCTGTGTGTTACTGACTGCTGAGCCGTATATCTATTCCTATCCTGTGTGTTACTGACTGCTGAGCTGTGTATCTAATCCTATCCTGTGTGTTACTGACTGCTGAGCCGTGTATCTAATCCTATCCTGTGTGATACTGAATGCTGAGCCGTGTATCTAATCCTATCCTGTGTGTTACTGACTGCTGAGCCGTGTATCTAATCCTCTCCTGTTACTGACTGCTGAGCCGTGTATCTAATCCTCTCCTGTGTGATACTGTGTGCTGAGCCGTGTATCTAATCCTATCTTGTGTGATACTATGTGCTGAGCCGTGTATCTAATCCTCTCCTGTGTGTTACTGACTGCTGAGCCGTGTATCTAATCCTATCCTGTGTGATACTGACTGCTGAGCCGTGTATCTAATCCTCTCCTGTGTGTTACTGACTGCTGAGCCGTGTATCTAATCCTATCCTGTGTGATACTGTGTGCTGAGCCGTGTATCTAATCCTATCCTGTGTGATACTGTGTGCTGAGCCGTGTATCTAATCCTCTCCTGTGTGATACTGTGTGCTGAGCCGTGTATCTAATCCTATCCTGTGTGTTACGGACTGCTGAGCCGTGTATCTAATCCTATCCTGTGTGATACTGACTGCTGAGCCGTGTATCTAATCCTATCCTGTGTGTTACTGACTGCTGAGCCGTGTATCTAATCCTCTCCTGTGTGATACTGACAGCTGAGCCGTGTATCTAATCCTTTCCTGTGTGATACTGTCTGCTGAGCCGTGTATCTAATGCTATCCTGTGTGATACTGTCTGCAGAGCCATTTAATCCTCTCCTGTGTGATACTGTGTGCTGAGCCGTGTATCTAATCCTCCCATGTGAGATACTGTCTGCTTAGCCGTGCATCTAATCCTCTCATGTGTGATACTGACTGCTGGGCCGTGTATCTAATCCTATCCTGTGTGATACAGTCTGCTGAGCCGTGTATCTAATCCTCTCCTGTGTGTTACTGACTGCTGAGCCGTGTATCTAATCCTATCCTGTGATACTGTGTGCTGAGCTGTGTATCTAACCCTATCCTGTGTAATACAGTCTGCTGAGCTGTGTATTTAATCCTCCCCTGTGTGATACAGTCTGCTGAGCCACGTATCTAATCCTCCCGTGTGATACTGTCTGCAGAGCCGTGTATCTAATCCTATCCTGTGTGACACTGACTGCTGAGCCGTGTATCTAATCCTATCCTGTGTGTTACTAACTGCTGAGCCGTATATCTAATCATCTCCTGTGTGTTACTGACTGCTGAGCCGTGTATCTAATCCTATCCTGTGTGATACTGACTGCTGAGCCGTGTATCTAATCCTATCCTGTGTGATACTGTGTGCTGAGCCGTGTATCTAATCCTATCTTGTGTGATACTGTGTGCTGAGCCGTGTATCTAATCCTCTCCTGTGTGTTACTGACTGCTGAGCCGTGTATCTAATCCTATCCTGTGTGATACTGACTGCTGAGCCGTGTATCTAATCCTATCCTGTGTGATACTGACTGCTGAGCCGTGTATCTAATCCTCTCCTGTGTTACTGACTGCTGAGCTGTGTGTCTAATCCTATCCTGTGTGATACTGACTGCTGAGCCGTGTATCTAATCATCTCATGTGTGTTACTGACTGCTGAGCCGTATGTCTAATCCTCTCCTGTGTGTTACTGACTGCTGAGCTGTGTATCTAATCCTATCCTGTGTGATACTGACTGCTGAGCCGTGTATCTAATCCTCTCCTGTGTTACTGACTGCTGAGCCGTGTATCTAATCCTATCCTGTATGTTACTGACTGCTGAGCCGTGTATCTAATCCTATCCTGTGTGTTACTGACTGCTGAGCCATGTATCTAATCCTATCCTGTGTGTTACTGACTGCTGAGCCATATATCTAATCCTCTCCTGTGTTACTGACTGCTGAGCCGTGTATCTTATCCTATCCTGTGTGATACTGACTGCTGAGCCGTGTATCTAATCCTCTCCTGTGTGTTACTGACTGCTGAGCCGTGTATCTAATCCTCTCCTGTGTGTTACTGACTGCTGAGCCGTATATCTAATCCTCTCCTGTGTGATACTGACTGCTGAGCCGTGTATCTAATCCTCTCCTGTGTTACTGACTGCTGAGCTGTGTGTCTAATCCTATCCTGTGTGATACTGACTGCTGAGCCGTGTATCTAATCATCTCATGTGTGTTACTGACTGCTGAGCCGTATGTCTAATCCTCTCCTGTGTGTTACTGACTGCTGAGCTGTGTATCTAATCCTATCCTGTGTGATACTGACTGCTGAGCCGTGTATCTAATCCTCTCCTGTGTTACTGACTGCTGAGCCGTGTATCTAATCCTATCCTGTATGTTACTGACTGCTGAGCCGTGTATCTAATCCTATCCTGTGTGTTACTGACTGCTGAGCCATGTATCTAATCCTATCCTGTGTGTTACTGACTGCTGAGCCATATATCTAATCCTCTCCTGTGTTACTGACTGCTGAGCCGTGTATCTTATCCTATCCTGTGTGATACTGACTGCTGAGCCGTGTATCTAATCCTCTCCTGTGTGTTACTGACTGCTGAGCCGTGTATCTAATCCTCTCCTGTGTGTTACTGACTGCTGAGCCGTATATCTAATCCTCTCCTGTGTGTTACTGACTGCTGAGCCGTATATCTAATCCTCTCCTGTGTGTTACTTACTGCTGAGCCGTGTATCTAATGCTATCCTGTGTGATACTGACTGCTGAGCCGTGTATCTAATACTCTCCTGTGTGTTACTGACTGCTGAGCTGTGTATCTAATCCTATCTTGTGTGATACTGACTGCTGAGCTGTGTATCTAATACTATCCTGTATGTTACTGACTGCTGAGCCGTGTATCTAATCCTATCCTGTGTGTTACTGACTGCTGAGCCATGTATCTAATCCTATCCTGTGTGTTACTGACTACTGAGCCGTATATCTATTCCTATCCTGTGTGTTACTGACTGCTGAGCTGTGTATCTAATCCTATCCTGTGTGTTACTGACTGCTGAGCCGTGTATCTAATCCTATCCTGTGTGATACTGAATGCTGAGCCGTGTATCTAATCCTATCCTGTGTGTTACTGACTGCGGAGCCGTGTATCTAATCCTCTCCTGTTTGTTACTGACTGCTGAGCCGTGTATCTAATCCTCTCCTGTGTGATACTGTGTGCTGAGCCGTGTATCTAATCCTATCTTGTGTGATACTATGTGCTGAGCCGTGTATCTAATCCTCTCATGTGTGTTACTGACTGCTGAGCCGTGTATCTAATCCTATCCTGTGTGATACTGACTGCTGAGCCGTGTATCTAATCCTCTCCTGTGTGTTACTGACTGCTGAGCCGTGTATCTAATCCTATCCTGTGTGATACTGTGTGCTGAGCCGTGTATCTAATCCTATCCTGTGTGATACTGTGTGCTGAGCCGTGTATCTAATCCTCTCCTGTGTGATACTGTGTGCTGAGCCGTGTATCTAATCCTATCCTGTGTGTTACTGACTGCTGAGCCGTGTATCTAATCCTCTCATGTGTGTTACTGACTGCTGAGCCGTGTATCTAATCCTATAATGTGTGCTACTGACTGCTGAGCCGTATATCTAATCCTCTCCTGTGTGTTACTGACTGCTGAGCTGTGTATCTAATCTTATCCTGTGTGATACTGACTGCTGAGCTGTGTATCTAATACTATCCTGTATGTTACTGACTGCTGAGCCGTGTATCTAATCCTATCCTGTGTGTTACTGACTGCTGAGCCATGTATCTAATCCTATCCTGTGTGATACTGACTGCTCATCCGTGTATCTAATCCTATCCTGTGTGTTACTGACTGCTGAGCCATGTATTTAATCCTCTCCTGTGTGTTACTGACTGCTGAGCCGTGTATCTAATCCTCTCCTGTGTGTTAATGACTGCTGAGCCGTATATCTAATCCTCTCCTGTGTGTTACTGACTGCTGATCCGTATATCTAATCCTCTCCTGTGTGTTACTGACTACTGAGACATGTATCTAATCCTATCCTGTGTGATACTGACTGCTGAGCCGTGTATCTAATCCTATCCTGTGTGATACTGTGTGCTGAGCCGTGTATCTAATCCTATCTTTTGTGATACTGTGTGCTGAGCCGTGTATCTAATCCTCTCCTGTGTGTTACTGACTGCTGAGCCGTGTATCTAATCCTATCCTGTGTGATACTGACTGCTGAGCCGTGTATCTAATCCTCTCCTGTGTGTTACTGACTGCTGAGCCGTATGTCTAATCCTCTCTTGTGTGTTACTGACTGCTGAGCCGTGTATCTAATCCTATCCTGTGTGATACTGACTGCTGAGCCGTGTATCTAATCCTATCCTGTGTGATATTGACTGCTGAGCCGTGTATCTAATCCTATCCTGTGTGATACTGACTGCTGAGCCGTGTATCTAATCATATCCTGTGTGTTAGTGACTGTTGAGCCGTGTATCTAATCCTATCCTGTGTGATACTGTGTGCTGAGCCGTGTATCTAATCCTCTCGTGTGATACTGACTGCTGAGCCGTGTATCTAATCCTATACTGTGTGATACTGTGTGCTGAGCCATGTATCTAATCCTATCCTGTGTGATACTGTGTGCTGAGCCGTGTATCTAATCCTATCTTTTGTGATACTGTGTGCTGAGCCGTGTATCTAATCCTCTCCTGTGTGTTACTGACTGCTGAGCTGTGTGTCTAATCCTATCCTGTGTGATACTGACTGCTGAGCCGTGTATCTAATCCTCTCCTGTGTGTTACTGACTGCTGAGCCGTATGTCTAATCCTCTCTTGTGTGTTACTGACTGCTGAGCCGTGTATCTAATCCTATCCTGTGTGATACTGACTGCTAAGCCGTGTATCTAATCCTATCCTGTGTGATATTGACTGCTGAGCCGTGTATCTAATCCTATCCTGTGTGATACTGACTGCTGAGCCGTG
The DNA here is from genome assembly GCF_039654945.1 of Dendrobates tinctorius. NCBI lineage: Eukaryota > Metazoa > Chordata > Amphibia > Anura > Dendrobatidae > Dendrobates > Dendrobates tinctorius. The sequence goes on from NW_027361675.1 coordinate 38,881,455, forward strand.
TATCTAATCCTATCCTGTGTGTTAGTGACTGTTGAGCCGTGTATCTAATCCTATCCTGTGTGATACTGTGTGCTGAGCCGTGTATCTAATCCTCTCGTGTGATACTGACTGCTGAGCCGTGTATCTAATCCTATACTGTGTGATACTGTGTGCTGAGCCGTGTATCTAATCCTATCCTGTGTGATACTGTGTGCTGAGCCGTGTATCTAATCCTCTCCTGTGTGTTACTGACTGCTGAGCCGTGTATCTAATCCTATCCTGTGTGATACTGACTGCTGAGCCGTGTATCTAATCCTATCCTGTGTGTTACTGACTGCTGAGCCGTGTATCTAATCCTCTCCTGTGTGTTACTTACTGCTGAGCCGCATATCTAATCCTCTCCTGTGTTTTACTGACTGCTGAGCCGTGTATCTAATCCTATACTGTGTGATACTGTGTGCTGAGCCGTGTATCTAATCCTATCCTGTGTGATACTGTGTTCTGAGCCGTGTATCTAATCCTCTCCTGTGTGTTACTGACTGCTGAGCCGTGTATCTAATCCTATCCTGTGTGATACTGACTGCTGAGCCGTGTATCTAATCCTATCCTGTGTGTTACTGAATGCTGAGCCGTGTATCTAATCCTATCCTGTGTGTTACTGACTGCTGAGCCGCATATCTAATCCTCTCCTGTGTTTTACTGACTGCTGAGCCGTGTATCTAATCCTATCCTGTGTGATACTGACTGCTGAGCTGTGTGTCTAATCCTATCCTGTGTGATACTGACTGCTGAGCCGTGTATCTAATCCTCTCCTGTGTGTTACTGACTGCTGAGCTGTATGTCTAATCCTCTCCTGTGTGTTACGGACTCCTGAGCTGTGTATCTAATCCTATCCTGTGTGTTACTGACTGCTGAGCCGTGTATCTAATACTCTCCTGTGTGTTAATGACTGCTGAGCTGTGTATCTAATCCTATCCTGTGTGATACTGACTGCTGAGCTGTGTATCTAATACTATCCTGTATGTTACTGACTGCTGAGCCGTGTATCTAATCCTATCCTGTGTGTTACTGACTGCTGAGCCATGTATCTAATCTTATCCTGTGTGTTACTGACTGCTGAGCCGTGTATCTAATCCTCTCCTGTGTGTTACTGACTGCTGAGCTGTGTATCTAATCCTCTCCTGTGTGTTATTGACTGCTGAGCCGTGTATCTAATCCTATCCTGTGTGATACTGTGTGCTAAGCCGTGTATCTAATCCTATCCTGTGTGTTACTGACTGCTGAGCCGTGTATCTAATCCTCTCCTGTGTGTTACTGACTGCTGAGCCGTGTATCTAATCCTCTCCTGTGTGTTACTGACTGCTGAGCCGTGTATCTAATCATATCCTGTTACTGACTGCTGAGCCGTATATCTAATCCTCTCCTGTGTGTTACTGACTGCTGAGCCGTGTATCTAATCCTATCCTGTGTGATACTGACTGCTGAGCCGTGTATCTAATCTTATCCTGTGTGATACTGACTGCTGAACAGTGTATCTAATCCTCTCCTGTGTTACTGACTGCTGAGCCGTATATCTAATCCTATTCTGTGTGATACTGACTGCTGAGCCGTGTATCTAATCCTCTCCTGTGTGATACAGTGTGCTGAGCTGTGTATCTAATCCTCTCCTGTGTGATACTGACTGCTGAGCCGTACATCTTATCCTCTCCTGTGTGATACAGTCTGCTGAGCCGTGTATCTAATCCTTTCCTGTGTGTTACTGCTCTCCTGAAATACTCTGTGCAACTGTCACCCTGCTGGTTTTATGTGTGATCTACATGGTGGTATGGTGTATGATCTATATGGAGGAATTATGTGTGAAGTATATGGCGGTATTATGTGTGAACGCTATGGCAGTATTATCTGCCGAAAGGGGACCCATTCTAGGGTGGTTCTCGCTGAGCACCTGCACATGGGTCTGGAGTAATAGAGGGGGCAGCATTGCCCTCAAGTTAGGTGCCGTCAGGGGTCTAATTTTTATCGTTACTATAAGGCTACATTTCCCCCCCCCCCCCCCCCCCCCGAGTCTGCTTCCCAGCGTCACCCCGGACTGCGCCTGTCGCCTCACTTTCACACATCGCCAGGACAGGATCTGAGGAGGGGAATGGGGTCTTTGCATGCAAAGTCTGGATCAGAACGGCCATCAATCAGCAGAAATGTTTCCTGGATTTCTGTGGAGCAGTCTATATGTACAATCCCTGGCTGCTCCACGCACCGAACAGGGTGCCCCCCATAGACCAGCACACTGCTCTCCTGAAATACTCTGTGCTGCTGTCACCCTGCTCCTCCACCATATATCTCCCTCTGTGACCTCCCATAGACCAGCACACTGCTCTCCTGAAATACTCTGTGCTGCTGACAGCCTGCTCCTTCCACCATATATCTCCTCTGTGACCTCGCATAGACCAGCACACTACTCTCCTGAAATATTCTGTGCTGCTGGCACCCTGCTCTTTCCACCATATATCTCCTCTGGGACCCCCCATAGACCCAGCACACTGCTCTCCTGAAATACTCTGTGCTGCCATCACCCTGCTTCCTCCACCATATAGCTATCAGAATCCTTGCTGCCTGCCATCCTCGGTGACTGTCTACTTGTCAGTAACTTTGCAGTCACCATAAAAATGGCTGCTCACTGTGTTCCTAGATGTCATCCTCTCATATCCCTTAGCAAACACCCAGAAGGGGAGGAGAGGAGTGACATCTCATCCATGTCAGCAGACTCCGCCCATAATTACTGCAGGGCAGTAATGTGAGCTAGTTGTGCACTAGGTTTTTGTGTCAAATTTCAGTAGCTGCCCCCCCCCCAGTGTTAACAAGTGGAAATGCCAAACTTTTTAAAATTATTTTTCATATTTTACTAAATTAAAAGCTAATTATAATATTTTTTAAGAAAATGTAAACATTAATTCTTTAAATTATTTCAATTGCTGAAAAAAATCTTTTTGATGGCACCTTCCCTTTAAGTGGGGGTCTAAGTACAGGCGTGGGGGCAGGTTCAGAATGCCATTAACCCCATATCTGCAGGTTAATAGTTTTTTCCCTTAAGGCTGGCAAGCACTTTTTTATGTTAAATGTTATGTGGTCTAGAAGAAAACAAAAGCAAAGAAGATTTACCTGAATCTGAATTAGTCATTTTCTCTACCCACTCAGATGCCATCAGTTGCTTTGATTGCAGAGGTTTTCCTAAACCATCGTCAATTGAATCTAGAATCCAAGACTGAGGATGTTTCACAAAGCCAAGACAACAAAATGGCTTCACCTCTAAAAAAATGACGTATCCAGAATGGTTGCTCTGATCCCAAACATCTTTTATTGTGAGAGTGTAAAACTCGTTTTCTGATTTGCAGTCTCCCAGGTGGACAAATATGATGCCTTTCAAATAGTTCTTGATAAAGATTTCAAGATCTAATTTTTCAGTTCCTCTTGAACAACCGTGTATTACTTTGTCATCATCTACGCCGATAATCAAGCATCCTCCATCACAGTTTCCAAATGCCGAGACATATTCCCTACATACTTCTCTGATACGAGTTTTAACCTTATCTGTCCTAAAATCTTTGAGTTCCACATGATCTGATTCTCCAAGCTCCAGCTCTTCACCTAGACATAGAAACTCTTTAGCCATCAAGCTTTGTACACCATGTTGCCAATCACATGTGACAGTAGAAAAACGAGATCTTTTTGCTTTTCCTCGCTTTTTTTTTTCTATAACGTTCCTTACTTGCATAGCATTTAAGATTTCCTTTGAGGTGAGGTTTCGTGTATATAAACCAGTATCTAGAGTGCAAAGTTTAGGATAATCTTTTTGCGTATTCCAAGTTTTAACAAATATAATTAAATTTGATCCTTCCTGTGAGAAATCACAGAATTCCTTTACATCAGATTTATACACAAGTTCACGCAATATCTCTTCAAGGTCCTGGCCTAACCCATCTTTCTTGTAAGTGAAATCTTCATGAGAGCTTTCAATCAATACTATTCCTCCTCCAGAATTTAGTAAGGCACAGACAGCTTTAGTTATATTTTCTCTCTCCTGGGTACGTTTTTCTTTGCTCATTTTATTCCTTTTACGTTCACCCAGCACAGCTTTGCCCACATTAAGCAGTCTATCAGGGTACTTTAACTTTTGGGATAAATAATGGTCACTAGGGAGTAAAAAAACAACAAACAAAAAAAAAAACAACAGCTGTTACCAATGTCACCAATAATTAATTCATAATACAGTTAGGTCCATATATATTTGGATAGAGACAACATTTTTCTAATTTTGGTTCTAGACATTACTACAATGAATTTTAAACAAAACAATTCAGATGCAGTTGAAGTTCAGACTTTCAGCTTTCATTTGAGGGTATCCACATTAAAATCGGATGAAGGGTTTAGGAGTTTCAGCTCCTTAACATGTGCCACCCTGTTTTTAAAGGGACCAAAAGTAATTGGACAATTGACTCCAAGGCTATTTCATGGACAGGTGTGGGCAATCCCTTCGTTATGTCATTCTCAATTAAGCAGATAAAAGGCCTGGAGTTGATTTGAGGTGTGGTGCTTGCATTTGGAAGGTTTTTCTGTGAAGGAGACATTCGGTCAAAGGAGCTCTCCATGCAGGTGAAACAAGCCATCCTTAAGGCCTCTTTCACACTTCAGTTTTTCGCATCAGTTATAATCCGCCAAAAAGGCAGACAAGCGGATCCGTCCTCAACTGATGTGAACGGATGGCACAGGATCCGTTTTTAGACGGATCCTGAAAATGAGGAAATTTAAAGGAATCGCTGGCCGAGAGAGAGAGAGAGATTTTTGTCAGGCACCCAGACAGATTTTGGGGTTAATTCAGTGTCTGGAGGATCCGCCGGACAAAAAAACGTTGCAAGCTCCGTTTGGAAATCTTTGAGGATGTTGACGGACACTAACATTGTGGCGGATCCTCAAAAAAACGGATGCAACGGACGGCAATCAGTAAGGATCCGCCAATAATGAAAGTCAATGGGGAAAAAAACGGATCCGCAAAGAAAAATGGCGGATCCGTTTTTTTTCAAAATTGGCGGATCTTGACTGATTGTCAAAAACGGAAGTGTGAAAGAGGCCTAAGCTGCAAAAACAGAAAAAACCCATCCGAGAAATTGCTACAACATTAGGAGTGGCAAAATCTACAGTTTGGTACATCCTAAGAAAGAAAGAAAGCACTGGTGAACTCATCAATGCAAAAAGACCTGGGCGCCAACGGAAGACAATAGTGGTGGATGATCGCAGAATAATCTCCATGGTGAAGAGAAACCCCTTCACAACAGCCAACCAAGTGAACACCACTCTCCAGGAGGTAGGCGTATCAATATCCAAATCTACCATAAAGAGAAGACTGCATGAAAGTAAATACAGAGGGTTCACTGCACGGTGCAAGCCACTCATAAGCATCAAGAATAAAAAGGCTAGACTGGACTTTGCTAAAAAACATTTAAAAAAGCCAGCACAGTTCTGGAAGAACATTCTTTGAAAACAAGATCAACCTCTACCAGAATGATGGAAAGAGAAAGGTATGGCGAAGGCGTGGTACAGCTCATGATCCAAAGCATACCACATCATCTGTAAAACATGGCGGAGGCAGTGTGATGGCTTGGGCATGCATGGCTGTCAGTGGCACTGGGTCACTAGTGTTTATTGATGATGTGACACATGACAGAAGCAGCCGAATGAATTCTGAGGTATTCAGAGCCAAACTGTGTGCTCAGATCCAGCCAAATGCAGCCAAACTGATTGGTCGTCGTTTCATACTACAGATGGACAATGACCCAAAACATAAAGCCAAAGCAACCCAGGAGTTTATTAAAGCAAAGAAGTGGAATATTCTTGAATGGCCAAGTCAGTCACCTGATCTCAACCCAATTGAGCATGCATTTCACTTGTTAAAGACTAAACTTCAGACAGAAAGGCCCACAAACAAACAGCAACTGAAAACCACCGCAGTGAAGGTCTGGCAGAGCATCAAAAAGGAGGAAACACAGCATCTGGTGATGTCCATGAGTTCAAGACTTCAGGCAGTCATTGCCAACAAAGGGTTTTCAACCAAGTACTAGAAATGAACATTTTATTTACAATTATTTAATCTGTCCAATTACTTTTGGTCCCTTTAAAAACAGGGTGGCACATGTTATGGAGCTGAAACTCCTAAACCCTTCATCCAATTTTAATGTGGATACTCTCAAATGAAAGCTGAAAGTCTGAACTTCAACTGCATCTGAATTGTTTTGTTTAAAATTCATTGTGGCAATGTCTAGAACCAAAATTAGAAAAATGTTGTCTCTGTCCAATTATATATAGACCTAATTGTATCAATAACTCCTAGTATAAGCAATGATTAAAGAAAACCTGTCTGCATTATTTAGCAATGTAAAGTAAAGGCATGGCCATAATGGCGCTGATATACATAGTAAATCAATACCTGTAGAAGAGAAATCCGCTTTGTGGTTGTACTTTAATCCACATTTATATTATACAACTCAAGGAAAGTGCAATATTAAAATAACTGAATTATATAAAATATGCACACATGGAGAGTACAAGGACTACTCGGATAATAGAATCAAACATCGAAAGAAACCGACAATGTCCAATGATAATAATTTTATTTAAATAAAGTCTCATACAATAAATATAAAATATCAAAACGGGGGAAGGCCAATGCCACGGAATGGGCACTTCCGGGGACAAAATTGTTTTTCATGCCATGTATAAATAAATACCACACAATAAGAGGTATAAAAGTGCCAGTGCTAAATCAATTCAATATATGTGGAATAACACAAAAATGGAGGTGCAAATACTCCAATAGGTGCAGCAGAAACAATAAAGTGCAATTAGGGAGCAATCAAAACCTCTCAATGCTAACAGAGTGAACAAATAAATAATGCTGGAGGCAAGACAGAAGTGCTAAAATATATGCTCAGTGCTATACCTCATGTGCTGCTGGGGTCCCCGGGATGTGCCAGCCCCGACGCGCGTTTCGGCGCACCTTCGTCAGGGGGTGCCCATTCCATGGCATTGGTCTTCCCCCCTTTTGATATTTCAGATTTATTGTATGAGACTTTATTTAAATAAAATTATCATTGGACATTGTTGGTTTCTTTCGTTGTTTTAATCCACATTTGAAGTTTTCCGGTAATTATAGAGGGCGAGACTGTGGGTACAGCCTTCGGCTCCTGGCCTGGTCCCTCCGCTCGCAACCTAGACCATTTTATTGAAGACCAACGTGGGATCAATCTGCGCACACAAAGCCAACGGTGATGATGGTACTGTGCAAAATTTCAAACAGGAGGCAGGTCACTCACAAAGCAGTGACCTGTCATACACACAACAGAAGCAGGCGAAGGGGCAAGATCCAAAGACCCTACCCACAGTCCCGCCTTATGCACCTAAAACTAGTTACCATAAAGCTTCAAATGTGGACTAAAACCTTAGTGACTGAGCCAATTTTAACCTTAAAGACAAGGCAAAATTTTTTTTTAAATCTGACCAGTGTCACTTTATGTGGTAATGACTGGGATGCTTCATCATATCCCAGTGATTCGGAGAATGTTTTTTTGTGACACATTGTACTTTGTTACTGGTAAATTTAGGTCGATAAGCTTTGAGTTTATTTGTGAAAATATCGTAATTTCGTCCAAAATTTTGAAAAATGTGCAATTTTCAAAATTCTAATTTTGATATACTTTAACCCCTTTACCCCAAGGGTGGTTTTCACGTTCATGACCGGGCCAATTTTTACAATTCTGACCACTGTCCCTTTATAAGGTAATAACTCTGGAACGCTTCCATGGATCCCGGTGATTCTGACAATGTTTTCTCGTAACACATTGTACTTCATGTTAGTGGTAAAATTTCATTCATATAACGTGCATTTATTTGTGAAAAAAACGGAAATTTGACAAAAATTTTGCAATTTTCCAACTTTGAATTTTTAGTCCCTTAAATCACAGAGATACGGCACACAAAAAGCTTAAGTAGTAACATTTCCCACATGTTTACTTTACATTAGCACAATTTGGGAACCAAAATTTTTTTGTTAGGAAGTTATAAGAGTTAAAGTTGACCAGCGATTTCTCATTTTTACAACACTATTTTATTTTTAGGGACCACATCACATTTGAAGTCTCTTTGAGGGGGTCTATATGATAGAAAATACCCAAAAGTGACACCATTCTAAAAACTGCACCCCTCAAGGTGCTCAAAACCACATTCAAGAAGTTTATTAACCCTTCAGGTGCTTCACAGGAATTTTTTGAATGTTTAAAAAAAAAACAATTTAACTTTTTTTTCAGAAAAAAATTACTTCAGGTCCAGTTTTTTTTATTTTTCCAAGGGTAACAGGAGAAATTGGACTGCAAAAGTTATTGTGCAATTTGTCCTGAGTACACAGATACCCCACATGTGGGGATAAACCACTATTTGGGCACATGGCAGAGCTCAGAAGGGAAGCAGCACTGTTTGACTTTTTCACTGCAAAATTGGCTGGAATTCAGATCAGACGCCATGTCACGTTTGGAGAGCTCCTGATGTACCTAAACAGTGGAAACCCCCCAACAAGTGACCCCATTTTGGAAACTAGACCCCCCAAGGAACTTATATAGATATGTAGTGAGCACTTTGAACCCCCAAGGGCTTCACAGAAGTTTATAACGTACAGCCGTACAATTAAAAAATCATTTTTTCCACAAAAATTATCTTTTCACCCCCAATTTTTTTTTCCCGAGGGTAACAGGACCCCAATAGTTATTGTGCAATTTGTCCTGAGTACGCTGATACCCCACATATGGGGGTAAACCACTATTTGGGCACATGACTGAGCTCGAAAGGGAAGCAGCGCCATTTGACTTTTTTGGCTGGAATTGAGATCGGACGCCATGTTGCATTTGGAAAGCCCCTGATGTGCCAAAACAGTGGAAACCCCCCACAAATGACACCATTTTGGAAACTAGACCTCCCAAGGAACTTATCTAGATGTGTGGTGAGCAATTTGAACTCCCAAGTGCTTCACAGAAGTTTATAACGCCCGGGCGTAAAAATAAAAAAAATCATTTTTTCCACAAACATGATCTTTTAGTCCCCAATTATTTTGTTTTCCCAAGGGTAAGAGGAGAAATTGGACCCCAAAAGTTGGTGTCCAATTTGTCCTGAGTAATGCATAGAAATGAATGGGAAGCTTATTTTTTAGCGTTTTTATAGCGGATTTATTGGCAAATCCGCTAAAAAAACGCTAAAAAACCGCTGTGTGCACACAGCCTTACTCTCCTTGCTGAGACTAGAGCTACCAGTAAAGCATTTTCCAATGAAAGACATTTTATTGATGCCGATTGCATGGGTTCGAACGGGGCCTGAGTGAAGGTATCTAAGACCAAACTAAGGTTCCACGTTGGTAGCTGAGGAATGTGGACTGGATTCGCTCGCTGACAAGCCGCTATAAACCGGGCCACCCACTTATTACCTGCCACATCGTAATTATATAGGGCTCCTAGAGCAGATACGTGGACCTTTAGAGTGTTAACTGAGAGTTTCAACTCTCGGCCTTTCTGCAGGAATTCTAAAATGGCTGCAATAGGTACTTCGATGGAAAGCGTTGCTGGGTAAAACGCTAAGAATTTTTTCCACACTCTGGTGTAAATCTTCGTCGTGGATTCCTTCCTACTCTGTAGAAGGGTGTCAATGAGATTATTTGAGAACCCTCTCGGCTTTAATAACCCCCTTTCAAATTCCATGCCGCTAGGCGCAGGGCTTCGACCTGAGGGTAACAGGGTCCTTGCGAGAGAAGGTCCCGACGTAGTGGGAGAATCCATGGGTCGGTTATCGACATGGCTCTCAGCCATGAGAACCATGGCCTCTTGGGCCAAAATGGGGCTATTAAGATGACCTTTGCACCTTCTTCCCTTATTTTTCTGACCACTGTGGGAAACAGTACCATTGGAGGGAAGGCGTAGGCCTGTCGGAATGCCCAGGGTGGTTGGAGGGCGTCGGGCAAGTCTGGATTGTCCGCTCTGTATAGAGAAGCGAACCTTTCTACACGCCTGTTGGCTCTTGTCGCGAATAGATCTATTTCTGGTCTGCTGCGGGGTTCGAGACTCAGGCTGAGGCGAGGCATGAGATGGTTTCTTCTCCTTACGCTTTTTCTCTGTGGGCTCTCTCTGCCTAGAGCGCCCGCTAGAATTCCTCCTGGAGTCGCTACTCCTCCTGGTGCTCTGACTTCTCCTTGCGCTGCCACTTCTCTGGGTACTGCCATGGGGGGATTCCTCTGGCTGCTCTAATTGTAGCGAAACCAGATCGTTTGTAGACGACATAGCTGCGCACCGGTATGCCTCTAGCCGCTGCTTTTATGCAGCTTCCTGGTTTCGCCCCCACTTCCCCCCCTTTTTTTTTTCTCTTTCCTCCTGCACATGCGCGGTTGCTTGTCCCGCAATACCACGATCTTTGCCTCCTCCTCCGGGTCGCCTTGTCTGCGCACAGGAGCGCTGGCCTCACCCCGCCCAGCGTCTCCCAACCGCTGCCCCTGCCTTGCCGGAACGGACATACGTGACTTCTCTGGGTACTGTCAGGTATGCAATTCTCCCCTTTAGCGCTCTGGCACCACATTGCGTCCGCGCGAGCTCAGGGACTCTCTTCGTTCCTGGCCTCGCCATGTCTCCAGGGGGGAAAGGGGCCACTACCCTAGCAGCCCCGACGCTGTGCCGCGCTCTGTAATGTGGTATCTCCAGAGGGGGTCTCCCGGTGCCGGCTGTTGTACATACGTGAGCCCGGCACGCACCGCCAAGGCCTCACCCGCATTACCAGCTGAGGGGAACTGATTTTCTCATCCTCCCGACGCTGCCTCCAGCTCTGGGGCCCCCGCCGCTCATATAGTGCTATGCGGGCGGCTACCAGGCTAGGAATCCTCTTCCTCTCTATGGGTTCCTTCTAGGAACAGATCCCCTCTCTCAGTGGGTGCTGTAGTGGCGAAGAGGAAAAAAATCATATTTTTTTTTCCACAAAAATGATATTTTTGCCCCCAATTTTTTATTTTCCTAAGGGTAACAGGAGAAATTGGACCCCAAAAGTTGTTGTACAATTTGTCCTGAGTAGGCTGATACCCCATATGTAAGGGTAAACCACTGTTTGGGCGCATAGCAGAGATTGGAAGGGAATAGAGCACCGTTTGACTTTTTCAACGCAGAATTGGCTGGAATTGAGATCAGACGCCATGTTGCGTTTGGAGGGCACCTGATGTGCCTAAACAGTGGAAACCCCCCAATTCTAACTCCAACACACCCCTAACCCTAATCTCAGCCATAACCCTAGCCCCAACCCTAAGGCCTGTTTCACACATCTGTTTTTTGATGTCCGTCAAAATCCGCCGTTTTGAAAAAAAACGGATCCGCCATTTTTATGGCGGATCCGTTTTTTTTCCCCACAGACTTGCATTAGTGGCTACAGCGGATCCGTCCAAAAAACGGATCCAGTAGCATCCGTTTGTGGCAAAACGGAAACGGATCCGTTTTTTCACACTTTGGCGGACGTCAAAAAACGGATGTGTGAAACAGGCCTAATGGGAAAATGGAAATACATTTTTTTTTTAATTTTATTATTTTTCCCTAACTAAAGGGGTGATAAAGTGGGGTTTTATTTACTATTTATAGCGGGTTTTTATGCTTGGCAGCTGTCACACGCTAAAAGACGCTTTTTATTGTAAAAATAGTTTTTGCATCACCACATATTGAGAGCTATAATTTTTCTGTATTTTGACCCACCGAGTCATGTGAGGTCTTATTTTTCGTGGGACGAGTTGATGTTTTTATTGGTACTATTTTCGGGCAAGTGACATTTTTTGATCGCTTTTTATTCCGATTTTTGGGACGCAGAATGAACAAAAACCAGCATTTCATGAATTTCTTTTGGGGGGTGCGTTTACACCGTTCCGCGCGTAAATTTGATAAGGCGGTTTTATTCTTCAGGTCAGTACGGTTACAGTGACACCTCATTTATGTAGTTTTTTTTATGTTTTGGCACTTTTTTTACAATAAAAATAATTTTATATAAAAAAATTATGTTTGCATCGCTTTATTCCGTGAGCTATTACTATTTTTTCGCTGATGATGCTGTGTGGCAGTTCGTTTTTTGCAGGACAAGATGACGCTTTCAGCGGTACCATGTTTACTTATATCATTTTGTTTGATTGCGTGTTATTACACTTTTTGTTCGACGGTATGATAAAGCATTATTTTTTGCTTTTTTCATTTTTTAAGGGGTTCACTAAAGGTGTTAACTAGTGGGGCAGTTTTATAGGGTGGGTCGTTACGGATGTGGCGATAATAAATATGTGTACTTTTATTATTTTATTTTTTTTATTTCCAAAAAATGAATTTATTAGGGAATATATATATTTTTTTAATTTATTTAGCGATTTTTTTATAAATTATTTTTATACTTTTTTTTTTTTTTTACACTTTATTACTTTGTCCCAGGGGGAGACATCACTGTCTTGTGTCAGATCGCTGATCTGACACATCACAGAGTGCTATGACAGATCAGCAATCTGACAGGCACTGCACAAGGCTTCCTCATGCCTGCGCTTTGCAGGCACTGAGGAAGCCGCCTCCCTGCAGGCTCCCGCGGCCATATTGGATCCAGGGACCTGCAGGGAAGGAGTCCCCCGCAGCAGCGCTACACATCGCGCTGCTGCGGGGGTTTCAGGGAAGCACGTAAAGAGCCTCCTACCTGCCGATGCTTCCCTAAACCTCCGAGTGTGGGGCTCCCTCTTTAACCCCTTTGGCATCCTGAGATCATGACTCTGTGGTCCTGATGTTTGCCATGGCAATTCACAGCCAAAGAGCAGTCTTAAAGTCTTCCGGCTACTTTGGCCTGTTCAGAAGTCAGCAACATTTAAGTGGTAAAAATACATTTTTTAATTCCGGTCATGCCACTTTGCGTTCATTCCTCATCACCTGAAGGGTTAATAAACTACCTGACAGCTGTTTTCAATATGTTGAGGGGGTGCTGGTTTTAAAATGGTATCACTTTTGGAGGTTTTCCAATATCTAGGACCTCAAAAGTCACTTCAAACCTGAATAGGTCCTTAAAAAAATAAGTTTTGTAAATTTCCTTGAAAACATGAAAAATTACTGCTACATTTTTAAACCTCCTAAAAGGCTAACAAAATAAAATAACATTTTACAAATGGTGCTGATGTAAAGCCGACATGTGGGAAATATTATTTATTAATGTTTTTGTGTGGTATGACTATCTGGATTAAAGGGATAATCATACAAAGTTTGAAATTTGCAATTTTTTTGAAACATTTGTCAAATTTCTGATATTTTTTATAAATAAACACAAAACCTATCGAAATAAATTTACCATTAACATAAAGTACAACATGTCATGAAAAAAAAATAAATCTCAAAATCATTAGGATCTGTTCAAGCATTCCAGAGTTATTACCACATAAAGTGACACCGGTCAGATTTAAAAAATTTATCTCCATCATTAAAACGTGGATGTGAAAACGAACATTACGTTTTTTCATCTTAAATTATGTTTTAGCCCCAAATTAGCAATTTTCACAATGGACAATAGGAGAAAATGAACCCCATAGTTTGGTAAATAATTTATCCTGAACGTGATGATAGCCAATATGTGGTCAAAAACTACTGTTTGGGCACATGGCAGGGCTCAAAAAGGCAAGAGCACTATTGTGACATTTGCAGAGCCCCTGACATGCCAAAACAGGAGAACAGGAGAAACCCCACAAGTGATCCCATTTTGGAAACTACACCACTCAAAAAATTCATCTTTTGATGTACTGAGCATTTCTAATCTACAGGTCATTCACAAAACTTTATAACATTTAGATGTGAAGACAAAAAATTACATTTTTTCCACTAAATACTGTTTTATCAACAAATTTATAATTTCCAAGAAGGGTAATAAGAGAAAATAGACCGAAAATTTGCTATTAGATTTTTACAGAAAGTGACAGTACCCCAGATATGGTTGTACACTACTGTTTGAGCACAAGGCAGGGATTGGATGGGAAGGAGCGCTACTTGGCTTTTAGAAAGTAAATTCCATTTGAACAGATTGTGGGCTCCATTCGCTGATCCCCTGAGGTGCCAGAATAGCAGAAACCCTCACACATGACCATATATTATAAACTTCACTGCTTAAGGAATTCATCTGGGGTTGTAGTGAACATTTTGAACCAACAGGTGGATCACAGAATTTTATAACATTGAGATGTAGAAATAAAACATTTTAGTGGTAAAAATGTAATTTTTTATTTGCTGCAAATTTTCGGTTACACAAGGGTTAATAGATGAAACTATACCCCATAATTATTGTGCAATTGGAAGGAACGAGAGCTGTTTGGCTTTTGGAGCACAGATTTTGCTAGAATAGTTTGTGGTCAACATTTGTAGAGCCCCTTAGGTGCCAGAACAGCAGAAAAACCACAAAAATGACCCCATTGTGGAAATTATACTCCTCAATGAATTCATCTATGACTTCACCAATGACTTTGTAACATCCATTCCATGCTTTATTCTGGAGAATTGCAAATATGCCAGTTCAGTTCCTATGTATTGTGTCCCCATAAAGTGTAGAGCCCCTATATATTGTAGCACCCCCATAAATTGTGCCCAGCTTTTGCTTCTGTAAACACATACCCAGTAAATTAAGTGCGCTGTCCCCACTACAATGCCAAACATGTGGGCGCCTACTGCGGTTTAGGCACAATGGGGCTCAGAAGGAGGGGATATTTAAATTTGGGAGTGCAGATTTCACTAGATTTCATATAGAGGGGGCAGGAGCCATGTCGCTTTTCCAGAGTCTTTGTTCAACCAGTAAAGTTAGAACCCCTATAGTTCCAGTGACAGACTTGAGAGGGGACTGGTTTTGTGCGGGATAAATTAGGGTTTTTATTGGTAACATTTCGGGTATATAACATTTTTTGATCCTTAAAGTGAATGGATCCCTCAGGGCAGAGGCGTAGCTAGGGTTTTGGTTCAGGGGGGGCGAAACTTCTGAGTGGGCCCCTAACCAGGTAACCTTGATTATAACTGGGTGACGCACCTTAATAGTGGAGGAGAACCTCAGCAGATGACCACTCTGTTGCTGAAAATAATTGCTATATAAAGACCAACATTGATATTACCGCCATATGGTCAGATCACAGCACAGCTACAGATAATAACCTACCGCTGACGTTCTTTCTGAAGGAACCGTTCACTTTTCACGTCTTTTCCATCTGGCCCAGACCAACATGACAACTTCTCCAGCCAGTACTTGGCTACAGAGAATACAACAAAGACATGTTCCACTTCTCACATTTTCAGCACTGTCCAAAACGGGACTATCCCCAACCTGCACAAACTCCTCATCCTGCTGATGCCCCAATGCTGATCCGCTGCTGTCGTATGTGACCCTATTAATGCACCTGCTGTGTGGCCCTGTGTGACCTCTAAATTTTAAAGCAACCCTCTAGAAAATATTAAGGCCAGGTGCAAGTGCCTTAGAAAACAGTGCCCACATTTTGTCCCCTAGAATGTAATAATGCTTTTTTTTTTTTTTTTTACTCTCTATTGTATAATGCACTCCCCATAGGCAGACTCTATGCTGTACATAATGCACTCCCCATAGGCAGACTCTATAGTATAATGAATTCCACATAGGCAGCCTCTATAGTGTAATGCACTCCCCATAGACAGCCTCTGTAGTGTAATGCACCCCCATAGGCAGCCTCTATAATGTAATGCACCCCCATTGCCACCCTATGTAGTATAATGCACCCCCATAGCCACCCTCTGTAGTATAATGTACCCCCATAGCCACCCTCTGTAGTATAATGTACCCCCTTAGCCACCCTATGTATATGCACCCACATAGCCATCCTCTGTACTATATGCAACCCCATAGCCATCCTCTGTAGTATATGCAACCCCATAGCCATCCTCTGTAGTATATGCAACCCCATAGCCACCCTCTGTATATGCAGCCTTATAGCCACCCTCTGTATATGCACCCTCATAGTCACCCTCTGTATATGCACCCCCATAGCCATCCTCTGTATATGCACCCCCATAGCGATCCTCTGTATATGCACCCCCATAACCACCCTCTGTATTGCACCCCCATAGCCATCCTCTGTATATGCACCCCCATAGCCATCCTCTGTATATGCACCCCCATAGCTACCCTATGCATATGCACCCCCATAGCCACCCTCTGTAGGATAATGCACCACTCACTCAAACTAAATACTCACCTCTCTTCCTCCTGGTTCCTGCGCTGATCCCGCTCATCTCCGACTGCAGGCGCCGGGTACTGACGTCATAGCGCCCAGTCAGTGTCGGCGTCGGTGACGTCAGATGCTGACAGGGGGATGATGAGAGAAAGAGCGTTCGCTCCTTCATTCATCAATGCGGTCAGCTGTCGGCATGTAGCCGACACTGCTGACCCTGCAATGACGGGCGAGGGGGCCCACTGCTGGCACCGGGCCCCCCGCCTGATCAGGGGCCCATAGCGGCCAGACTCTCCCTGCTCTGCCGCAAAGTGCATCTGTAGCGTAGCGCCGGGTGGGCCCCCTGAGAGCGCGGGCGTCCCCTCTGCCCCCCGGTAGCTACGCTACTGCCTCAGGTGTTTCATCTGAATCACATCACTTGGAGATTTAGATGGAAACTCCAATGCAAGTGCTCAGCATAGAGCACAGGATAAATGATCAAAAACGTTATGTAAAATGTTTTCAGTAAATCCACAAAAAAGCAAGTCACCATTCTGGTCTGTCATCTGTCAATGGAAATATAGGGGGCTTCCACATTACTGGTAGTACAAGGGCTCTGGAAAAAAGCTATGGGTGCCCCCAGAAGAAATTCAGTTAATTCTGTGCTCTCAAATCCAAATGCCCCTCTCCTTTCTGAGCCCCACAGTGTTTCTAAACCACAGTTAGCATCCACGTTAGGCATTTCTGTAGCAATGATATCCCACTTTATTTATGGGGTACATGTCTCCATAAGAACGAGCTGGGCACAATGTATGGGCGCACTACAGTGCATGGGCACTATAATATACGGGCACTACAGTGGCAGAATTGCAATTTTCGCTCAGCAACGTTAATTGCTGCTTGTTTCTGGCAAGCACCCATGGAGTCATTGCACCTATAGATAAATTCCCAGAGGGATGCAGTTTCCAAAATGGAGTCATTTGAGGGGAATTCTGCTCTCTTGGCACTTAGAGGTTCTGTATATGGAGTCCACAAACTATTCTACGATAATTTGCAAGTCTACTTTAATTTTGGGATACCCTCCCTTAACCATTGGTCTTTTTGGTAGTTGTCAACAATACACGCCAATTATATTAGTATGATCGACATGTTGCAGTCTAAATTGCAGATGAATTAGTATAGGACTTGTTCTGTGTTTCCTGCTCTTTCCTTCTATCTATCTTATGGCGGAACAGGAAAATCAGGGACAGACACTGAGGAGCAAGGGGCCACTGTAGTGTTGTGTAGGTTGCCAACCCGCACTGTTAGGCAAGGAAGGAGGAGAACAGGTCCCTGACTAGGACCTTGATAGCAAATCTTTTTCTCATTTCTACTGATATCCATTGTATATGTGTTGTCTGTTTGGGTTAGTTATTGTTTCCGTTTTAACAAGTAATTAATAAAGATATATTATTTTAGAGGTTTACACATGTTAGCCGCTATTATTTAGACGTCTGGTCCGAATCCGATTTCCTTTTCCAAGAACCCCTGTGAGCCATTAAATCATCAAAGACAAGCTGATCTATAAGATTGCTTCAGTCATCCTTATTTGAACATTTCTTGCAACAATTTATTCACAGTGACCAGAGCTATAAGCACATTGCATGACTAATGCCAAAATGAATACATGATTGTACACCCAGCTAGCTAGTATATCTCCTATATGTTGTCCATGTGCAAAAATATACACAGGTAACATTTGGGAAGCGTTTTTCATTATCTATTCTACAATGGCTAAAGGCCCCTTTACATTTAGCGATGCACCAGCGATCCCGACAACGATACGACCCAGTCATGATCGATGGTGCATCGCTAAATGGTCGCTAGTGAGCTGCCACACAGGCAGATCTCACAGCGATGCAACAGCGGTCGTTACTTACCTTTCAGACGCGGCGATCCTGACGTCCTCCCGTCCGCGTCCACGCGTCGCTCGTCGGCGCCAGCAGGAAGCACCCGACGAGAAATGGAGCTGCGTGATCAACGACAGACAGCGGGGGAGCCGGTCGGAGGTAAGTATCACACATAGCGATATCGCTAGCAATATCGCTGCTACATCACCAAATCGGTGATGCTTTAGCGATATTGCTAGCGATATCGCTATGTGTAAAACCCCCTTTACTTTGTGCCTAGATTCAGACTTCTGGCAAAGTTGCACTTACTGAAGATTTTGCCATACCTGAGTAGTAGATTTTAGGTCTGGATTTCATGGCAAATTAAAGGAGATTTTGTAAACTAGGGTCTTCTTTTTTCAGGCATTTTTTTTTTTTAAAAAAAGCCAGAAAGTGAATAGTGATACAAAAAGCCACTTTACAAGATTATGTGTCTGGTGTCTGGTTTTCCTCCGGATTTAGCAGTGTCTCAGTGCAGCACTATCACCACATAAACCCAAAACTTGTGCCCGCTTGATACTTTTTACCCTATGCTATTATACACTGTAATCATGAATTACATGCTACTTACATATTTTATTGATAGATTGCCATGTATAATGTTACAGAAATATTGGTAGATGAGAAGTACTTACTTGGGAACTTTAAGCCGCACATCCGGTAAACCCACATTTGTACAAACTTCTCTAAGAGGTGTTCTATATATAAAAAAGCAACATTAATGATAAAATATTTAGGGTGTTTATTCAAATATTATTTCAGTCATTTATGATAAATTCAGATGATATACAGTAAATGCAAGATTACCCAAAAAATCTACTAATTGCTTTAATCAATTTTACAAGATCTTTTACAGTAGTCTACATGTCAACCTGAGATCTTCAAAGAATGCCCAAGCCCCAGTCCCTTTATTTTAATCAATGATAAGACTCTTATAATATATCTATGTCCCATACTAGAATGTAATTAAAAAAAAAACATAGTTACTTACCGATAACGGTATTTCTCAGAGCCCATGACACAACCACGGAGAGAGGGGATCCGCCTTTCAGGGACAGGAAACCTACAGATAAAAGGGCAGTACCTCTCCGCCGCCGCCAGTTGGTTGCAGAGCATCAGAGGGTCTCCAGGTTAGTTAAACAGAAATATATAACATTATAATATTGCTTATTATCAAAGAACACCGTGCCTATACGAAAACACTCTACGAACAGTAAAACGTGCTCACCGCACACGCGATGGGAGGGAATAAGCGGGTGCTGTCATGGGCTCTGAGAAAGACCGTTATCGGTAAGTAACTACGTTTTTCTCTATCCCACATGGTAGCACCACGGAGAGAATTACAGAGACTGGTAGTTTAGGGAGGGACCACAGCCTGAAGGACCCTTCTCCCAAAGGACAAGTCAAATGCACAGGCTAGATCTAATCGATAGTGTCTAAAAAAAGTTGAAGGTGATGATCAGGTGGCCGCTTTACAGATCTGTTCTATCGATACCTCAGATCTCTCAGCCCATGAGGTCACCATTGCTCTTGTGGAATGGGCTCTCAATCCTTCCGGGATGGTATTCCCGCTGGATGAATAGGCAATGGCAATCGCATCCCTTATCCACCTTGCCAGGGTACTCTTGGACGCTTTGAATCCTTTCCTGGGCCCCTGGAAACACACAGAGAGAACCTTCCTTCCTACACCCTTTGGTGGCCTCCAAGTATTGAACTAGGCATCTCTTCACGTCTAGGGTGTGAAACCTCTCCTCTCCCCTATTCCTAGGATTCCTAGGGCAGAAGGAAGGAAGGACTACTTCTTGGGACCTATGGAAATGCGATGCTAGTTTAGGTAAGTAGGCCGGGTCAGGCATTAGGATGACTATCTTCCAGAAGTTTTGTAAATGGTGGTACTGCAGATAGGGCCTGAATATTGCTTACCCTACGAGCTGATGTTAGCGCTATCAGTAGAACGGTTTTTAACAATAAGGTTTTTAAAGGGGCTGAATCAATAGGCTCGAATGGGGGACCTGTTAGTACCAGATTCAGATCCCACAATGGTAATTTTCGACTAATTATCGGCCTAGACCTAACTGCAGCTTTAATGAATCGTGCTATCTATGGGTTACCTGCCACATCATGGATATATAGAGCGCCTAAAGCTGCTACCTGTACCTTTAATGTATTGACTGCTAAGCCTTGTTCTAGGCCTTTCTGTAAAAATTCGAGAATTTTAGTAACCGGCACCCCATCCTGGACTCTTAACCCGGAGGTGGACAGGAATTTTTTCCAGGTTTTCCCATAAGCCTTTGTCGTGATCGGTTTTCCTACTTTTTAGTAGTGTAGGATCCAGGGGTGGGTGATCGATAGCATCCTCAGCCAGGAGAACCAAGTTCTTTTTGGTCAGAAAGAGGCTATTAATATCATTGTTGTTTTGTCCTCCCTGACTTTCCTTATGACTGCAGGAATGAGGATGATCGGGGGAAAGGCATATATCAGGTTCTGAGTCCATGGGAGCTTAAAGGCATCCAGGGTCTGGGGTCTAGAGAACAGAATGCTTCCACCTTTTTGTTTTTGAAATCAGCGAACAGATCTATGTCCGGGGTCCCACACATCCTTACAATCTGCTGAAAAACGGACTGATTTAGGACCCACTCGCACTGCCTCAATTGAGTGCGGCTCAAAAAGTCTGCTTTTTGGTACTCTGTCCCCCGAGTGTGTAATGCGGAGAGGGATAACAGATTTCCTCTGCCAGGCTGAGGATTTTGGAGGAGGTATCCATTAGGGCTCGGGACCTGGTTACCCCTTGATGGTTTATATAGGCCACCGTCACTTGGTTGTCCGAGAATATGCGGACAGGTTGACCCCGTAGAGAAGGTAGGAATCGTGATAGCGCGTAACCTACTGCTCAAATTTCTTTCTGGTTTGATGAGGCCTCTGTCATGGTTTACTGGGTTCTCGGGTAAGGCAGTTGCAGGGTTAACTCATTCTGGTTTACTGATCTCTTGCTACCTCCTGACTATCCGTTCTGTCTAATCCTTTGGTACTTTCGTGCCATCTCGTGCTTTGACCCCGGCCTGATCTGCTTATGTCCCCATCTATGCCCCTTGGTAACTTTGTCCCGTAGTTACCCTTCTAGGAGTTTTCCTTCAGCTCCTAGCTCTCCGGAGCTTAGGCCACACCTCCAGCAGTCAGGTGCTTCAGGTCCTATCTCTCTCTGCTCCTGCTTCCTCTGGGAGACCTGTGGCCGGCTCTGCCCCTTGGCAGTCACGTGCTTCAGATCCTGTTTGAAGCACGCATCTTCACCGCTGCTACCTCGCTCCACGGGTATCTTTGAGCGGAGTTTGTTTTACTCAGGACACGCGCACTGGCTCAGTGAGCAAGTGCAGTGCGGTGTTCCTGACAGCCTCTAGTTCCTGACCTCTCCCATTCCCCCTGAGCAACCCTGCTGTCCATGTGTGCTCCCCATCCCATGGGACTGGCATCCGTGGTGATTATGCATGATATTTCTGTTACCCAGGGGATCCCCCTGGATATGTTGTCGGTATTCCTCCACCAGGCTAGGGAATGAACAGTTCTTGAATCTAGGGTTATGTGACCCTCTAAGTGACCTCGTAATGTCAATTGGTTTGCTAATATATCCCACTGGAGATCCCTTGTATGTAGTTGCGCCCACTGGACTGGATATCACTTTTCTTAGAGTCATGGAGGGGTTCCGTATGGTTTTTGCTACTGTTGGGCATCGAGTTCCTGCCATTACACAGGGGGAATCTCAAGCCATGTCCTCTGCAGTCTCCCTTTCTTCTTCAGCCGCAGAGGTTCCTGCTCAGCAGAGATGTCGGTCCCAGCATCTTGCTCAGGCTAATGCTATGCGTTTGGTTGCTGCTGCCACTGCCACCCCAGTTTCAGCTATAGCATCCAGCATTAGTCAGCGGCGAGCAGACGCTCTTGGGACTAAGTCCTACTTTTCACCATCTGAGCATGCCTGTGAGACGACCGCTCATTGGTGGTCGGAGGTCACATGCTAAGGTCCTCAAGAAGCTCAGATTGGGCCATCAACAAGGTCCTGGAAGGCGGCGGTTATAAAAGGATCGCATGGCCGCACGGCCGTGCGCTAGTATAGTCCATGTGGAGTGAGTGTTGTACGCACGTATGAATGTCTCTGGTGAATGACTCATTATGAAAACCCTACCCTTGGTACGCATGTGTTGTTCAGCCTTGCCAGTAAGCACTTAGGCTTAGTGCAGGTAGGAGGCAGAGTCAGGGACTAGCATCAGCACCAAGTAGTGGCTTTGCCTGTACGCCACTGTGCACTTGGTCTGCACTTCATAGTAGCCAGAGTTTATTAGTGGCGTTCGCAGGTGAGACGCCGTGCGCTTAGTGGGTCTAGAGAGGCTCTTACCCCGCGTCCTTGGGGCAGAGTCTTGTGACTGTACACTAGCGCTGACTCAGCTGTGCCCTGTGACAGTCAACAGGGTATGGCATCTGTGTTCTGTGGCTTTGTGAAGCCACAGAGCCCGTCGCAACTACACACTGGGTGGCGTTTAACCCAAGTGTGTCCAGTGCGATACCGCCATAAAGTGTCTCAAGATGCGGACGCCTCCTCGTCGAAGGGATATTTTCTTTTAAGGGAAGTGGAGTTTTCCCTGTCTGGCTTCTCCCATTTTTTTTTATCAGGCCCTGTACATTTTCAGTTAGCGGAAATACCCTGCATTTCTTTTGGCCCAGTCCCCCGAACATTATGTCCTGAACTGACCTATCAGGATAAGGGTCTGTCACCCCCATGGTAAATCTCACAGCTTTCACTAGTGTGTCTACCTCGTCTAGGGGAAAACACTGACCTCCCCCGTCTGTGGAGAAAGAGTCCGATATATCTGAGTCAACGTCTCCAGATCTAGAGGGATCCGATTGGGAACCTACTAAGGTGTTTTTCTTTTTTACTTTATCCCCCCTGTTTCAGAGATGTAAGGGCACTCTGAACCTCAGATCTAATTACAGCTCTAAGATCAGAGGCAAAATCCAGGGTTTCCTCGCAGAGTACTTCTTGTATGCAATATTCACAGAGCTTCTTATCCCATGATTCTGGTAAGGCTTTGCTAAAGGTGGAGCATTCCCTGTTCTTCCTTTTCCCTTTCTTCTTTCTCTAATAAGGGAAAAGAAGCCTATTACAATGGTGAACATTCTCGAAGATTACTCACCAGATGGATGCGGTCGCAGGTACCGGTTCGGGAGGTAGAATCGGATCCTGTATAGGATGATCCAGGGATGGTGACTTGCTCCTTGCAGCTGATCTACTGTGCTGCATGGAGTGACTACTGGACCGGGTGTCTCACCTGTCCCCGGTCCTTCTGTCGGTGGTGATGCTGCTGCTGCTCGTCGCTATACTCCATTTTACACAGGACGCTTCCAGCCAGGAGCATATTCTAATGCCCACTTTTAAATTTCCCGGCATGTGATGTCACTTCCTCCCATCCTGCACCGCGTTTACCCGGGGAGCGCGCACCACGCATGCGCTGACTCAGGGACCCAGAAGGAGTCTTCTATTTCCGGGGCAGCGGCCATCTTGGTCCATCCTGTATACTTTGGCGCGTGCATCCCCCAGGTCCCTGGCAGCCCCAGCCTCCTATCCGGAGCGGCGGCTCCGTCCTCCCCCCGCTCACCCTGCAGACACATCAGTCCCAGCGGTGGCAGCTTCAGGAACCGCACCCGCCATGACAGGGGCCTCCCCGCTGCCAGATCCCGGACAGGTCGGCACCGGATGTTCATCTTCATCTGTCAGGTACCGCAACCTATAGGTCACCCGTCAGGGACAGGAAACCAACTGGGGGTGGAGGAGAGGTATCGCACTTTTATCTGTAGGTTTCCTGTCCCTGAAGGGTGGATCCCCTCTCTCCGTGGTGCTGTCATTGGGAATAAAGAAACGAGAGCTTCCATTAATGGTTAACTAAAAAGATGCTACACACAAAAAAATTCCAGACTATCCAGGTCTCTTCATCAGGCATAATTTAGCATATTATCTGAAGAGTCATATAGACACAACAGGACCTAGGAATAGTGCAGTACACAAGATAAGTGATGTAAAGGAGATTAATAGGGAAGGTTGGCCAACAGCTGTAGCAGTAAATATTGGAGTAGTCCATAGATGAGAATGAAAGTCTTAGTGTCCACTGACTGAGGTCTGTTCCATAGTTGAAATGCACCCAGGATGTCTAAGGGGAACAATCTTTAAAAGGGTTTTAAATGTGTGGGGACAATATTTTATTACTATTTAAATTCATGTATTTAGGGCTAAAATGAAATGTTTTGGTACTCATCGTAATATTTTTCTTGTAGCCTTCATAGGGGGACACAAGAACTATGGGTTATATGATGCCACCTGGTGACTGACACAAAGAACATCTTAAAAAAAGACTCCTCACAAAAAGGCTACATCTGTGCAGCCGACACCCAGCTATAGAGTTTCAGTTTAGCTTTGTGTCATTTGGAGGCAGATGGGGATCTGAATCTCAGACTTGTCTTGGCCGTGATTAGGTTAGGAATAGTGATGGGCGAGCACTAAAATGCTAGCGTCGAGCAAATTGGAATACTCGGACAGAACAACGAGCCCAACGTACCTTATATACTCGTGTATAAGCTGACCCATGTATAAGCCAACCCCCCTAATTTTGCCACAAAAAACTGGGAAAACTTATTGACTCGTGTATAAGCCTAGGGTGGAAAATGCAGCAGCTACTGGTAAATTTCAAAAATAAAAATAGATACCCATAAGGCCTCTTTCACACTTCAGTTGTTTGACGTCAGTCGCAAACCGTCAAAAAACGGATCCGTTTCCGCTTTGCAACAAACGGATCTGTTTTTTTTTACGGAACCGCTGCAGCCGCTAATGTCTGAAATTTAAAGCAGCAGGACTCGAGAGAGAGAGAATTTTTTTTCCGGTGGCAGAACGGCTTTTGGGGTTAAATTACATGAAAGGAAGCTCTTTCGGGCATGCTCAGTATAAAAAAAGCGGAATCAGTTGGCGGATTCTGTAAATTATCGGTTTGCAACGGATCCATCCCCCATAGGCGTCCATTATAGCACATGGCGGACAGCGACGGATCCGTTGCTATTTGCCGTTTCAACGCAAGCAAAAAACGTTTCATTGTCCGTCCACTCAAGACAGCGGACGCCAACGGATCCATCAAAAAATAGATGCCATGGATGACCATCAGTCACAATCCGTCACTAATGTAATTCTATGGGAAAAAAACGGATTCCGCCAAAAAGAATTGGCGGATCTGTTTTTTTCTACAAACGGCGGATTTTGACTGACCTCAACAACTGAAGTGTGAAAGAGGCCTAAAAGTAAAATTAATTGAGACATCAGTAGGTTAAATGTTTTTGAATATCCATATTGAATCAGGAGCCCCATATAATGCTTCATACAGTTCATGATGGCCCCATAAGATGCTCCATACAAAATACACCCCATATAATGCTGCACAAAGGTTAATATTGGCCACATAAGATGCTCCATAGAATAATATGCCCCATATGCTGCTCCATAAAGGTTATGGCCCCATAAGATATTCCATAGATTATGCCCCATAAAATGATCCATGGATTATGCCCCATATGCTGCCCCATATGCTGCCCCATAAGATGCTCCATAGATTATTCCCCATATGCTGCTCCATAGTTTATGCCCCATAAGATGCTCTATTGTTTATGCCCCCATAAGATGTTTCATAGTTTATGCACCCATAAGATGCTCCATAGTTTATGTCCCTATAAGATGCTCCATAGTTTATGCCCCCATAAGATGCTCCATAATTTAAGCCCACATAGGATGCTCCATAGATTATGCCCCCATAAAATGCTCCATAGATTATGCCCCCATAAGATGCTCCATAGAATAGACCCCATATGCTGCCACTGCTGCTGCAAATAAAAAAAAATGACATACTCACCCCTCTCGTCGCTGGGGGACAGGTGCCGGTGTCACCGCTGGCTCAGAACCCCGGCACTGGCGATATTTACCAATCCCCGCTCCATCGCTGCGCGCCGCTGTCTTCCGGCTCCCTCTGTCAGTGACTGTTCAGACAGAGGGTGCGGCACGCACTAACTACGTCACCGCGCCCTGACTTGAACATCACAGACAGAGGAGGCGGAGGACAGAGCAGCATGCAGCGATGGAGTGGGGACAGGTGAATATTGCATATACTTACCCCCTCCTGGCACGGTCTCTGCAGCCCCTTCTCCCACGGTCTCTGGCAGCTACGCTATTTCTTCCTTCAGCGGTCACGTGGTACCACTCATTAAAGTCATGAATATGCGCATATTCATGACTTTAATGAGCAGTACTACGTGACCGCTGAAGGAAGGAGATAAGACCATGGGAGAAGCAGGGGGGCTGCAGAGACCGCGCCGGGGATAAGTATGACGACACCCCCGCTCCCCCTCCTTCGCTGACCCCCTGGTATATGACTCGCGTATAAGCCGAGAGGGGGACTTTCAACCCCCCAAAAATGGACTGAAAATCTTGGCTTATACCAGAGTATATACGGTAAGTCTATGGGAGACGCGATCCCCCCGGGAGGTCCTTTTAAGGTCTAAAAACTTCTGAAAATTATGGAAACACTGCTCAAATGACACGGGGACATCATGGGGATCGCCCCTGGAAGCATTCCTGACTCCTAGTTCACAGCTTTAAACAATGTTGTCAGAGTTTCATGCCATTTTTACCAGTGCACCAAAAAACATACCAAAACGAAACCAAAACGGATTTTGCTGGGAAATATGCAAAGGTAGATCCTTTCCAGTTTAATGACTTGTATATAAGGCAAAATAATTAACCCCAGACCAAAATGTTCCTCCCCCACTTGGGCTACGTTCAGACATAGCGTTTTTGAAGCGTTTTTCAACTTTAAACATTGCTTTCAACCAATACAAATGCTTTTACTTGGAAATATTGTAACATTTAACAACCCTAGCTGGCCATGCGGTGTGTGACACATAAGCAGACACATCTTGTTTCATTTAGGTAGGAGGGACTCTTAAAGTCACGAAGCATCACTGGTGCATCAGGCGGCATTAATCTTCTTAAAGGGCCATTATTAAACAGTGGTCTCCTAAACTGTTATTGCCTATGCAGTGAGTGGATGGGCTGCCAAGAATTACGACGTGCCACAATACCCCTTTCACGAAAGGTACAGGAGGGTTTACCGAAAAAATGTTGCATTGAATGCAAGGCCTGGCTTGCCCCAAAGTTACATGCACCCCAATAAGCTTTTTCAAGCCACGTACTGGATGGCCACTGGAAAATCCACTTCACATTATTCATTTTGTACTCCCATTCTGTTTTCTTATGCATTGACTGCAAGGCCTTCCCTGCTACCAAGTCATATGCACGCCAATAACCCCAGTCCCCCCTTGGAAGAAACATGTAGGAGGGCCTCTTAACAAAAAATGTCCCATTAAAAAGGAGCGGGACTCCTAGACTTGAAATGGCCATACACTAAGTGTATTGGGCTGACAAACATTTTTCCCTGTGGGGTACACCTCAATCTTTTCCATAACAAGTATTTAATGCCCAGCAAAACCCCCACCCTTGTTAGAATTTCAACACTGGCTGTCTCTGCACGGATCATGAAAAAACTTTTGATCTAGTGGCGGTGGATGATGAGACTTGGAGGAAGGCCTGATTAAAAAATAGGCCCAATTTCTAGGAGCGGGTCTCCTAGACTTGGAATGCGGGCTGGCAAACATTTCCCCTAGGGGGTGTACATATTTTTTGGATTTTGGTGATGGGCATCGTAACACCATTGCCAAAACAGAGTGGCCGGAGCATGACTGAATACGTTCACCCTGGTGTTCAAGTGGTGGTGGACAGGGAGGATGAGGAAAAGGAGGAGGACACCAAATAGCCAAAATCAGGAAGCGTATATCCATGTTTGGTTGTGAAGAGGTGCATGGGAATACTCCTCCCAAAAAACCACTACATTGGAGTTTATGCTTCGCTGTCATCATTTGGTGGTGTCGAGAAGTCAGGCCCAATCCATCCCTTATTCATTTTTATAAGAGTCAGCCTGTCTGCATGTTCCGTAGAAAGGTGAATGCGCTTATCTGTGATAATGACACCAGGAGCACTAAAAACCCGCTCGGACAAAACGCTAGCAGCAGGGCAGGCCAGGACCTCCAGGGCGTAGAAAGCCAGCTCATGCCACGTGTCCAGCTTGGATACCCAATAATTTAAAGACACAAAGGAATTACGGAGGACGTTGGTACGGTCAGTAAGGTACTCCCTCAGCATCTTAGAAAAGATTGCATTCCTTGTGAGATTACCCCACACCTCAGTGCATGGGCGATGGGAGGGTCTTAGAAAACTGTCCCAGAACTTTGCCAGTGTTCCCCTGCCTCTGCTGGAGTGGACCTGTGTCTGTCTCGCCTGTCCTGCTTGGTTGGCCAACGAACTTATCTCTGCCGCCAGCGTTTTGAGATGGGAAATTTTTTAATAATTCTGCAACAATGGCCCTCTGGTACTGCACCATTTTGATACACCTGTCTGCCTCTGGGACAAGAGATTGAAAGTTATCCTTGTACCGTGGGTCTAAAAGTGTCACTAGCTAGTAATGACTGGTACCCAATATTTTGACAATACGAGGGTCATGGGAAAGGCAGCGCAACATAAAGTCAGCCATGCGTGCCAGAGTGGTAACAGACAAGCATTCCATGTCCTCACTAACAGGACGACTGACCAAGGTGTCCTCCTCCTCCCTGTCCTCAGGCCATCCACGATGAACAGACGGTATGACAGTTGTGGTTTTAGTCCCGTCTATAGTGCAAGAAAGTAGCTCCTGTTCTTCCTCCTCCTCATTGCCAACCAATCCATGTTGGGATGACACGAGGCTGGACTGTGTGTAATCACCCTCTATGGTTCCTTGATCCATATCCTCGTGCTCCACCTGCAATGCCTTCTCTTTCATTGTGAGAAGAGAGCTTTTCAGAATGCAGATGAGCGGGATGGTGATGCTAATTATGGCGTCATAGCCGCTCACCATCTTGGTGGACTCCTCAAAGTTTTGGAGGATGCTACATATGTCTGACATCCATGTCCACTCCTGAGGTCTTATGTGTGGAGTCAAACCTGAAAAACGACGGCCTTGTTGATGCTGGTATTCAACAACTGCCGGCTTGTGCTCACAAATCCTTTCTAACATATGCAGTGTAGAGTTCCTACGTGTGGGGACATCACACACCAGTCGGTGAGCCGGAATCTGCAAATCGCTGCTGAAGCACGGCAAGGGCGGCTGAAGCTGTTGCTGACTTTCTAAAATGTGCACACAGGCGGCGTACTTTAACCAGCAGATCCGGATAGCTTTTTAGAAAACGTTGAACAACAAGGTTCAGCACATGGGCCAGGCATGGTACGTCTGTCCGTTCGCCTCGCCTCAAATCCGTCACCAGGTTCCTGCCATTGCCACACACAACCATGCCTGGCTGGACAATCAGCGGGGTCAGTCACACATCTGCTTGCTCTTTCAGAGCTGTCAACAACAACTGCATTATTTGCAGTATATTTTTTACTTTTTAGTTATATTTGTGTTTTTTGCTTTTTGTTTTCTCTGGTTAATGGTCATGTGTTAATATGCACTTACATTGTGCATACACATTAACTTACTTTTCTCAGTTCAGATTTGTTTTTTATTCATTTCATTGTGCATTCAGTGCATATATGGGTGTGACCGCCCTCTTTCTGAGCTGGGAAAGCCATCCAGTCTGGCCTAAGCTGTTACTAGTGGTTCAGTCGCTCGACCCTTATTCACATTCACGCCACTTGGCAAGTGAAATGGTTTTAAATACTAGAGTAGGGACTGTCCCACAAGGGTTGCCGTGACGTGGCGGGATGGCTTGTACATTATTTTGATCAAAATTATGTTTACTAAACACCCTTATTATTATCATTACCTTTATGCATTATTTGCAGTATATTTTTAACTTTTTAGTTATATTTGTGTTTTTTGCTTTTTGTTTTCTCTGGTTAATGGTCATGTGTTAATATGCACTTACATTGTGCATACACATTAACTTACTTTTCTCAGTTCAGATTTGTTTTTTATTCATTTTATTGTGCATTCAGTGCATATATGGGTGTGACCGCCCTCTTTCTGAGCTGGGAAAGCCATCCAGTCTGGCCTAAGCTGTTACTAGTGGTTCAGTCGCTCGACCCTTATTCACATTCACGCCACTTGGCAAGTGAAAAGGTTTTAAATACTAGAGTAGGGACTGTCCCACAAGGGTTGCCGTGACGTGGCGGGATGGCTTGTACATTATTTTGATCAAAATTATGTTTACTAAATACCCTTATTATTATCATTACCTTTATGCATTATTTGCAGTATATTTTTTACTTTTTAGTTATATTTGTGTTTTTTGCTTTTTGTTTTCTTCAGCATTGTGCGGTTTGTCACCTAAGCAAATTAGCTTCAGCATAGCCTGTTGCCACTTTGCTTTGGCAGTGCTTCCAGCTTGAGAATGATGTGCTCATTTCAGACATGGAGGCTGAAGAGGAGGAGGAAGAGGAGGTGCAAGAGCTGTACACAGTGGGGGCAACCCTGATTGACATAGGGCCCGCAATCCTTGGCGTCGGGAGGATGTGTTCCATCCCAAGGTCTGACTGGGTCCCGGCTTCCACTATATTAACCCAGTGTGTCATCAGCGAGATGTAACGTCCCTGGCCACAAGCGCTTGTCCACGTATCCGTGGTTAGGTGTACTTTCCCAGTAATTGCATTGTTGAGGGCACGGGTAATGTTGTGGGACACGTGCTTGTGTAATGCTGAGATGGCACAGAGGGAGAAATAGTGGCGGCTGGGGACAGAGTACTTTGCGACGGCCGCCGCCATCAGGTTGCGGAAAGCTTCCGTCTCCACGAGCCTGAACAGCAACATTTCGACCGCAAGCAGACGAGAAATATCAGAATTGAGTATTGTGGCCTGTGGGGCATTGGCTGCGTATTTCCGCTTACGTTCCAATGACTGGGGTATGGACAACTGAAGGCTGCGCTGGGACAAGGACATGCTTGATGATGGTGCTATTTGACTGTGGGCAACGGCAGGTGCAGGGCAGGAGACATCTTCGCATGCACCGTGGACAGAGTATTGGCTTGCATGCACAACACTGGAAGAAGCTGTGGTGTCACCTGCAGACACTGTTCCTGCAGCATGGGGTTGGGCCCAAAAAGCCGGCTGCTTTGCTGCCATGTGCCTGATCATGCTCTTGGTGGTAAGGCTGGTAGTTTTGTTACCCCTGCTGATGCTGGCATGACAAGTGTTGCAAATGGCCTGTTTGGAGTTATCAGCAGAGTCTTTAAAAAATAACCAGATTCGGGAAGAACTAACAGTTGGACTGGCAACGTCCCTCAGGTTGGTGTTACAGGGAACGGTTGCACGCCTTCTGTCTGCAGCCACCACATTACTTCTTCCTGCCTGAATTGGTGCCACGCCTACCTCCCCCTGTGTGCTGCTGTCGTCACTCTGCATGTCCTCCTGACAGGTTGGGTCTGTTACTACATCATCCACCACCTCATCTTCCACTTCCCCACCCTGGTCCTCCTCCCGACTTTCCGGCAATTGTGTCTCATCATCATCCATCTCTTGTGACGTGGCTGCTCAAAGATTTGTGCATCGCTACATGGAATATCATCTTGACCCGTTTCAAGTGGACCGGGCAAGAGGCATGAATATCCAAGTGGAAAACTGAACAGCTCTTCGGAGTGTCCAAGTGTGGGATCAGTTGTCTCAGGGCACTCAGCATGGTGGGAGGAAGGAAGATCAGGGTAAAGAATATGCGGCCCAGAAACACGGCTAATGTGGCTTGACCGTGTTGAAGACAGGGTGCTGGTGGATAAGTAACTGGAAGTGTTATCTGCTATCCAACCAACAACCTTTTCACACTGCTCGGGCTTCAATAGTGCTGTCTTGCCGCGGTCCCCTAGGACTTCGGACACTAAGGTCCAGCGAGAAGATGTGGTTGTTTTTGGTGGGCCAATTTCAGCTTGCCCACGGCCTCAGCCTGCACCATCACGACCACTTCCCTTGCCACGTGCCTTGGCCATTGTAAACGGACTAGAATATTATACACGTTCACTACAAAAGGGTGATTTGGGAGGCAACTTGTATGCGATACGTGTGCTGGAAAAACAAAATTTTACCTATCTGGACTTTAGGTAAAAATGTGTTTTGCCTTATCAGATTTAATAAGTACGTTAACAGACTGCAAACCAAACACAATGTGTGTAGGCTTAAAATGGCCAAATTTTTGACAATGATAAATGAGACCAGTTGGGGAGATACCACGACGACAAATGTGTGGCCTGATTTTTTTTTATTTTGGGGCTAACTAGTGCTGTATATAAGTACTGTGAAACCTAGGACAAGCAATGGAAAACTGGCCTAAAATGGCCAAACTTTGAGCATGCACAGATATGAGCTGGCACAGAGATACCACTACGACAAATGTGTGTTTTTTTTTCTTTTTTTTTTTTGCCAACTACTGCTGTATATAAGTACAGTGACACCCAGGACAAAAAAAGAAAAGCGCTGTAAACTGGCCAAACTTTCAGCACGCACAGATATGAACTGGCATGGAGATACCACTACGACAAATGTGTGGCCTGTATTTTTTTTTATTTTTTTGCTAAATACTGCTGTATATAAAAGTACAGTGACGCCCAGGGAAAAAAAAGAAACCACCGTAAACTGGCCAAACTTTCAGCACGTAGATATGAACTGGCATGGAGATACCACTATGACGAATGTGTGTCCTGTATTTTTTGGGGGGGCTAAATAGTGTGGTATATAAGTACAGTGCCAGACAGCAAAAAAAAAAAAAAAAATTGATATAGGGCTAAAAAGACCAAAATTTTTAGCAAACGGATGGATGAGGCGTGTCACAGATATACCACACTGTAAAATATGTGGCCTGTATGTTTTTTTTTTTTTTGGCGGGGGGTCAGCAAAATAGTGTCAAGAAATTGTGCAGGACACAAAAAAAAAAATCTACTCAACCGTACCAGATAAAAATTAAATATTTCTCTGTGCACTCAAAAGAGATGTTTGGGACCCCTTTAAAATTGCTGGATTTTCACACTGTGCTAGGAAAAGGATTTGGCTGTATTGTGCACTGTCAAAAAGCAAATGGAGGAAAAGAAAAAAAGGGCTCTGGATTGCTTTACAATAAAACAAGCTCTATTAGCCCTGGCCAAAAAAAGTTTCAAAGTCAATTACACCTGGGGCTTGGTATATACGGCTAATCTATCCTAAAGGTAGCAGCAGCACCAGAACACAGGAAGGGAATGGGCTCTCTTGATGTATGCAATGATGTATATACACACATACAGTGCCTGCAGGCCTTGCACGGATGTGTACAGAGCGACGTACAATCCCCCTCCAACCTAACACTGGAACCTATATACTCCGGAATTAGTCCTTAGAAGGACTGTTGGTTCATCTGGATTTGAGTAGTTTACAATGGTAGACCACACACACACACACACACACTCTATCTCGGCAGCAACTCTCCCTACACTAAATCCGGAGCTGAATGCGCCGAGCAGGGCGAAGTCCGGTCTCTTATACCCCTGATGATGCTGTCCAGCCAGCCAATCACGGCACGACCACAACAAAGATGGCTGCGGCGTTTCATTGCCTGGCAGATAATCCCTGCATCGTGATTGGGTCTGTAAAGTCTGCCAAAAAAGCTGGGTGGAGACCCGAGTTGTCGCTGAGTAATCCCAGAAATGCTCGGTGTTTGCCGAGTACCGTGATACTCGGGCTAGTAACGGCGAGCACGTTCGCTCATCACTAATTAGTGTTAGGTATCGGATTCCTGACACTGCACAGCAGGAATCCAAAGCCAGACATCCAGCGGTCTCCCATTCCGCTCCGACCGCTCAGGGACCTGTTCAGCAATCACGGCGAGCCAGGCGTCCTGCTCAGACTCGTTCTGTGAGCCTGGATGTTGCTGCCACCTCTGGTGCAGCAATAGTAGCGCAACCTGCTCTGCAGGGAACCGCTCCAGAGGCTAAGTCCTCATGCCGTGTTACTGGGCATGCCCGCAAGGTGACCTCTCAGTGGAGAGCAGGGGTCACATGTTCAGGTCCTGTGTCGGATCTGATTGGTCCTTCCCAGAGTACTGGAAGGTCCCGGAAGCGCATGGCTATAAAAAGTCCGCATGGCGGCTCGGCCATGCGCTAGTGTAGACTAATATTTGCTATGTGTGAAAGGTGATGGATGCATGTGTCTGGTGACTGACTTATTTGAAACCCCTTCCCTCTGATATTATGAATGCTGACAGAGTGTTGGTTTAGTCAGCTCCAGGTTGTGGCAAGCTACGCGCCACTGTGCTTACCGCACCTACACTAGCGTCCGTCGGTGTCCGGTTCTCCGGCACCGTCGCTTAGCGGCTACTATTATCGCCGCACTGCTGTAGCAGCATCTATTGGTGTTCGCGGCTGTGACGCCATATGCCGGCTGGACCTGTGTTGTGAGCAGGCCCAGCGTTTATCCTTTAGCTTACTCCAGGGCATCTCTGTGTCTCTAGCAGAGCCGCTCCTAGTTCCTCGGGTGACGCTAACCCGAGTGCAGTGCTCCGCCTTCTAGCAAGTCTGCTATTGTCCAGCAGCGGTCTTGTCATCTACCGCACGGTGGACCCTGGGCGGCGAACGCACCTCCTATTATTATTTGGTGCGTTCCGCAGTCCCTAACAGTTAGGAAGTAATCTTTTCTCTTTTTTGCTTTCCAGGAGCTCAGATTTTTGTTAGGATAGGTAACAGAACAGAATGATGCTGTTCTGTTTCACCCAACGGAGCATCGGAGAGAATAACCTGTACTTGTCAGCCCGTTTCTTCTCTCGCCAGTATTGCAGGACCGTGTACAGTTAGGTCCATATATATTTGGACAGACACAACATTTTTCGAATTTTGGTTCTGGACATTATCACAATGAATTTTAAACATAACAATTCAGATGCAGTTGAAGTTCAGACTTTCAGCTTTCATTTGAGGGTATCCACATTAAAATTGGATGAAGGGTTTAGGAGTTTCAGCTCCTTAACATGTGCCACCCTGTTTTTAAAGGGACCAAAAGTAATTGGACAATTGACTCCAAGGCTATTTCATGGACAGGTGTGAGCAATCCCTTCATTATGTCATTCTCAATTAAGCAGATAAAAGGCCTGGAGTTGATTTGAGGTGTGGTGCTTGCATTTGGTAGGTTTTGCTGTGAAGGAAACATTCGGTCAAAGGAGCTCTCCATGCAGGTGAAACAAGCCATCCTTAAGCTGCAAAAACAGAAAAAACCCATCCGAGAAATTGCTACAACATTAGGAGTGGCAAAATCTACAGTTTGGTACATCCTGAAAAAGAAAGCAAGCACTGGTGAGCTCATCAATGCAAAAAGACCTGGGTGCCCACAGAAGACAACAGTGGTGGACAATCGCAGAATAATCTCCATGGTGAAGAGAAACCCCTTCACAACAGCCAACCAAGTGACCAACACTCTCCAGGAGGTAGGCGTATCAATATCCAAATCTACCATAAAGAGAAGACTGCAAGAAAGTAAATACAGAGGGTTCACTGCACGGTGCAAGCCACTCATAAGCATCAAGAATCAAAAGGCTAGACTGGACTTTGCTAAGAAACATCTAAAAAAAGCCAGCACAGTTCTGGAAGAACATTCTTTGGACAGATGAAACCAAGATCAACCTCTACCAGAATGATGGAAAGAGAAAAATATGGCGAAGGCGTGGTACAGCTCATGATCCAAAGCATACCACATCATCTGTAAAACACGGCGGAGGCAGTGTGATGGCTTGGGCATGCATGGCTGCCAGTGGCACTGGGTCACTAGTGTTTATTGATGATGTGACACAGGACAGAAGCAGCCGAATGAATTCTGAGGTATTCAGAGCCATACTGTGTGCTCAGATCCAGCCAAATGCAGCCAAAATGATTGGTCGTCGTTTCATAATATAGATGGACAATGACTCAAAACATAAAGCCAAAGCAACCCAGGAGTTTATTAAAGCAAAGAAGTGGAATATTCTTGAATGGCCAAGTCAGTCACCTGATCTCAACCCAACTGCGCATGCATTTCACTTGTTAAAGACAAAACTTCAGACAGGCCCACAAACAAACAGCAACTGAAAACCACCGCAGTGAAGGCCTGGCAGAGCATCAAGAAGGAGGAAACACAGCGTCTGGTGATGTCCATGAGTTCAAGACTTCAGGCAGTCATTGCCAACAAAGGGTTTTCAACCAAGTACTAGAAATGAACATTTTATTTAATCTGTCCAATTACTTTTGGTCCCTTTAAAAACAGTGTGGCACATGTTAAGGAGCTGAAACTCCTAAACCCTTCATCCAATTTTAATGTGGATACCCTCAAATGAAAGCTGAAAGTCTGAACTTCAACTGCATCTGAATTGTTTTGTTTAAAATTCATTGTGGTAAAGTCTAGAACCAAAATTACAAAAATGTTGTCTGTCCAAATATATATGGACCTAGCTGTACCTTGATGCAGTAGGTGATCAGGTACCTCGGGCGGTGGTACTTTTGCCTTTGGCTATTGCAAACCCACCCTCAATACAGAGAGGAAAAAAGGAGCCTGGACATTCTGATGCTTAGCAACAGTATCAAGTATCTTGAGGACAATAATTAGGTCCCTTGATAAGGCCCTGCATTGTGCTGATACCATTTAATTAAATTGGTGTTGCAGCGTTTTTGGGTGTTCTTGGTGTCTGGGTCCTGGCCAGGCACTCAATGTCATCTGACCCCTTGATCAAGGAGTTGAGTCATATACCAGTCTCTCAGTTTTCGGGGCAGCTTTTGGGGTTTACTGATGGGGCTGAGAATTTAGTCGAGCCCCGAATTTTGTCGCCTAGCCAAATCCAGGTAGGTCACACCCCTTCTCCCATCGGCCTATCAGCGTGGTCAATGAACCCCGGCCCACCAACCAATGCGAGTGGTTGACGACATTCCACCACTGGCCAATCCCAATGTACAGGGAACTCCCACTCGTCGGCCAAGAAATGCGGCTGGTGGCAGATATATAATCCATGGTTCCTGTGTCCCCCAATGAAGCAAGCGAAAAATATAATTTGACCAACTTTTTTTTAATAAAACAAATAGAAACGACACTATATTCACCTTCCCCAAGTCCACCTGTGAGTCTCTGCCGCAGCTCCCAGTGACTGGCATTGGCTGCAGCACTTATGTCACATCGACATAGCAGAAGCTAGTAGGAGAGCTCAGCGGCTCAGAGCTTAACATTTCATCCACACTGGAATGCACTCACCGATTGGCTACTGCGCTGTTAAGGTGATGTCAGCGCCGAAGCCATTGCCACTTATCGGGAGCAGCGGTGGAGACTTGATGGTGGACCCAGAGGAAGGTGAGTAGTACAGCATTTTTTTTTGTTTTTTTTGTTTTTAAATGCAGCTAAAGAGGAATTATATTTGGAAAGAGAACAACCCCTTTAAGTCTGCATAACGCTCTCCACAAGAAGAAACTTTCCCTCTTAACCCCCAAGGGTGGTGTGCATGTTAATGACCAGGCCAATTTTTACAATTCTGACCACTGTCCCTTTATGAGGTATTAACTCTGGAATGCTTCCATGGATCCCGGTGATTCTGACATTGTTTTCTCGTGACATATTGTACTTCATGTTAGTGGTAAAATTTCATTCATATAACTTGCGCTTATTTGTGAAAAAAACGGAAATTTGGCAAAAATTGTGCAATTTTCCAACTTTGAATTTTTATGCCCTTAAATAACAGAGATATGGCACACAAAAAACTTAACCCCTTAGTGACGGAGCCAAATTTTTGAAATTTGACCAGTGTCCCTTTATGTGGTAATAACTCTGGAACGCTTCAACAAATCCCAATGATTTTGAGACTTTTTTTTCGTGACACATTGTACTTTATGATAACGGTAAATGTATGTCAATATGTTTTGTTTTTATTTATAAAAAATATCAGAAATTTGAGAAAAATGTTAAAAAATTAACAATTTTCAAACTTTGAATGCTTATCCCTTTAATCCATATTGTCATACCACACAAAAACATTCATAAATAACATTTTCCACATGTCTGCTTTACATCAGCACCATTTGTAAAATGTTCCTTTATTTTGTTAGCATTTTAGCAGGTTTAAAAATGTAGCGGTAATTTTTCATTTTATCAAGGAAATTTACAAAATTATTTTTTTTAGGGACCTATGCAGGTTTGAAGTGACTTTGGGGGTCCTATATATTGGAAAACCCCCAAAAGTGATAACATTTTAAAAACCGCACCCCCTGACATATTGAAAACTGCTGTCAGGTAGTTTATTAACCCTTCAGGTCATTTTCAGGAATTAATGCAAAGTGGTATGACAGAAATGAAAAAGTGTATTTTTACCACCTAAATGCCGCTAACTTCTGAACAGGTTACAATGGCCGTCAGGCTTTAAGGCCGCTATTTGGCCGTGAATTGCCATGGCAAACATCAGGGCCACACAATCATGATCTCAGGGTGCCGATTGGGATAAAGAGGAAGCCCCCACACTCTGTTAACGATTTATATGATGTTGTCACTATTAACAGCAGCATCTAAGGGGTTAACATGATTTGGACTGTGCAAACACTGATCGTGGCTGATACAGCAAGTTGTCTTCTATAGTGTACAGCCGCCAACTGCTGGATTGTCACCTGTATGGGGATGCTATTCTCTTATATCTCACGTCAGTTAAAAGACGTATTGGTGGTCATTA
Organism: Dendrobates tinctorius; assembly: GCF_039654945.1. Classification (NCBI taxonomy): domain Eukaryota; kingdom Metazoa; phylum Chordata; class Amphibia; order Anura; family Dendrobatidae; genus Dendrobates; species Dendrobates tinctorius. Next base: position 38,920,406 of record NW_027361675.1, read on the forward strand.
AGGGGTTAATAAGTAACATTTCAAACATGTTTACTTTACATCAGCACAATTTGGGAACCAAATTTTTTTTTTTGTTAGGAAGTTATAAGGGTTAAAAGTTGACCAGTGATTTCTCATTTTTACAAACCATTTTATTTTTAGGGACCATATCACATTTGAAGTCACTTTGAGGGGTCTATATCATAGAAAATATCCAAAAGTGACACCACTGTAAAAACTGCACCCCTCAAGGTGCTCAAATCCACATTCAAGAAGTTCATTAACCCTTCAGGTGCTTCACAGGAATTTTTTAAATGTTTAAAAAAATAAATAAACATTTAACTTTTTTCACAAAAAAATTACTTCAGGTCCAATTTTTTATATTTTACCAAGGGTAACAGGACAAATTGGACTGCAAAAGTTATTGTACAATTTGTCCCGAGTACGCTGATACCTAATATGTGGGGGGGACCACTGTTTCGGTGCATGGCAAAGCTCGGAAGGGAAGGAGCGCCGTTTGACTTTTTCAACGCAAAATTGGCTGAAATTGAGATCGGACGCCATGTCGCATTTGGAGAGCCCCTGATGTGCCTAAACAGTGGAAACCCCCTAATTCTAACTCCAACCCTAACCCCAACACACCCCTAACCCTAATCCCTACGCTAATCCTAACACACCCCTAACCTTAGCCTTAACCCCAACACACCCCTAACCCTAGCCTTAACCCCAACACACCCCTAACCCTAGCCTTAACCCCAACACACCCCTAAATCCTAGCCCTAACCCTAACACACCCCTAACCCCAATCCCAACCCTGCCCTAACTCTAAAGGGAAAATTGAAATAAATAATTTTATTAATGTTATTTTTCCCTAACTAAGGCGATGATAAAGGGAGTTTGATGTACTATTTATAGCGGGTTTTTATGTTTGGCAGCTGTCACACGCTAAAAGACGCTTTTTATTGTAAAAATAGTTTTTGCATCACCACATTTTGAGACCTATCATTTTTCCATATTTTGACCCACAGAGTCATGTGAGGTCTTATTTTTTGCAGGACGAGTGGACGTTTTTATTGGTACCATTTTTGGGCACGTGACGGGATAGTACATCATATGGCAGAAAGGGGTTAAACATGTTAAGGAATTTGCTCCTCAGACTTTGAGGTCTGGTCCATGTTTGTGATTCCCCCTCTATCTGTGGACAATAAAACTTTCATTCTGCATATATATGATCTGCTCCAATATTTACCGTACGTTTTGGACTATAAGATGCAATTTTTCCTCCAAATATTTGGAGGAAAAGAAGGGGGTGCGTCTTAAAGTCCGGATTTACCTGCTGCGGATGGGGGGTGAGGGAGCGGCAGAGCAGAGGGTCACAGGAGGCAGGAGCTGGCTAACCTCTGTGCCCATTGTTAAAGAGAAATGAATATTCACTGCCCCCCACGCCATAATCCCTCTCACCTCTATGCACTGAAGCCAGTGCCGAGAGGCGGGAGGGACTATGGCCATGGAAAACAGTGAATATTAGTTTTTGTGTAAATCATGTTTATTGAATTAACAACATTAAAATAAAACATTGCTTTCAACAATATCATGTCTGGTTCTTGAATGAAAAACAAATTGCATGTTAATTCCATTGTTGCGTACTTAACACCAAAATTATCTTCTAATTGGGATAACAACTATTAATACCATTCAGTCCAGAAAATTGTCATACACAAAACAACCTCTGTGTTGTGTATTCTCATGAAAATCAAAATAGAGGTTTGATGAACAACATTAAAATTACAGGAAAAAAAAATTAAAAAAGTCAGAGGGAAGAAAAGAAAAAGGAAAGAGAGGGGGAGAGAAAAAAAGGGGGAAGTAGAGGTAAGGAGAAAGTTATAAGTAGAGGATCAAGTAATCCAGACCCCCCCTCGAGCACTTTTGTGTCCTCCGTCCCATACGGAGGAGATAATAAGTTGGTCAAGACCATTTTAAGCCAAAGACAAACAGGTCAAACCAAGTGAACAAGATCTAACGTGTACAGAATATTTCTGATGCTATCCTATATATGAATCAAGGTCCCGATAGCCAGATATCTAATTCCGGGGTTTCCCTGAATGCTTTAACCCTGAAATCCTTTCTGGCGGACGAAAAAAATTCTCCCTCTCCCTCCATCCCTCCCTCCCCCCCCTCCCCCTCCCTCCCTCCCGCTCCCCCCCTCCCCCTTGTATGTCACCTCCCCCACAATAAGCTTACCAAACATTATTTCAGAGCTACATGAATTTGGCCTATTAAGAAATTTTAAAATTAACTCACATAAATCTGAGATTCCGAATATATCATTACAACCCTCCGTGGTGGAAAAGTTGTGCATCTCCTTCCCCTTTAAATGGCATTCTGAATCCATCACCTATTTTGGAATCAAAATAACACCTAGAGTGTCCAGGCTATATGACACCAATTTCAAGCCTGCCTTACATAAAGCAGAATCGGGCCTAGAAAAATGGCACAAACTCCCGTTATCATGGTTTGGTAGAGCCAATGTAATTAAAATGGACTTAATGCTCTCCCCACTTTCTCCTTGCACAGTCATTGCTAGGAACCATGTGTACATGGCGAGGCCTATGCAGGAAGGAAGAGGGGAGAGCACTTTATCGGCGCACACTGGAGCGGAAGTTAAAAAAAAGCCGGATTACTTACCGGTAATGCTCTTTTAATGAGTCCACGACAGCACCAACTTGGAGAGAGGGATCCGCCAATAGGAACAGGAAACCTACAGAGATAAAAGAGGGCGGTCCGCCTCTCCCCCTCAGTTGGATTTCAGAGTACCAGGAGGACCGCCAATTATTAGGCCATTATATTATCCAGTATTCAATTTTCATCAATTTTACCACTAGGAAAGGCGTATATACATTGTTAACTTCTAGGGAGGGTTAGTGAACGGGTGCTGTCGTGGACTCATTAAAAGAGCATTACCGGTAATTAATCTAGCTTTTTACTCTTCGCCACGACAGCACCCACTTGGAGAGACCTTCACCTGGGAGGGACCACCGTGCAGAGGACCGCTCTACCAAAGGCTAGGTCAGATGAGCATGATAAATCAAGCCTATAGTGGTTATAAAAGGTAGAGGGTGTAGACCAAGTTGCAGCCTTACATATAGACTCGATTGCGACGTCTCCCCTCTCTGCCCATGAGGAAGCCATAGCTCTGGCGGAATGTGCTCTGATACCCTCCGGAGGATTTTCATTGCTCTCGGAGTATGCCAGCCCAATCGCGTCTCTGATCCACCGAGACAGAGTACCCCTTGTGACTTCATATCCCTTCTTTTGGCCCTGGAAGGAAACAAATAGAGCCCTACTCTTCCTCCAGCTGCTAGACCTCTCGATGTATTGTAATACAGCTCTTCTAACGTCTAGTGTATGGAACTTTTTTTCCTCTGGAGTAGAAGGGTTTCTAAAAAATGAAGGGAGGTGGATCTCTTGTGATCTATGAAACTTCCCTGCTACCTTCGGTAAGTATGAGGGGTCTGGTTTTAATATTAGCTGATCCTGGAATGTCAACAGAAAAGGGGGGTTCTATTGAAAGTGCTTTTATGACGCTAACTCTTCTGGCTGAGGTTAGTGCAACTACCAGTACTGTTTTGAAGGATAGGTGTTTAAGGGATATTGAATCTAAAGGTTCAAAAGGAGGACGTGTTAGAGCCTCCAGTACCAGGTTTAAGTCCCAAGGAGGAACTCTAGGTATGTGCACCGGCTCGCTCCGCTCACAGGCCGAGATGAATCTGCCTATCCATCTATTGCCTGTCACGTTATAACTATAGAGGGCCCCTAGAGCCGACACCTGGACTTTTAGTGTGTTAACAGATAGCCCTAATTCCTTCCCTTTCTGTAGGAACTCTAGGATCGCTGTTATCGGAATTTCTCCGGAATCAGGGGCTGTGTGGGACTATACCCTGGGGTAAATTTTTGTCGTTGCCACTTTTCGACTTTGTAGGAGTGTATTGACTAATCTCTCCAAGAATCCTCTTGATCTCAACATTTCCCTTTCAAGTTCCAAGCCGTCAAGTGGAGATTGTCCACTTGAGGATGGAAGAATGGCCCCTGTGAGAGGAGCCTGGGGGTTGAAGGAAGCACCCACGGGTCACTGACATTGCTTGCAGGCATGAAAACCATGGCCTCCTGGGCCAGAATGGTGCTATTAAGATTATTCGTGCTTCCTCTGCTCTGATTTTCCTGATCACCTGCGGTAGTAGTATGATTGGTATGCCAGTTTGAATCGCCACGGGGCCTGGAGGGCATCCATAATTTCTGGATTGTCTGTCATATTTAGAGAGGCGAACCTTCGCACCTGCCTGTTTTCTCTGGTGGCGAAGAGATCTATTTGGGGAAGATCCCATAGAGACATGATGCGTGTGAATATCCCCCGGCTTAGACACCACTCTCCTTGTCGCAGTGTATGGCGGCTTAGAAAATCTGCTTCCAAATTGTCTCTTCCCCTTATGTGGAGGGCGGAGAGAGACAAAAAATGTTTTTCGGCTAGGGATAAAATCCTTCTTGCGGAAGACATTAAGGTGACTGATCGAGTCCCCCCTTGTCTGTTCAGATATGCAACTACTGTGGTGTTGTCCGAAAGGATTCTCACGTTTTCCCCTTGTAACTGTGGAAGAAAATGACATAATGCATGACAGACTGCCTTTAGTTCTTTTAAATTTGATGAATCCTGATCTTCGCCTATATCCCATAGGCCTTGGGCAAAAATATTCCCCATATGGGCTCCCCATCCTGTGGGGCTAGCGTCCGTGATAATTATACGGGAGGGTGTTATAACCCAAGGTACTCCTCCCGCTAGGTCATCATCCCTTAGCCACCATGCGAGGGAGGTTAGGACCTCCTGGGATAGCGTGATTTTCTTTGTCAGATTCCCCCGGTCACGGGATTCCTCTAAGAGAATTTGGTGTTGTAGTTCCCTCGTGTGGAACTGGGCCCACCGAACTGCCGGGATGCAGGAAGTAAGGGATCCCAGGAGGGACATTGCTTCCCTTAAAGATATGTGTGGCCCATCTATTGCTATCCTAACCTTCTTTTTAATTGCTGAAATTTTTACTTGTGACAGCAGACATTTTTGGTATATGGAGTCTAGCTCGAGACCCAGGAAGGAAGGAAGGAACGGACTGCGGCTCGATTCTAGACTTCTTGAAGTTTATTATCCACCCTAGAGCCTGTAGGGACAAGATTGTATCAGCAACTCGCTCATTACATTACCGAATTGAATTCCCTACTATCAAAAAATCATCCAGATAGGGTACTATTAGTGTGTCCTTCTGGCGTAAAAAAGCCATCACTTCCAGCATCACCTTTGTAAAAACTCGTGGTGCGATGGAAATGCCGAATGGCATGGCTGTGAACTGGAGATGCTGTATCTTGCCATCGAGGAGGACTGCCACTCTGAGGTATCTCTGATATCTGCAATGGATGGGAATATGATAAGCATCCTTCAGATCCAAGCCTGCCATCATACAATTGGGGAAGAGGAGCTTAATCGTGGATCTTATGGATTCCATCTTAAATTTATGATTTATTATAAATGAATTTAATTTCTTCAAGTTGATTATCGTCCGGAATGATCCGTCTGGTTTAGGTATCAGAAAGAGAGGGGAGTAAAATCCTCTCCCTTCCTGTCCTTTAGGCACATGGACCAAAACTTTTTTGTCCAGTAGGTTCCAAATCTCAGCCTCCAGGGCCTGCTGTTGGATTGGTGAGCTGAAAGATGTTATGATTAATGAATTATGGGGTACATGATGGAATTCTATCTTTAACCCTTCTTTAATAATGCCCAGAACCCAAGGGCTAGCCGTAATTTTCTCCCATTCTCGAAAAAATTTTTTTAGCCTCCCTCCTACTGGAGGGACTGGCTCCTCAGTTCCTGTCCCTGCGGAAGGAGGATCCTCTAAACATGGCACCTTTGCCCTTTCCTTCTTTTGTGGCCCAGCGGTTTTGATTTTCTGCTGGTCTTCCCCGGCCAAATGGTCTTCTCCTAAACGCCCTCCTATAAAATGGGAGAGGAGGGTTAGGGAATCCTTTTTTCCTTTCTTTTGCCTTCGTAAGGATTTCATCTAAGGCTTTCCCAAATAAGAACTCACCCTCGCAAGGAATGGTACAAAGCTTTGCTTTGGATTGGGTGTCACCTCTCCAGCTTTTAAGCCATAGGCTACGTCTGGCGTTATTAGCCAACCCTGCTGTTCTGGCTGCCATGCGGAAGGAATCAGCAGAAGCATCTGCTATATATGCTGCTGCGCCACGGATTAGTGGTATGGCGGCTCGTAGCTTGTCTCTGGAGATCTTCTGGTCTATTTGCTGGTCTAGTTGATCGATCCAGACCAGCATAGAGCGAGCTGTGCACGTACTAGCTATTGCCGGTTTAAACGTGCCGGTAGCTGCCTCCCATGCCCTCTTTAATGAGGCATCAGCTTTGCGGTCAAGAGGGTCTTTTAGAACCCCTGTGTCCTCCACTGGTAAGATCGTTTGCTTTGAGGCGGAGTCCACTGCCGCGTCTACCTTCGGGACCTTAACCCATGTCGACAACTCTTCGTCGCTAAAGGGGTACCTTCTCTTTGAGGTTGAGGGAAGATACCCTCTCTGGTCCTGTCTCTCCCATTCCTTCTTAACCAGAGCTTTTATCGCTGGTATAACTGGAAAAACTCTCCTCTTTCTGTCTGTCAGACCTGCAAACATAATTTCTTGTGTCGTTTGCGGCTCCTTTGTGTCTGTGCATCCCATTGTATTCCTCACGGATTTAACTAAATTGTCCATATGATCTAAAGGAAAACAGCAACGGCCCTCCATATCTGAGGAGGATGCTGATGTGGATGCATTGGAACTATCCGAGGCTACTTCGCCCTCATCGGTGTCAACGGCCCCTGCTGGCTTATTAGTTTCGATATTAGTAGGCCTGCTAGACTGGTTTAAGGCCTGTAGTTCTTCCCTAATTATAGCCCTTATATCTGCGGCTGATGTTGATGCCTGTTTTGCCGTTTCGTTAATACATCTTTTGCACAGCCTTTTTGTGTAAGAGTCTGGTAGCGGACGTGTACACAGGGCACATTCTTTATTTTTTGATTTTTCCTTCCTCTTAGTCTGAGATAGAGACCTAATGACGAAGGGGAGAGGGAGAGAGAGAGAGAGAGAGACACATTTTATCAGCTTGATAGGCAGAGCGTCGTCCACTCACCCAGAGAAGCTGTAGGTACCGGCTCAGGAGGCTGAGAAGGAGGCTTGTTGGTGTGGCTTCTGTGGCTACGATCCGAGGAACCTCGTCTTGCGTGGTCCTTGGCTGCTGCTGCATCGCCAGCCTGGGGATGCGTGTCCTGCCTTGGTGAAGACATGATTGCACGCCATATCCCTGTGCCCCAGGCCTTTTGTAAGCCCCTTCATACCTGGTACCTCCCCCTCCAGGTGCGCCTATTTGCGGCTCATTAGTATGCGCTTCAGCGCTGACACTAGCTGCCCGCGCTCTGCAGGTTAAATCGCCCGCTTTTTTTTTTTCTTCCTCCTCTGGAGGGGGCGGGGAGCACCTCTATGCCTGCAGTGCCGCCCAGCCGCGCGTGCGCTCTGAGCCGAGGAACCTCTGGTAACCCGGAAGTTCCTCCTTACCACTTCCTGCTGCGCTGCATGTGCGTCCTCCTGGACGCTGAAGCCCTTTAGGAACGCCGAAGGCTGCTGCATTCTCCGGTTCCTGCTCCCCCACATGGACCGGAATGGATCCTCCTGCAATTCCGGTGTCATGTCGCCATCAGAGGAACACCCGGTCGGCGCCACCCGGTACCGGTGTTTCTGCCCGGTCTGTCCATACCAGCCGAGGAGGGAGCCAGACCCCAGCACTCCCCCGTCGCTGCCTCTGGACCGGAACCCCTGCCGTTCTCGCAGACACTGCACAGGCGGTTCCTTGGCCCAGGTAAAACTGTAGCGTATCCTGCTTTTCCCCTTAGGAACTGGAAACCAACTGAGGGGGAGAGGCGGACCGCCCTCTTATCTCTGTAGGTTTCCTGCTCCTATGGGCGGATCCCTCTCTCCAAGTGGGTGCTGTCGTGGCGAAGAGTAAAAAAAAAAACAAACAAAAAAACAAAACAAAACACATAATTGCTATCGATCAAATTATAAAAAGAATTAATCCGATTGGAAAAATCAAAAATGGCAGAATTATGTTTTTTTGGTCGCCACAACATTGCAATAAAATGCAATAACAGGCGATCAAAACATCATATCTACCCCAAAATGGTATCAATAAAAACCATCAGATTAGCACAAAAAAAAATAAGCCTTCACCCAGCCTTCGAAAAATAAATATGCTACAGATCTCAAAATATGGCGCTTATTTTTTTTTTTTTAAACAAACTTTGCATTTTTTTGCCACATAAATGAGAACCTATACATGTCTGGTATCTGCGAACTTGTAAAGAACCTAGAGAGCATAATAAACAAAAAAACACAATTGTGAAATTGCACTTTTCTGCAAGTTCATCACACTTGGACTTTTTTGTTCATAAGTACAACTAGATCCGCAAAAAACAAGCCCTCACACGGCCATGTTGACAGAAAAATAAGAAAATTATGATTTTGGGAAGAAGGGGAGCAAAAACAGAAAATCCCAAGGTTGTGAAGGGGTTATGATTGGCCTGCGCTTTCTCTAGACCTGATTCCCATAGAAAACCCATGGAATGAGCTGAGTCGCAGTGTAGAGGCTCGAAACTCTGTACCCTAGAACCTCAATAACTGGAGGGTCGTCCTTCAAGAACAGTGGGATGCCATGCCTTAGCAGACAATAACTTGACTTATGAACAGCATAAGACATTGCTGTCAATCTGTAATTGATGTACAAGGCCACATGAAAAGCTATTGAGACACTGACATTTTCTGTTGGGGTATACCCACCATTGATCTTGGCTGTTGTTTCAATAAATCGTTTGAGATAAGGAAATCACCATTGCATGCTTCTACTAAAATGCCTTACCTTCATGGTAAAATATCACTGTAGAGTTAAGTTTTTCCTTAAATTTTGCCCGAAAGACAAATATCCCTAACTTTTTGTGAGTAGTGTACATCTTCCTAGAATACTGTAAATAAGACATTAAAAGGTGGTTTAAATTAAGTTTATATTGGGAAAACCTGGAGACAGATTCCTTTTAATTTAAATGTTTGACCAAATATAGCTGGATCCTTTTTAATTTGATAATTTTGTTTGGCCCCCAAATGATGGTATAAAAAACAAAGTTCCCCACCCCTAATCTACTGGTTAGCACAGTACAAATCTAGAATATATCATACAAAAATATTCTAACAAAGTATGCTACCAAACAGTAAGAAAAATAAAGCATCTGCTCACCTCTGAGCCATCTTTTTCTTTTCACCAAAATAAATGTTGGCAGTGACACGATCACACACCTACAAATAAAAAGAAAATACTGATACATTATTTTATTGTTTTTATCTTTTTTTTAATACTGTTTACTTTCTTGTTAAAACTTACAGAGGTATAAAAAGGCAACCTGGCCTAATCATGAGTCATGATGGGTTAGGCCTGTTTCACATATACGTTTTTTGACGTCAGTTGCAATCCGTGAAAATGTCGGAAAACGGATCCGTTTTCGTTTTGACGGATCGGACGAAGTCTGAATTTTAAATGAACCGAACACTGGAAAAGGAAAGAGAGAGATAGCGAGAGAGATTTTCGCCGCTTCCAGGCTGGAATTTCAGTGTTAAAATATTTCCCGGAGCAAGGCTTCTGGGCAGCGAACCTCTTTAAAAGTTATTCTCAAAATAAAATATACAAAAACGAAAATATTTTAAGTTCAATACAAAAGCTAGGCTTTTTATTGGCGAAACGTCCAAATTCAAATGTATTAAAATTACAAATCTTTATTAAGGACACAGATAAAATTGGCAATTTAGTGAATACAAAAGTGACACGAGAAAAACAAGTGGCATGTGGAGGAACAGTGCACCTCAAGAAGATGGTATGCAGTCTGGCTGTGTGAAGAATTATAGATAGAAAACAGTCACAAGGGTATCGAGGGTTAAGAATTAAACAAATGGATAACCAGCAAAGAAATAAAGTAGAGGAAAAATCCCAGGCTGGCACCTGATTGTGTAGCTTCAGGTAAACAAAGGGGGGGTGGGGTATGTCTCTACATCAACACTAGTTGGTGCTGTGATGTTACCATACTGGGAAAAGGTTGCTCTCCAGATCTAGAGTACTTTGCACTCAATTGTAGACCATTTTACTCTCCAAGAGAGTTTTCATCTATGGTTCTGGTTGCAGTATATATTCCCCCTCAAGCATCTGTTAAAGCTGCTATTGGTGAATTAGCTTGCAAAATATCAGAATGGGAGAAAGGATCTCCAGAAGCATTTGTGATCGTAATGGGGGACTTTAACAAAGGAAAACTCAACCTGGATCTCCCCAAATTTACTCAACATATAAACTGCTTCACGAGAGAGAACAATACGCTTGATCACTGCTATACAGTCATAAAAGGGGCCTACAGGGCAGTGAGGAGAGCAGCAGTGGGCTTTTCAGATCATTGTCTAATTCATTTAATTTCAGCCTACAGGCAAAGGTTGAAAACATCCAAACCTACAGTTTATACAAAGAAGACATGGTCTGAGGAGGCAAAATTGCAACTACAAGCATGCTTTGAATGCACGGACTGGGAGGTATTCCAGGAAACATGCTCGGGTCTGGATGAATGGGTTGATGCAGTGTCCTCATATATCCGTTTTTGTGAAGACACGTTTATTCCATCCAAATCTGTCTACTTTCGGGGAAACAACAAGCCGTGGTTTACAAATAAAGTCAGGTTGATCCGTAATAGAAAAGAGGAGGCTTATAAAGCAGGCGATATTACTGAATTCAAGAAACTTAGGAACTCGCTATCTAAAGAGATCAAGTTAGCCAAACACGAGTATGCAAAGATTCTGGAGGAAAGGTTCTCATCAAAAGATACTAGATCTGCATGGAGAGGATTAAGAGAGGTCACCAATTATAAAAGCCACCCCACTATAGTGAACCCCAGCAGAAGTCTGGCAGCAGAGTTAAATGAATTCTACTGCAGGTTTGAGGCAAGCTCTACACACAGCGGCTATTCATCTCTAAGCTCCTCAGTCTGTTCATACAAAGATCATTCATTGTGCAACACCCAAGTAGTGATCTCCGAGGCAGAGGTGATACGCATCCTGAAGGGACTTAAGGTCAAAAAGGCACCTGGCCCTGATGGAATATCTCCAATGTGTCTGAAAGTATGTGCTACCCAGCTTGCCCCTATACTGACAAATATATACAATGTGTCACTGAAAGAGTGCGTTGTACCTCAGTGTTGGAAAAATTCCACAATTATCCCTGTCCCCAAGAAAGTGGGATCCTCTGAGTTGAACGACTATAGACCAGTAGCACTCACATCTGAAGCTATGAAAGTCTTCGAAAGAATTATGATGTCCCACCTGATAAAATTCACGCAGAAGCTATGGGACCCGCTTCAGTTTGCCTATAAGGAGAATCGTTCGGCAAACGACACTGTCAATCTGGCACTGAAGTACATTTTGGATCATACAGATGAACTGCACTCATATGTCCGGATTCTTTTCATGGACTTTAGCTCAGCGTTCAATACCATTGATCCGAATTTACTTCATAAGAAAATGGTAGCTCTTGGAGTCCCTCTCAACTTATGCTTGTGGATTTATAACTTCCTGACAGCCAGGATACAGAGTGTAAAAGTTGGACCATTCACTTCGGACACCTTGGTCACAAACATCGGGGCACCTCAGGGGTGTGTTTTGTCCCCGTTACTGTTTTCTCTCTATACGAATGATTGCATCTCTTCAGCAGACTCAGTAAAATCTTGAAATTTGCCGATGATATGACACTGATTGGTCTCATCAGGGGAAATGCTGAAGACTTGTATCGGAGTGAGGTGGAAAGAATATGTGACTGGTGTAAAGCCAATAATCTTGTACTCAACACTAAAAAAACTGCTGAGATGGTTGTGAATTTTAGGAAAGATCAACATGAGATACTTCCAATCTACATCCATGACGAAGTGGTTCTTAGGGTCACAGAGACCAAATTCCTTGGTGTTATCATCTCTCATGATCTTAAATGGGGGAAAAACGTGGATGCTGTTATAAGAAAAGCACAACAGAGGATGTTCTTCCTGCGTCAGCTGAAAAGATATGGTTTGTCTAAGAATCTGCTGATCTTATTCTTTAATGCTGTCATCAGATCTGTGATTTGTTCCTCTCTGAAAGTCTGGTATGGGGGAGCCACTGCGCATGACAAACTCCGCTTACAAAGGACTTTCAGAACAGCAGAGAGAATTATAGGTTCCCCCCTGCCTAAAATCCAGGATCTTTATGATAAGAGTATTCGATCCCACGCATTGAAAATTTCATCCGATCCCTCTCACCTGGGACACTCCTCATTCCAACTACTCCCTTCAGGACGTCGCTTCAGAGTCCCCAAATGCAGCACCAACCGCCATATGAACAGCTTCTATCCACTCTCTGTTCAACAATTAAATCGTCATGTGTAGACTATATACTGTATCTGTCTTGTTAGATGTTACTTGTTGTATCTGTTGTTATATATTATGTTGCCTCTCTCTTTGCCACAAAGAATTCCTTGTATATATGTAATATGTACTTGGCGATAATAAATTTGATTGATTGATTATATGTATATAAACCTCCAGAATGCCCTTCAGGCCTGACAAATAGTAATAGTCCAAACACATACCAGAGAGAGGGAACACGGACCACCACACGCTGCCAAACCCCAATGCGCATTTCGGATAAAATTCCTTCCTCAGGGAGTGTGTTGCAAAGTTGGAGTGCATGCTATAAATAGAGGGCTGGAAAAATGCAAGGCCAATAGTGCAGGAGAGAACAGACAGCCCCCACCGTCATCGCAGCTGACGCTGACAACTGCACGGGGACCCGTGATGTCAGACGCCAGACCGCAATTAGGAGGAGGCGGAGCAGGAAGCCGTTCTGTCTCGCGCATGCGCGGTATGAAAAAACAAATATCGTGGCCATCTTGGAGAAGGGCAAATATGTGGGAAGATCTCCTAAGAGAACAGGATTACTTATAAAGCGCAGCCTTAATAGAAAATGTAAATAACAGCAACAAGGATATGTCTAGTCAGGGTATCAAATCCCTGAACAGAGTAGTCAAAGCCCATACTAAAAAATAGATGTTTTAAATAACATACAGCGCTTGCGCGGTATAGAAGAACAGATAACGCAGACATGTCACCAAGGGCAGATATAGGGAAGATTCATCCATACATACAGAAATAATGCGCAAGCCAGTGAAACAACAATTAAGGGCTGAAAGAAAAGGGATTTTTCCTCTACTTTATTTCTTTGCTGGTTATCCATTTGTTTAATTCTTAACCCTCGATACCCTTGTGACTGTTTTCTATCTATAATTCTTCACACAGCCAGACTGCATACCATCTTCTTGAGGTGCACTGTTCCTCCACACGCCGCTTGTTTTTCTCGTGTCACTTTTGTATTCACTAAATTGCCAATTTTATCTGTGTCCTTAATAAAGATTTCTAATTTTAATACATTTGAGTTTGGACGTTTCTGCACTGGTTTTTCTTCTGATCGTATTGCATGCTTTCAGTGTGTTCCACACTATGTTACAATGAGCTTGGGTAACCTTTCATCATGTTACCTGTATTTATGATCCTTCACACATGATGTTATTTATTTATAGCTCATTGTGCTGCTTTTTCTGCTGTTTATTGCTATATTTTACTGTGCTATGCACAGAAACCTTGGCTGGCATTGGCATGGATTTTCGAGCCAAAAAAAAATCTTGGCTCTCACAAATGGACCAGGTGTTTGGCAGTAATGTGACTGACATGCAGCTGCCGGGTGATGCAGGCTCTGAAGATAAATTTGCTCTTGTTACAACGCTACTGACTAAAAGGTCTAAGCTATGGTGGAACCGTTCATTTTTAGAAAAATATAAAAATAGTAAAATGATACCAAGGGGTCTCAGGGTTAGGGTGATTCCCTCCTTTCCCATTGAGGACGAAATGTTTATTTCTAAATGGGAGGAGTCATGTAATAATTGCTCTTTTTTTCTATTACAACTCCTGATTGACCATAATACTTCCACCATTAGTGGTTTACATACCTTGATTGACTCTACATTGAGTGAGTTACGGGCGGGGTGTTCGGCGGATAGATTGCAGAAATTTGAAATAGACTTGTGCTCTGCCAGTACCAGCCAGGATCGGTGCTATATTAGCACCGATCCTAGGCTGGAGCCTGATGCAGGCCCAGCAGGAGTTGGCTGGCGCGATCAATTAGATCGGCGATCGCGCCAACCACCATGTGACCGCTCTGTGCCCTGCTGGTGACCTGGGCATGACCTGCCTAGTAATCGGAGCAGTGAGCTTCGATTCTAGGCAGTTGCCATGGTCACCAGGCAGATCAGGGATTGGTGGGATCGATGTAATCATTCGATCCCACCAATGACAGGTCACAGCAGCGATGTGACCGCTCTGTGACCTGCCTCTGACCTGTCTGCAGGGGTCCTCACTCTAGCTGAGGATTCCTGCAGAGAGGTCGGACGCAGCAAGAGCTCCTGTGCTGGGTATTGTGGTGCCACAGCTTGTAGCATCACAATCCCTGCAGAAGAAAGAAGAAGAAGAAAGAAAACTACAATTGTAAGTGTTAATAGATCCCTGATCCCCTGCCCAATCTATCTTCATCCCCCCTCCAACCCCCCTTCACCCCCCTCCACCCCACTTTTGCGCCACCTCCATGCGCAGCCGGCGAGCGTTGATCGGTGACGCACTTCACCGATCAACACTCGTGCTCGCTTTTTTTTCCTTAGCCCCCTTTGCGCCACTTCCGTACACACATCCCACAGCCGCAAAAGTTGGATAAGTGACACACGTCACTTATCCAAGCTTGTGCCTGCCGTTTTTCATTTTTTTCACCCCCCTTTGTGCCACCTAACTACAACCCTAACTGTTGATCCCTGCCCAATCTCTCTTCATCCACCCCAATCCCCCCATCCCCCTTCTCCCTATTTTTACCCCCCTCCACCCCACTTTTGCGCCACCTCCGTGCGCAGCCGCCGAGCGTTGATTGGTGACGCAGTTCACCGATCAACACTTGAGCTCGCTTTTTTTCCTTAGCCCCTCCGTACACACATCCCGCAGCTGCGAAACTTGGATAAGTGACACAGTTCACTTATCAGAGTTTGTGCCTGCCGGTTTCCTTTTTTTTTTTTTTTTAAAACTGGTCTCCTGTAGACGTAGTTGAAATGACGCAGTTTTGGGGCCTGGTCCTCCATATGGGGATACTGAAGAAGCCGGAAATTCGGCAATATTGGAGTGTTGATATTTTATACAACACTCCAGTGTTCCGAATGGTCATGGCCCGGACGCGTTTTGAGGCCATCCACAAGTTTCTGCATTATACTGATAATGCAGAGTGTCTCGCACGAGATGACCCCAACTTTGACCGTCTGTTCAAAGTTCGGCCGGTCATCGAACACTTCAACAAAAAGTTTGCTGAAGTGTACGTGCCCCAAAGGGACATCTGCGTGGATGAGTCCTTGGTTCACTTCAAGGGAGGGCTGCGATTCCGTCAATACCTGCCCAGTAAGAGGGCCAGGTACGGAATCAAACTCTATAAGTTGTGTGAGAGTACCTCAGGGTACACCCACAAGTTTAGAGTTTACGAAGGGAAGGACACCCGGATTGAACCCCCTGAGTGTCCTCCTTTCCTGGGAGTGAGTGGGAAAATTGTGTGGGATTTGGTGCACCCACTGCTGGATAAAGGTTATCACCTCTACACTGATAACTTTTATACCAGCATCCCACTCTACAAATCCCTCTCTGAGCGACGTACCGCAGCCTGCGGTACTGTCCGCAAAAATCAGAGAGGCCTCCTGAAGACGCTACTTGGGCAGATGCTCCGAAAAGGTGAGAGCAGAGCCCAATGTAGCGACCACCTGCTGGTGGTCAAGTACAAGGACAAGAGAGATGTTCATCTCTTGACCATCATACACGGTGATGGCAGTACCCTCTGCACTGTACGGGGTACCTCTACACTGGTCCGCAAACCGACATGTGTAGTGGGGTACAACAAAAACATGGGGGGAGTTGATCTCTCCGATCAACTCCTCCAACCGTACAATGCATTGAGGAAGGCCAAGGTGTGGTACAAAAAGCTGGCCGTGCACATCGTCCAAATGGCAATGCTCAACGCATTCCTGCTGTCACAATGTGCATGCCCCAGCGATACGTCGTACCTTCATTTCCAGGAGGTAGTGGTTAAGGCCATGATGTTTGGCGCTCAGGAAGGAGCGGGCCCCATTACTTCAGGAACTGAAGGTGCTCGTATTGTCCCAGGTCAGCATTTTCCGGGGGTGGTCCCGCGAACCCCAAAAAAAGGTAAGCTGCAAAAAAGGTGTCGAGTGTTACAAAAAAGGAATACGCAGGGACACCACTTATCAATGCGACACCTGCCCCGAAAAACCTGGCCTGTGCATGAAGGATTGCTTCAAATTGTACCACACCTCCATGCACTACTAATTTACATTAGATTAGTTGGGGGCACATCTAGATTTGTTCTTTGGGGGGTCTAGTATCCCAAATGATGTCATATGTGGGTTTTTTTCCTGTTTAGGCACATCAGGGACTCTGCAAATGGAACATGACGCCAGCAGACCATCAAAGTCTGGATTCCAAAACAACACTACTTCCCTTTCGAGCCCCGACGTGTGCCTAAACAGTTTTTTCCCACATGTGGGGTACCAGAGTACCCAGGACAAATTGGACAATGACTTTTGGGGTCCAATTTCTCCTGTTACTCTTGGGAAAATTAAAAATTGGGGACTAAATGATCATTTATGTGGGAACAAAACAGGATTTTATATTTTCACGCCTGGGCATTATAATCTTTAGTGAAACACTTGGGGGTTCAAAGTGGTCACCACACATCTAGATAAGTTCCTTAGGGGGTCTAGTTTCCAAAATGGGGTCACTTATGGGGGGGTTTCTACTGTTTAGGAACATCAAGGGCTCTGCAAATGGAACATGACGCCCGCAGACCATTCCATCAAAGTCTGCTTTCCAAAACGTCATTACTTCCCTTTCGAGCCCCGACGTGTGCCCAAACAGTAGTTTTCTCCCACATGTGGGGTATCAGGGTACTCAGGACAAATTGGACAACAACTTTTGGGGTCCAATTTCTCCTGTTACTCTTGGGAAAATTAAAAATTGGGGACTAAATGATTATTTATGTGGGAACAAAACAGGATTTTATATTTTCACGCCTGGGCATTATAATCTTTAGTGAAACACTTGGGGGTTCAAAGTGGTCACCACACATCTAGATAAGTTCCTTAGGGGGTCTAGTTTCCAAAATGGGGTCACTTGTGGGGGGTTTCCACTGTTTAGGCACATCAGACACTCGTCAAACGCGACATGGCGTCCGATCTCAATTCCTGCCAATTTTAGGTTGAAAAAGTCAAACGGGGCTCCTTCCCTTCTGAGCCCTGCCATGTGCCTAAACAGTGGTTCCCCCCACATATTGGGTATCAGCGTACTCAGGACAAATTTGACAACAACCTTTGGAGTCCAATTTTTCCTGTTACCCTTGGGAAAACAAAATATTGGGGACTAAATGATCATGTTTGTGGAAAAAATATGATTTTTTATTTTCACGCCCGGGCGTTATAAACTTCTGTGAAGCCCTTGGGGTTTCAAAGTGGTC
The DNA here is from genome assembly GCF_039654945.1 of Dendrobates tinctorius. Lineage (NCBI taxonomy): Eukaryota > Metazoa > Chordata > Amphibia > Anura > Dendrobatidae > Dendrobates > Dendrobates tinctorius. Next base: position 38,938,169 of record NW_027361675.1, read on the forward strand.
ACCACACATCTAGAGAAGTTCCTTAGGGGGTCTAGTTTCCAAAATGGGGTCACTTGTGGGGGGTTTCCACTGTTTAGGCACATCAGACACTCGTCAAACGCGACATGGCGTCCGATCTCAATTCCAGCCAATTTTAGGTTGAAAAAGTCAAACGGGGCTCCTTCCCTTCTGAGCCCTGCCATGTGCCCAAACAGTGGTTCCCCCCCCATATATTGGGTATCAGCGTACTCAGGACAAATTTGACAACAACTTTTGGGGTCCAATTTCTCCTGTTACCCTTGGGAAAATAAAAAAATTGTTGCTAAAATATTATTTTTGTGACTAAAAAGTTTAATGTTCATTTTTTCCTTCCATGTTGCTTCTGCGAAGCACCTGAAGGGTTAATAATCTTCTTGAATGTAGTTTTGAGTAGCTTCAGGGGTGCAGTTTTTAGAATGGTGTCACTTTTGGGTATTTTCTGCCATATAGACCCCTCAAAGTGACTTCAAATGTGAGGTGGTCCCTAAAAAAATGGTTTTGTAAGTTTTGTTGTAAAAATGAGAAATCGCTGGTCAACTTTTAACCCTTATAACTTTCTAATAAAAAAAATTCTGTTTCCAAAATTGTGCTGATGTAAAGTAGACATGTGGGAAATGTTATTTAGTAACTATTTTGTGTCACATCTTTCTCTGTTTTAAGGGCATACAAATTCAAAGTTTGAAAATTGCAAAATTTTCAAAATTTGCCATATTTCTATTTTTTTCATAAATAAACGCAAGTTATAGTGAAAAATTTTTACCACTAAAGTGAAGTACAATATGTCACGAGAAAACAATCTCAGAATCGCCTAGATCCGTTGAAGCGTTCCAGAGTTATAACCTCATAAAGGGACAGTGGTCAGAATTGTAAAAATTGGCTCGGTCATGAACGTGCAAACCACCCTTGGGGGTGAAGGGGTTAATAGAGACATCAAAGACTATCAGTCTAAAAAAGTATATTTCTGGAGGAAGAGTTCTGCCAACCACCCTAATCTACGAAAGGCATCATCCTCACTCTCGATTTCATCATTGAGCGGCCGCTCTGATTTGTCCTCTGCCTCTGCTAATGCTGCGACTGGTGATGTGTCAAGATTACGTGATCACTCTTTTCGCCCATATAAAAGGGGCAATGTCTCTTCAATCATGAAGCGTGATAATAAGGTGATTAATCTGAGTAACTATTGTCTTTCCGGTGCCAATCTGCAACTTCTCGGAAGGGGTCTCTCTTTCTGTACTGCATCTAATTTTGATCTTTTTGATATCATCAAAGACTTACACTTGTTTGCACGGTCATTGTTGTTCAGGAGACATTTCTATAACAATGAACTTCAATCCCTATTTCCTACAGCGGAACAAGAGGCTTTGAATATATTGGAGGAACTATCTGCGGAGAATTGTTCTGATGAAGGTAAGATTCCTCCCTCGATTCGCCCTCGGTTCACTAAATTTCCACTACTACGTGTTCTAATATAGATATGTTTGTCCGGGTGGTTACAGAGGAGTTGTATAGGATTCCCAGGTTCATTACTAATGATAATCTCACTCGTGAAGAAAGGTGTAGACTGAGGTCACTACAGGAATTACCGGATGTAGTCATCAAACCGGCGGATAAGGGTGGTAATGTCGTCCTGTGTCCGGTCAGTATGTACGAGAGAGAGGAGTTTCGCCAAGTAAATAACAATGTGTGTTATAGAAAACTTACATACAATCCTCTCTCTGCATACTCCTCCCAATTGGATGTTATCCTGAAAAGATCCCTACAGGACGGCATTATCACCAAAGAACTTTTTTCTGCATTAATGGTTGCTGAACCAGTGATCCCCACGCTATACCTTCTTCCGAAAGTGCATAAAACCTCCTCTGTGCCACCTGGTCGGCCTATCGTATCTGGACGTGGTAATTTTTTAGAAAATATCAATAGATGGATCGATTATCACCTACAGCCTCTTGTGACTAGCCTCCCTTCCTTTCCCTGTGACACGGGTGATCTGCTGCGCAGGGTCGACGGGCAGTGTCTTGAGGGTGACACTCTTCTAGTTTCAGCGGATGTTGAGTCCCTCTACACTAACATTAGACATACTGATGGCCTGAAAGCCGTGAGATTTTTTCTCAGTACATCGAGCCTACCTGTTGGCTTGAGGGACCTTCTGCTGGAACTATTAGAGTTCACCCTCACGCACAATTTTTTTGTCTTCAAGGGGTCCTTCTACCTACAGCTCCAGGGGACCGCGATGGGGGCGGTTTTTGTGCCCGCGTATGCGGGTCTCTTCCTGGGGCTGTGGGAGAGGGACCTCTTTTTGTCAGACGAGGGGGAGTCAATGTGCCGCGTCCCATTTTGGACGTGGTACATTGATGACATTTTCTTCGTCTGGCACGGCACACCCGTCGAACTGGAGCAGCTGATTACCCGTCTCAACGACAACGACCGTAATATTCATTTGACCTTTGTGTATAATTCTAATTCTTTGGACTTTTTGGATGTGACGGTGAGTAGGGACTCCTCTGGGTTGTTGCAGATCGACATATTTAAGAAGACAACTGCAACCAACTCATTGCTTCATGCAACATCGGGACATCCCAAGCACGTAATAAGAGCTGTTCCTGTTGGTCAATTTCTACAGCTTCGCCGCATCTGCTCTACGGATGATGATTTTTTCCGTAGGGCCGATGAACTTCGGCAACGTTTCCTGGTGCGTGGCTATAGTCGCAGATCATTAAAAAAGGCTTTTAATAAGGCTAAACACGCTTCTAGACAGGACCTCCTATATAAACCTGAATTATCTACAACATCAACTAAAGATCAAGTTGTGAGATTTGTTACTACATATAATTCGAGATCCCATCTGGTTCGTGAGGCCTTACAGAGGGAATGGCCTTTTCTCCATATAGACCCGATCACTGGTAAATTCATTACAGAGAAACCATCCCTGTCGTTTCGTTGTGCGAGAAATCTAAAAGACCATTTAGTCTCAAGCCATTATGTCAGCTGTAAACCATCCACTTTCTTGGATGGTTTTACTCCTAGGGTGGGCTGTTCTCCATGTGGTCATTGTGTTGCCTGCCCCAACATTATTCGTGGTGATTCTTTTTGTACCTCCGATGGAAGTAAATCCTTTTCTATCAGACAACGTATTACATGTACAACTCGGTACGTGATTTACTATGCGACATGCCCTTGTGACTTAATCTATGGTGGTTTAACTACACGCCAACTGAAGGTCCGTGTAAGAGAACATGTGTTGGGGATTCAGGCGGCACGTGGCCATATGGATTCTTCCACCCTTAGGACCATTCCAAGACACTTTGAGTATCACAATTGTGATTCTTCCCTACTGAAAGTGAGAGGCGTTGAATATCAACATCAGGGGTGGTGGATTATCAAAGAGATTGGGTCAATTGGAGACTAGGTGGATATGGAGACTCAAGACAGTCCACCCATACGGCCTTAATGAGTGTTTGTCTTTTGCCCCCTTCTTATGACCTTCTGATAGCTGCTGTTTCATTATTGACACTGTTACTGTTGCATTCTTTTTAATTTTTGGTTTTATCTTTAGTGGCTATTCTATTTGACGTTATTTTTTCGCTGTGATGCTGTTTACCATTGGACTTCGTGGGATGCCTTCTTCTACCGGCCTTCAAAAGGATGAATACAAGATGGCTCCATTATCTTTCTGGACCGTGTCCGGGCAATGGAAAGATGGATTCAAGATGGTTTTATGATTTGTGATGGACCATTTATCTCTTTTTTTGCTATGCTTGGCTATGTATCCATTTTGGTGTTGGGTTGTGGGACCATTGTTATCAGGGTATCCGCTTATGTGTCCATGTTATGGCCTCTATATGTAACTTTTATTATATTTGTATGGATTGATTGGAATCTTCGTACTTGATACTGATATGGCCCCCCTCCCCCCCCCCTTTCTTTTTTTGATATGGGTTACCGTACTTGTTTTATCTTCAGGTTCCCCGTTTTTCCCTTTTCTTTCAGCCCTTAATTGTTGTTTCATTGGCTTGCGCATTATTTCTGTATGTATGGATGAATCTTCCCTATATCTGCCCTTGGTGACATGTCTGCGGTATCTGTTCTTCTATACCACGCAAGCGTTGTATGTTATTTAAAACATCTATTTTTTTTGTATGGGCTTTGACTATTTTGTTCATATCCTCGTTGCTGTTATTTACATTTTCTATTAAGGCTGCGCTTTATAAGTAATCCTGTTCTCTTAGGAGATCTTCCCACATATTTGCCCTTCTCCAAGATGGCCGCGATATTTTACTTTTCATACCGCGCATGCGCGAGTCAGCATGGCTTCCTGCTCCGCCTCCTCCTAATCGCGGTCTGGCGTCTGACATCACGGGGCCCCGTGCAGTTGTCAGCGTCAGCTGCGAGGACGGTGGGGGCTGTCTGTTCTCTCCTGCGCTATTGGCCTTGCATTTTTCCAGCCCTCTAAAGCATTCACTCCAACTTTGCGACACACCCCCTGAGGAAGGAATTGTATCCGAAATGCGCGTTGGGGTTTGGCAGCATGTGGTGGTCCGTGTTCCCTCTCTCTGGTATGTGTTTGGACTATTACTATTTGTCAGGCCTGAAGGGCATTCTGGAGGTGTATATACATATAATCTTTGTGTGTTAGCCAGCCTGGGATTTTTCCTCTACTTTATTTCTTTGCTGGTTATCCATTTGTTTAATTCTTAACCCTCGATACCCTTGTGACTGCGTTCTATCTATAATTCTTCACACAGCCAGACTGCATACCATCTTCTTGAGGTGCACTGTTCCTCCACACGCCGCTTGTTTTTCTCGTGTCACTTTTGTATTCACTAAATTGCCAATTTTATTTGTGTCCTTAATAAAGATTTGTAATTTTAATACATTGGAGTTTGGACGTTTCTGCACTGGTTTTTCTTCTGATCGTATTGCATGCTTTCAGTGTGTCCCACACTATGTTACAATGAGCTTGGGAAACCTTTCATCATATTACCTGTATTTATGATCTTTCAAGCACGATGTTATTTATTTATAGCTCATTGTGCCGCTTTTTCTGCTGTTTATTGCTTTTTATTGGCGTAGCTTATTTGGGACATTAGTACACTGCTCCATATTTTCAAATCTGACATGCGTCACTCCACATAGCAATAACTTTGGGATGTGTTTATGTATCCAGGTGATTCAGAGATGTTTTTTACTCACACATTATATTTTACATAAATAATTGGGCCAATATGTTTAGTTTATAAAACAAAAAAAAAATTACACAAATGAAAATTAAAACTATTATTGATGCAAGCTTAGGGACTGAGATTGCATCATTGCCGTCAGACACTGGTTGTGTTAGTTAGTCAGCTTCTGCCTCCAAAAGCAGTGGGTGAACATCAGCACCGTGCACTACAGTTAACCTCTTAACTTGTCAGTGTCAATTTTTTTACAGTGTCATGTCCATGTACAGTTGCATAGTTCGTATGCAAACAAGGTGGGTGCACTGTTTCACACTCCAAATGCTCCTCAATGCGATTGTGAGGGCCAAAGGGTTGCTAAGGCAGCTGTGGGGCTTCTGAAGACCCCTGTGCCTGCCATTACAGTACTCCTGTTAAGAGCAGTCAGTGGCTGTCTTTCATAGGAGATTGTGATTTTTACCCTATAGTGCAATACTGTCTTGCAGTATTTAGTATACAGTGGGGAAAGTATTTAGTTAGCCACCATTTGTGCAAGTTCTACCACTTAAAAAGATGAGAGAGGTCTGTAATTCACATCATAGGTAGACTACAACTATGAGAGTCAAAATGAGAAAACAAGTCTAGAAAGTCACCTTGTCTGATTTGTCAAGATTTTTCAAATTATGGTGGAAAATAAGTATTTGGTCACCTAAAAACATACAAGATTTCTAGCTCTCACAGACCTGTAACAACTTCTTTAAGAGGCTCCTCTGTCCTCCACTCATTACCTGTAGTAATGCCACCTGTTTGAGCTTGTTATCAGTATAAAAGACACCCGTCCACAAACTCAAACAGTCACACTCCAAACTCTACTATGGTGAAGACCAAAGAGCTGTTGAAGGACAACAGAAACAAAATTGCAGCCCTGCACCAGGCTGGGAAGACTGAATCTGCAATACTCAAGCAGCTTGGTGTGATGAAATCAACTGTGGGAGCAATAATAACAAAATGCAAGACATACATGACCACTGATAATCTCCCTCAATATGGGGCTCCATGCAAAATCTCACCTCATGGGGTCAAAATGATAAGAACGGTGAGCAAAAATCCCAGAGCTACAAGGGGGACCACAGTAACACAAGCTACCATCAGTAACACAACGCCGCCAGGGACTCAGATCCTGCAGTGCCATACATGTCTCGCTACTTAAGCCAGTACAAGTCTGTGCCCATCTCAAGTTTGCTAGCGAGCATTTGGATTATCCAGAAGAGTATTGGGAGAATGTCATATGGTCTGATGAAACAAAGTAGAACAGTTTGGTAGAAACAAAACTTGTGTTTGGAGGAGACAGAACGCCGAGTTGCATTCAAAGAACACCATGCCTACTGTGAAGCATGTGGGTGGCAACATCCATGCTTTGGGACTGTTTCTCTGCAAAGGGACCAGGACAACTGATTCGCGCACATGAAAGAATGAATGGGGCCATGTAACGTGAGATTTTGAGTGCAAATCTCCTTCCATCAGCAAGGGCATTGAAGATGAAACGTGGATGGGTCTTTCAGCATGATAATGATCCCAAGCACACCGCCAGGGCAACGAAGGGTTTTGTAAGAAGCATATGAAGGTCCTAGAGTGTCCTAGCCAGTCTCCAGATCTCAACCCCATAGAAAACATTTGGTGGGATTTGAAAATCTGTGTTGCCCAGCGACAGGCCCAAAACAAACACTGGTCTAGAGGAGATCTGCATGGAGGAATGGGCCAAAATACCACCAACAGTGTGTGCCAACCTTGTGAAGACTTACAGAAAACGTTTGACCTATGTCATTGCCAACAAAGGATATATAACAAAATATTGAGATGAACTTTTTTTTAATGACCAAATACTTATTTTCCACCATAATTTGAAAAATTAATCTTGCCAAATCAGAGAAGGTGATTTTCTGGATTTGCTTTCTCATTTTGACTCTCATAGTTGTGGTCTACCTCTGATGCCAATTACAGACCTCTCTCATCTTTTTAAGTGGGAGAACTTGCACAATTGGTGACTGACTAAATACTTTTTTCCCCCACTGTAAGTGATTAGATGTTTGCAGGTTCAAGTCCCCTAAAAAAATAAAATAAATAAAAAAAAAAATATTGAAGAAACAGTGTATATAAAAATTTTCATCACTCCTTTTCCCCCCGCATTAACCTCTTAGCACAACGTCTATCAGCCATATTCTCCTTTTCTTCTCATCACGCTTCCTAAAGCTTAATGTGGTTAAAACTGAAGTCCTTATAATTCCTCCATGTCACCCAATTCCCCTAAACGATCTGTCACAATAAATTACATCACACTTTCCCCTGTACCTCAAGTCCGCTGCCTCAAAGAAGCCTTCAACTCTGTCCTGTCCTTCAAACCGCACATCCAATCTCTTCCCATCTCCAACTCAAAAATATTTCCAAAACCCGTCCTTTCCTCAACCCTTAGGCTAAGTTCACACGTAGCGGAACTCTCGCGGAAATTACCGCGAGAATTCCGGAATTCCAGTCCGCGGGAAAATCGCATTTTAAATTCCCGTGATTTTCCCACGGAAAAACTAGCATTTTGCAAGCGTATTTAGCTTGCAGAATGCTAGCGTTTTCCAAGCGATCTGTAGCATCGCTTGGAGAACTGATTGGTCACACTCGTCAAACATAGTGTTTGACAAGTGTGGCCAACTTTTTACTACTGAGGCCGCCTATGCAGCATCAGTAGTAAAAGATAAAATGCAAAAAATAATAAAAAATGGTGTTATTCTTACCTTCCGACGTCCCGCGCAGCCGTTCCCAGTAATCCTTTGTGAAAATGCCCGCGATGACCTCCGTTCTCGCGGGATCGCGATGTCTCGCAGTAATTTGTGATGACGTCGCGCGAATGACCGCGAGACTTCGCGATCCCGTGAGAACGGACCCCATCGTGGGCATTTTCGCAAAGGATTACTGGGAACGAGAGCGTGGAGAGGCGGGAAGGCTGCGCGGGACGCCCGAAGGTAAGAATAACAATATTCTTTATTTTAAATTCTATTTTTTACAGGGATATGGTACCAAAAGCCCGGAGGACAGTCTCCTCTCCTTCGGACAGTGGGTACCATCCGCAAATGTTCTGCTTATTTTCCGCATGGTGTGCACAGCCACATGCGGGAAGTAAGCGGAACAATGCATTCCTATGGGTGCGGGATCGCCGCGATTCGCAAAATTAATGAGCATGCTGCGGTTTTTACCGCGAAGCGATTCCGCCGCGGTAAAAACCGCAACATTAGCACAGCATTGCGGAATCCCATAGGAATGCATGGGATGCTTATTTTTCGCGGTTAAAACCGCCGCGGAAACGCGAAAAAACCGCCACGTGTGAAGTCAGCCTTAATCTACTAAAATGTTAGTGCATGCCCTCATCATCTCTCGCCTTGACTACTGCAATATCCTTCTCTGTGGTATCCTTGCTAACAGGCACTTTGCTGCCCTTCTACCTCTGCAAATTCCTTCATTGGCTCCCAATTCTCAAATGTATCCAGTTCAAACTACTAACATTCACCCAAAAAGCTGTCCATAATCGTTCTCCTCTGTACATCTCTGAACTAATCTCGTGATACCTTCCAACACGTAAATCAGACAAAAAAATTAGACAGTGTCCAATCAAAAGATGACGTTTATTCCCCCATAAAAATAGCACAACATTTCGATCCATTACAGGTCTTTTCAAGTACAAACAATATAAGACATGGTGGGCTTATATAGTGTGGTTTACAAGCAAACACTAATCACTAGAGATCAAGTACACATCCATAAAATATAACATTTACAAATATTATCCATCAACAATACGATCAGTAACATATTACAAATAACAGGTGAAAAATACTCTCCATACATAGAGTTTACATAAATCAAGTGAACTGATCCACCAATAGTATAAAAGCAAAAAGTGTATATGAATGAGTTAGGCCTCTTTCACACATCAGTCTTTTGCCATCAGTCACAAACCGTCAAAGTCTTAAAAAAACGGATCCTGTGCAGATTGCAAAGAACTGATGCACGAGAGAGAGAGAGAGAGAGAGAGAGAGAGAGAGAGAGAGAATGAGAATTGTTTTGGGCCAAAATTATTTCCAATTTTTACAATTCTGACCTCTGTTCCTTTATGAGGTAATAACTCTGAAACGCTTCCATGGATCCCACTGATTCGGACATTGTTTTCTCGTGACATATTGTACTTCATGTTAGTGGTAAAATTTCATTCATATAACGTGCGTTTGTGAAAAAAAACAAACAGAAATTTGGAGAAAATTTTGCAATTTTTCAACTTTGAATTTTTATGCCCTTAAATCACAGAGATATGGAACACAAAAAACTTAAGTAACATTTCCTACATGTTTACTTTAGATCAGCACAATTTTGGAACCATAATTTTTTTTGTTAGGAAGTTATAAGGGTTAAAAGTTGACCAGCGATTTCTCATTTTTGCAACACCATTTTATTTTTATGGACCACATCACATTTGAAGTCACTTTGAGGGGTCTATATCATAGAAAATACCCAAAACTGACACCATTCTAAAAACTGCACCCCTCAAGGTGCTCAAAACCACATTCAATTAGTTTATTAACCCTTCAGGTGCTTCACAGGAATTTTTTGAATGTTTAAAAAAAAAAAAAAAAATGATTTAACTTTTATTTCACAAAAAAATTACTTCAGGTCCATTTTTTTTTATTTTACCAAGGGTATCAGGAGAAATTAGACTGCAAAAGTTATTGTGCAATTTTTCCTGAGTACGCTGATACCTGATATGTGGGGGGAACCACTGTTTAGGCACATGGCAGAGCTCAGAAAGGAAGGAGCGCCGTTTGACTTTTTCATTGCAAAATTGGCTGGAATTCAGATCGGACGCCATGTCGCATTTGGAGAGCCCCTGATGTGCCTAAACAGTGGAAACCCCCCACAAGAGACCCCATTTTGGAAACTAGACCCCCCAAGGAACTTATCTAGATATGTGGTGAGAACTTTGAACCCCCAAGGGCTTCACAGAAGTTTATAACGTACAGCCGTACAATTAAAAAAATCATCATATTTTTTCCACAAAAATGATCTTTTCACCCCCAATTTTTATTTTCCCAAGGGTAACAGAACCCAAAAAGTTATTGTGCAATTTGTCCTGAGTACGCCGATACCTCACATGTGGGGGTAAACCACTATTTGGATGCATGGCAGAGCTCGGAAGGGAAGCACCGCCATTTGACTTTTTTGGATGGAATTGGGATCGGACGCCATGCCGTGTTTGAAAAGCCTCTGATGTGCCTAAACAGTGGAAACCCCCCCCACAAATGACACCATTTTGGAAACTAGACCCCCCCAAGGAACTTATCTAGAGGTGTGGTGAGCACTTTGAACTCCCTAGTGTTTCACAGTAGTTTATAACGCCCAGGCGTGAAAATAAAAACATCATATTTTCTCCACAAACATGATCTTTAGTCCCCAATTTTTTTTTATTTTCCCAAGGGTAACAGGAGAAATTGGACCCCAAAAGTTGTTGTCCAATTTAACTTGAGTACGCCGATACCCCATATGTGGGAGAATACTGTATGGGCACACGTCAGGGCTTGGAAGTGGAATGCAGACTTTGATGAAATGGTTTGCGGGTGTCATGTCACATTTGGAGAGCCCCTGATGTACCTAAACTCTGGAAACCCCTAACAAGTGACCCCATTTTGGAAACTAGACCCTCCAAGCAACTTCTCTAGATGTGTGGTGAGCACTTTGAACCCCCCAGTGCTTCACAAAAGTTTATAACCCCCAGGCGTGAAAATAAAAAAAAAAAAACACATTTTTTCCAAAAACATGATCTTTTAGTCCCCAATTTTTTATTTTCCTAAGAGTAACAGGAGAAATTGGATCCCAAAAGTTGTTGTGCAATTTGTCCTGAGTAGGCTGATACCCCATATGTGGAGGTAAACCACTGTTTGGGCGCATGGCATCGCTTGGAAGGGAAGGAGCACGGTTTGACTTTTCAATGCAAAATTGGATGGAATTCAGATCGGACGCCATGTCACACTTGGAGAGCCCATGATGTGCCTAAACAGTGGAAACCCCCCAATTCTAACTCCAACCCTACCCCTAATCTCAGCCCTAACCCTAAGGGTACGTGCACACGCTGCGGAATCCGCTGCGGAATCCGCTGCGGATTAATCCGCACGGATTTTGCAAAAACCGCAGATAATCCGCAGGTCCAAAGACCTACGGATTATCTGCGGTTTTGCCTGCGGTTTGGTCCTGCGGATTCACTATCTCCACAATGGTGGAGATAGGAACCCGCAGCGGTTTCCGCAGAAAGAATTGACATGCAATTCTTTCTGCGGATTCAAAACCGCAGCAAATCCGCGCGGTTTTTTCCGCAGCGTCGGCACAGCGTTTTTTTTTTCCCATTCAAATGAATGGTACTGTACACCGCAGCTAAAACTGCTGCGTGTCCGCAGCGGCCAAAACCGCTGCGGAAACGCAGCGGAATCCGCAGCGTGTGCACACAGCCTAATGGGAAAATGGAAATAAATACAGTTTTTTTAATTTTATTATTTTTCCCTAACTAAGGCGATGATAAAGAGGGGTTTGATTTACTATTTATATGCAAAACACAAGCCGCGGAGACACCATCACATGTTTCTCAACGCAAGCAATGACTAGCCAGGTCTTTTCCCGGGAAGGAACAACCACGGGAAGGGCAGTCTCCAATGAAGGAAACCACCTATGCCAAAACATGGTATCCATTCACAGACAGCTGTTTCGGGGTATTGCCCCTCATCAGTGTGGGGTAGGAAACTGGCCAGTAGGAGCAATGCCTAGTAAAAGACTGATCTCCATGAGCTCATTCATCCTCATTTTTCACAGGTGGTTTCCTTCATTGGAGACTGCCCTTCCCGTGGTTGTTCCTTCCCGGGGAAAGACCTGGCTAGAGAAAGACGCCTCCCTGCAGGCCCCCACGTCCATATTGGATCCGGGGACCTGCAGGGAAGGAGGCCCCAAGAGCAGCGCAGCACATCGCAAAGATTTTCTGACGGATGAAACGTGTGGCCATCCGTCGCTTATACAAGTCTATGAGAAAAAACCGGATCCAGCACAATCGGTTGCTGGATCCGTTTTTTTTGACAAAACGACGGATTGTGACTGATGGCAAAAAACTGATGTGTGAAAGATGCCTTAGGCAACATACTTTCAACAAAGTGCATCAATAGGAACTAAACGGGAGGTGTGTACAGTGTTCAGTAATCACCAGAGAGCATTCAATCACCCAGGCAACGAAGCCAGAGTGTGTCTGGGAAGTCGTGGATGAAAGCGCATGCACAGGCAATACTCAATTGCACCACCACGCAACACCTGGGAAGTGATCATGTGACTTCCGTCGAGCGGAGTCTCAAGCCTGATGCACATGAGGGGGCAGTGCACAAAGCTTTCCAGCATCTCCACAACAACGGTCACACAATCTCAGCAGAGGCAACGTCAGGGAATAACGCAAAATCCTAGTTAATACCATATTGCCGTGGAAACAATGGAATCATGCCGTTTGATTAACATCAGTATATCAGTATACAGTCATGGCCAAAAGTATTGACACCCCAGCAATTCTGTCAGATAATACTCGGTTTCTTCCTGAAAATGATTGCAAACACAAATTCTTTGGTATTATCTTCATTTAAATTTGTCTTAAATGAAAAAAAACACAAAAAGAATTGTCCTAAAGCCAAATTGGATATAATTCCACACCAAACATAAAAAAGAGGGTGGACAAAAGTATTGGCACTGTTCGAAAAATCATGTGATGCTTCTCTAATTTGTGTAATTAACAGCACCTGTAACTTACCTGTGGCACCTAACAGGTGTTGGCAATAACTAAATCACACTTGCAGCCAGTTGACTTGGATTAAAGTTGACTCAACCTCTGTCCTGTGTCCTTATGTGTACCACATTGATCATGGAGAAAAGAAGACCAAAGAAATGTCTGAGGACTTGAGAAACCAAATTGTGAGGAAGCATGAGCAATATCAAGGCTACAAGTCCATCTCCAAAGACCAGAATGTTCCTGTGTCTACCGTGTGCAGTCTCATCAAGAAGTTTAAAGCCCATGGCACTGTAGCTAACCTCCCTAGATGTGGATGGAAAAGAAAAATTGACAAGGGATTTCAACGCAAGATTGTGCGGATGTTGGATAAAGAACCTCGACTAACATCCAAACAAGTTCAAGCTGCACTGCAGTCCGAGGGTACAACAGTGTCAACCCGTACAATCCGTCGGCGTCTGAATGAAAAGGGACTGTATGGTAGGAGACCCAGGAAGACCCCACTTCTTACCCCGAGACATAAAAAAGCCAGGCAGGAGTTTGCCAAAACTTATCTGAAAAAGCCTAAAACATTTTGGAAGAATGTTCTCTGGTCAGATGAGACAAAAGTAGAGCTTTTTGGGCAAAGGCATCAACATAGAGTTTACAGGAGAAAAAAAGAGGCATTCAAAGAAAAGAACACGGTCCCTACAGTTAAACATGGCGGAGGTTCCCTGATGTTTTGGGGTTGCTTTGCTGCCTCCGACACTGGACTGCTTGACCGTGTGCATGGCATTATGAAGTCGGAAGACTACCAACAAATTTTGCAGCATAATGTAGGGCCCAGTGTGAGAAAGCTGGGTCTCCCTCAGAGGTCATGGGTCTTTCAGCAGGACAATGACGCAAAACACACTTCAAAAAGCACTAGAAAATGGTTTGAGAGAAAGCACTGGAGACTTCTAAGGTGGCCAGCAATGAGTCCAGACCTGAATCCCATAGAACACCTGTGGAGAGATCTAAAAATGGCAGTTTGGAGAAGGCACCCTTCAAATATCAGGGACCTAGAGCAGTTTGCCAAAGAAGAATGGTCTAAAATTCCAGCAGAGCATTGTAAGAAACTCATTGATGGTTACCGGAAGCGGTTGGTCGCAGTTATTTTGGCTAAAGGTTGTGCAACCAAGTATTAGGCTGAGGGTGCCAATACTTTTGTCTGGCCCATTTTTGGAGTTCTGTGTGAAATGATCAATGTTTTGCTTTTTGCTTCATTCTCTTTTGTGTTTTTCATTTAAGACAAATTAAATGAAGATAATAATACCAAAGAATTTGTGTTTGCAATCATTTTCAGGAAGAAACTGAGTATTATCTGACAGAATTGCAGGGGTGTCAATACTTTTGGCCATGACTGTATATAACCAGAAGGAAAAGAAAGGAGGAAAAAGAAGAAAGGAGGTGGGGGGAAGGAGACCAGACCAATAAACCATGTGTAAAATAGTATCATCCTGTAGCAGGTGTGTCATAAGCGACATTGTCGATCTTTCTCCCAACACCTTCATCCACGCCACCTCCCCCATTAGAAACTTTCACATGTGAATAATGAAGAAAGGGAGAAATTTTTTTTTAAATATTTATAAAAATCCCAAGTAAATAGGGCGAGAGCAGACAGCTTTATAAATTAAACTCAATATTCAAGCCTCTAAGGTCTTAAACTCTCTAGTTCAAAGATCCATTTCAATTCCTGTCATCCTTTCTCCTTAAATATTTGGGAACAGGTAACTCAGTATGACCTGTCCTGATGGTACTTTTGTGTTTTGAGATATGAGCCCGTATCTCCAGATTGGCCTCCTCCATGTAGTAGAACATGCCACATGAACAGGAGACCAAATACACCAAAAAAAACTGGACGAACAGCTGTATCTTTCTCTGAGATAGTAGCACTTTCTCATAAGGTGATGACAAAAAGGAGTCTCCTTTCACCATGTTGCTACAACAAGCACAACCCAAGCAGGGAAAATTTCCAAACATGGGATTACAGTGTGGTTTGTAAAAACATTTTTAGGGAACCATAATCCGATTAAACCAATCTGTCTTTCAAATTCCTGCCTTGTCTGTATAGTGGGTATGGAAAGTATTAGACCCCTTTACATTTTTCACTGTTTCATTGCAGCCATTTGGTAAATTCAAAAAAGCTCATTTTTTTCCTCAATGTACACTGCACCCCATCTTGACTGAGGAAAAAAAAAATGGTAGAAATTTTTCCAAATTTATAAAAAATAAACAAACATCACATGGTCATAAGTATTCAGACCCTTTGCTCAGACACTCATATTTAAGTCACATGCTGTCCATTTTCTTGAGATCCTCCTTGAGATGGTTCTACTCCGCCATTGGAGCCAAGGAGCTGAGAGACAGAATTGTGGCAAGGCACAGATCTGGCCAAGGTTACAAAAGAATGTCTGCAGTACTCAAGGTTCCTAAAAGCACAGTGGCCTGCATAATCGTTAAATGCAAGAAGTTTGGGACCACCAGAAGTCTTCCTAGACCTGGCCATCCAGCCAAACTGAGCAATTGTGGGGGAAAAGCTTTGGTGAGAGAGGTACAGAAGAACCCCAAGATCACTGTGGCTGAGCTCCAGAGATGCAGTAGGGAGATGGGAGAAAGTTCCACAAAGTCAACTATCACTGCAGATCTCCATCAGTCGGGCCTTTATGGTAGAGTGGCCCGACGGAAGCCTCTCCTCGGTGCAAGACATATCCGCATAGAGTTTGCTACAAAAACACATGAAGGACTCCCAGACTATGAGAAATAAGATTCTCTGGTCTGATGAGACGAAGCTAGACCTTTTTCGTGATAATTCTTAGCGGTGTGTGTGGAGAAAACAAGGCACTGCTCATCACCTGCCCAATACAATCCCAATAGTGAAACATGGTGGTGGCAGCATCATGCTATGGGGGTGTTTTTCAGCTGCAAGGACAAAATGACTGGTTGCCATTGAAGGAATCAAATGCAGCCAAGTTCAGATATCCTGGATGAAAACCTCTTCCCGAGTGCTCTGGACCTCAGACTTGGCCGAAGGTTCACCTTCCAACAAGACAAGGACCCTAAGCACACAACTAAAAGAACAAAGGAGTGGCTTCAGAACCACTATGTGACCATTCTTGACTGGCCCAGCCAGAGCCCTGACCTAAACCCAATTGAGCATCTCTGGAGAGACTTGAAAATGGCGGTCCACCATCCAACCTGATGGAACTAGAGAGGATCTGCAAGGAAGAATGGCAGAGAATACCCAAATCCAGGTGTGAAAAACTTGTTGCATCATTCCCATGCCTCATGATTGTACTAGCTCAAAAGGGTCTGAATACTTAGGACCATGTGATATTTTTCTTTTTAAAAAAGTTGCAAAAAATTCTTTTTTTTCAGTCAAGATGGGGTGCAGAGTGTACATTAATGAGAAAAAAAAAAATGAACTTTTTTGAATTTACCAAATGGCTGCAATGAAACAAAGTGAAAAATTTAAAGGGGTATGGATACTTTCTGTACCCACTGTATGAAAGGAGAGGCTGAGATTTGAAGCCAGCAAGCGAAGGAAGACCCCTATGTAGTAGGGGCCAATGTCTATTTAGGGTACCAGATATCCGTCCACTGGCAGGAAAAGAGTTGAAACAAAATGGAATTCTTCTTGTAGATTGATTAGGGCATGTACTCCCAAGAGGACCTCACGTTTAAGTCTCAGAGCCTTCTGTTTATACCCACAAACTTCATTATGCCGGGGTCAAACTTGCGTGTGTGATGCGAGAGACTCGCATTACACAATACCCAGCATTGCCGTCCGCACTCGGGAACGGAGTGTGCGGCTGCATGTATTTCTATGCAGCCGCACACTCCGGTCCAGAGTGTCGGGTGTTGATGTGAGAGACTCGTGCGAGTTTCTCGCATCACACTCGCAAGTGTGACCCCGGCCTTAGTTGGATATCCCCGAGATATAAATTTAGGGTACATCTCTTCCAATCTCTCATCAACTCCCTCCTCACTTGAGATTATCCGCCTAATACAAATCAATTGACTACAAGGTAATGAGCCGAACATTCTCTGTGGATGATTACTGTCAAAATGCAACAGATTATTTCTATCTGTACATTTAACAAACAGACCCGTGCTTACTTTGCCATTCTCTTTATATACCAGAGTATCAAGGATCTGTAGCTCAATTGTAGAATGATTAAGTGTAAACTGCAACTTTGCAAACACATGGATGATCTCTCGGAGAAGCAAAAAGTTCATCAAGATTACCATCCCATACCATAAAGATATCATCAATATACCGCCACTAGGCTCAAGTATGTTACCACAAGATGGAGTTGTACACAGGGCTGTGGAGTCAGTAAGCCAAACCTCCGACTGCTCAATTTCCATGACACTGACTCAGACTCCCTCATACATGGCTCATGTTTAATTTTAAGTGATAAATTTACTGTAGTAAAATGGTAACAGACTTTTAATCATTATTATGATACAATAATCAAGCCATTTAGATAAAATAAATTGATTGGAATACAACTTGAGAAAAGAAAATCTCGCATATTTACAATTTATTATACACTATGTAATAAGTGGGGAAAAAACAGTTTTCAACAAAAACGTACTGAATAACATTTGTGCAGTCTATGAATTTGTTCTGAGAAATAGTATCGCCTCCATCAGATCCTCCTTCATAGATGACCTCAAATCTGACCTAATTATTTTAAGGCTAGAGAGCGACCTCTCTACTCTAACTTGGGTTGGTGGCAAAGCAGTAACCACATGGGCAGCATCTCTAACAATTTCAGGGTGTAAAGGAATTGCCTTGTGCACAGTCAGTTTTGATGAACGATTGAACTCTTCTACTTCTTTGAGAGCAAGTGAAAAATTTTCCTGAAATATGGTCAGTTTTCTATGGGAGTGGAATATTTTTCTCTATGGCAACGCCTTGCCTGCTCCATGTCGTCCAAATACATTTCAAAATCAAACTCCTCATCTGATGAGGATGAAGAAACAGCAGCAGCAGCACTGGCAGGACCAGCGTCCTCTTGCTCTTGGCCTTCCTGTAACCCACTCATCCTAACTGCTACCTCAATCAGAGCTTTTTTCCTTTAGTAAGCTGTTGATCATCCAGCAATGACTCGGATCCACATAAACAGCTGCCAGAAGAATTCTATTTTCTAATAGCAGTGTCTCTCCTTTTCATTGAAGCGGCAATGTCATCTGCGATGAAACCTCCTCTTTGGGAAAGACAAAACAACAAGTTCTTCCACTCCTTTTGTTCTGTCTCCGACATTTAATTCCGAATCTTTGATTATCTGTTTGTTTATATTTACAGTGACTGCTGGTGAGAATATGGAGAAATCTAAAATGTACATAGACTGTATTTTTTCAGTGTTTTTGGCTTCCTCTAGTGACCAGAGTCATAACCGCAGTACTATTGTGTTGTTTTACTTTCAATGAATCTTTTCACTCCTTTCACAATGCATTATGGTAAGATTTGCAGTGCATTCTGGTAGTCTTTGCAAAGCATTATGGCTAGTTCAGCCCCCATCTTTCTCACTTTCCTATATTTTCCCTCAACCTGCATCCTGGAAGCATCTCAACTTTTCCTCTCCCCTTGCGATTGCATCGCTGGTATGTATTCATGCTTTCTGTAGCTAATTCCTGTCCTATATTAGCCTGGTTAATTAGTCCTGCCCCTGGTCAGCTATTAATGTATAATATGCATTCCTGATGTACCCTGTACTGACTATATATATATTTTAGGTTTTGCTTGTAGTTTCACCGCTCCAATATATCAAGTTCAATAAAAGCCCAGACTCAACCTACAGTCTCCTTATTGGACCCCGGTATAGCGGTTTAGCTGATCTGTATAACTGCAAAAAAAAAGTCTGCCTTATTCAGTGAGGACAGAACACCTTTCTAAAAATGCCAGGAGTTAGATCCTGAAATTGTAACTTTTAAGTCACTGTAAATGGATGATGAAGCAATTCCTTCAATTCAGCCACCTGTGTCCATTGACCTTCATGTAGTGTTCCCTGAGGGTTGGCCACAAGGAAGGGTTTCAGCTCAAGCAATCGCATAATCATTAAATAGGTGCTGCCCCATCAAGTGGCTTGAACCACAATTGCCCCCTTTCCAGCACATCTCTTCAAGATGGAATCAATTTTAGGGGTTCTGGCAGCAATAGCCAATTTCCTCACTTTGCTCATTAGAGTTCCAGCATGTCCCTCTTGCAGACTCTTATTGCCAGCTGCAGAGTGTGCACAACATAGTGCATGTGATGAATAAGAAATAGGTGTGAAGCAGCTTCAACAAGATCATCTAATTGTAAAGAATTTTTTTTTTTTTTTAACCGTCTTTATTGAGTGTAATACAAAGTATACATATAATGTCCAATAACATAACAGAAGAACATTTATGCAATATTATTAACATTAGACGGCATTTTTTCAACTATGAACACCCCCCACCCCTCCTCTCCCCCGGGCAAACTCCATAACTTCGGAACACAATTTCAATCCAGTCTAACAGGGATATTACCGGCAAGCTGCTCTCTCATATACCAGTTGGTGAGCTGGAAACAACTATGTATCGCCTGGCATGTGGAAGATGTCTGAGTAATTGATAAAAGAGGACCATGTGAAAAAAAAAGTGTTCCGTGTCTTTTTCTTTATTAAGTAAGGCCTCTATCCAATCCATTTTGAAGAGATGTTACTTTTGTAGTAATTAAGCTTAAAGAAGGTGTTACACCCTGTGCCCACAAATGGAGAATGCTTTTACGTGTGGCTGCCGCGCATATGAACAAGATGCGGCGCTGCTGGACAGAAAGCCTCACCAATTGGTCCTGTGCGAGAATATTAAATATAGCCCACTCCAGGGAGAGAGAGATAGATATGCCAAAAGTGTTGATGAGATGTTGCAGAAGTGTATCCCACACCTCCCTTATTTTTGGGCAGTCCCAAAGGCAATGGAAATTATCAGCTGGAGAGTGTAAGCATTTAGGGCAGGGATAGTCCCCTGAGGGGGACATTTTAGACTTGACCTCCGGGGAGATGTTTGCTTGTTTGCTCTATGAAAAATCATGAGACATGGTTATGTAACTGTCATATGGTAATATAGAGTTAATACGCAGAGTGGCTTTCAAAAGGTCATTTACCCGACAGTTCGTTAATTGAGCAACCCATTTTCCAGGGCCTGGTGAAGAGTCTGACCAATGTATAAAAAAGCTTTAATGATTTATATATAAGACTCATAGAATAAGTTCCCATTTGGGCTTTAATGGATATTAAATTTAGAGGGGGTGTTCTAGCATCATCCGGTATGTCTCGCAATATTGAGCTTACGTAATGTCTAATTTGAGAGATAGTAAAATTGTCTTGTGTAAGGATTGGGTATTTGAAAACGATGTCCTCTAAAGGTAAGAAGGCATTATTTGTTAACGTATCTCGGACCAGTCTACACCCATTGTTTCCAAGCACCTTGTAAATGGGAGGTGACTTGCCTTGTAGAAAAGAGGGGTTACCTTGAAAGGGAAGAAACATCAAGATGTGGGGGTCAAGACCGCTAACTCGTCTAGCTTGACGCCATCCCAAGATTACCGACCATAATAGAGGATTCTCTCTAACCTCCACTGGAATTTCAGCATTTCGTAGGTGAAGCAATGCTGGGAGGCTGAAGGGTCTACACATGGCCTCATCTATTGGGGTATTAAGTGTAGCGATTAAAGGCGTATATCCAATCAAGGGAATGGCGAAAAGCAGCCGCTATACTGTAGAGGTGTAAATTTGGGAGATTAAGTCCACCCAAAGATTTGGTTTGCTGTAGCTTAAAAACACTAATTCTAGAGCCCCTTTCTGAGCCCCAAATAAATTGGCGGAAGGCTCGTGTTAGTAGCCTATCATCGGCTTTAGAAAGTAGAACCGGGAGCGTCTGTAAAGGAAAGAGTATTTTAGGGAAAGATCATTTTAATTAGATGGGCTTTACCTGCAAAGGATAATTTAAGGGATTTCCAGGATTGAATTTCTTATATAACTACAGAAATAAGAGGCTGAACATTTAATTTATAGATATCATGAGGATTTGATGCTAGGTCAACACCAAGATAAGGTAAAGAATTTCTCCTCCACTGAAAGGGAACGACCACCGTTTCTGAGCAATTTTAAAAATAGGTAAAGCATGAGATTAAAGTTTAAACGAAATCCCAAAACTGCTCCAAATTCATTAAAGGCATCCATATAGAGGAAATGGATTCCTTAGGATTGGATATCATGAGTAAGATATCATCAACAAATGCCAACATTTTAAGTGTATGGTGACCGACCCCTATGCCCCCAAAAGAAGGGATCATCTCCAGATATCTTAGACAAAGGTGACAGAGGACAGCCCTGCCTCGTCCCCCTCAAGATGGAAAAAGGGGTTGACTGGATACCATTAGACCAAATCGAAGATTGGGAGTTAGTGTAAATTGTGCGTGTAAAATTAAAAAAAGGTAAAGCCAAACAGTCTATACTTCAGAGTTCTGATAAGATGAGACCAGGACACACGGTCAAAAGCCTTATCAGCGTCGAGGCTGACCAGAATATTCTGCTTGGCCTTAGCCTGATAACTGTGTGATGGCCACTAACGCCGTCCTGATATTGTAAGTGATAGACCGACCATGGACAAAGCCCGTTTGAGATGAGGTAAGAATATCAGGAAGCATAGACTGTAATCTATTAGCCATAATTTTGGTGAGCAATTTAAAATCAACATTTAAAAGGGAAATCGGGTGGTATGAGGCAGGGAGAAGCGGATCTTTGCCCGGCTTTAGTAGTAATGACAGACAGGCTTCATTAAATTGATACGGCAGAGAACCCAAGTCCAAAATATGGTTAAAAAGAGAGGTGAGGTGTGGAGTAATTAAGGGTTGTAACAGTTTATAAAACTCTACCGAGAACCCATCCGGGCCAGGGGCTTTATGCAGTTTTGAAGATTTAATGACTAATCTTACCTCCTCAGAAGAAATTGGTTGGTTTAGGACCTTCCGCTGAGAGTCAGAAAGCCTTGGTGGACAAGCCTTGCGTAGGAATGCATATCCATCCTCCCGAGAGTCCAGAGATGGGCCATAAAGATCTGCATAAAAGTCTCTAAAAACCGCACAAATTTGGGTTGGGTCACGAGTGATAGAGCCATCGGGTAAGACAATATTGGGAACCCTAGTAACCGCTTTGAATGGCTTTGTTAAAGACGCCAGGAGACGGCCTGGTTTGTTACCCCAACGAAAATAACGGTTACGTTGATGAGCTAATTGGTTGTGTGCCTGCTCATGTAATAGGGCATTTAAATTTTGTTTAGCTGTCAGGTAAGCCTCTCTGGAGGAGGGAGTATTATGTAATTTAAAGTCTCTATATGACTGAGTGAGCTGGTCTAGGTGAGGCCGCAAGGAGGACAACAACTTCCTTTTTTTCTGGGACACATAAGAGATAACATGTCCCCTAAGTACTGTTTTAGCAGTGGCCCAAAATAGATTGATATCATCCAAGTGTTCCAAGTTGTCCTCCACGAAAGTCTCCCACCAGCCTGTCATATAGCGCTTGAAATCATCTGAAGTATAGAGATAAGAGGGGAAGCGCCAGCGCAAAGACACAGATCTATTAGTAGGGAGTTCCAGAGTAAGCAAGACCGGGGAGTGGTCTGAGATAATTGAAGGGAGAATGTCAACTGTTTTTAGAAGGGAAAGTAGAGAGGCAGAAGTTAGCCAATAATCAATTCAAGTGTGAACATCATGCACCCTAGAATAGAAGGTATATTCTCTTTCCATAGGGTGGCAGCACCTCCAGGCATCAACCAAGTCAAGCCGGTTTAACAAGGTAGAAATCGCTCAGGATGGAGGGTGAGATGAGGGCGGGGGGGGGGGGGGGGAAAGATCTGTCCAAAAAGGCATCATGAAGGGCGTTTAAATCTCCACCCAATAATATATTGGTAGGATGCCAGCCGTAAACCATCTCTTCAAGTTTAGCAAAGAAGGAGGGGCTACTAGTATTGGGTGCGTAAACATTTATAAGGCAATATTCCCGCTGTTCAATAATAGCTCTGACTAATATATATCGCCCTGCCTGGTCCCTCACCACATCCTGTATAGAATAAATCGAGATCCTTATGAAACAAAATGGCCACACCACGTTTTTTCTGTGTAAAGGAAGCCTCCAAACACTCCGCATAATATCTATTACGGAGCGCTGGGTGACCCCTGCATAGCCAGTGGGTTTCTTGCAAAAAGACAATATGGAGGCATAGACGAGTAATGTGATCTAATACTTTTCTGCGCTTTACCGGTGAATTGAGGCCACATTCCACAATAGAAGTTTGATGGAGCGTATATTAATGTGAGAAGCTATGTTATTAGGGGGCGGCCATGTTAACCTATCCCACATTGGGGCCATAACGTAGAAATGTGAAAAAAAGGAGTTGGGCAAAGGTCTGTCCCAGCGAGCAAACCTACCAACCCGTTAGCCAAAAAGACCAGACATAGAGCGTGCCCAAGGTGAGGGAACTCACCCCCAACTGATCTGAGAAACAACATATAAACCAAAAAGTTAAACATCGGGTTAAGATATTTTAAGTAATGGTATCCCCTAGAAGGAACAACATGAGATAGGAACAAAAGTTCAATATAGATCAAGCCATAAGCTCAAAATCAAATCTTAAAGGCAAAATATCACATGGCTACAAATCAGAGTCAAGTGACCGGAGAGGAAGCCCGGAAAGAGCGCTCAACTTCCTCTAATGTTTTATCTGGGTCATCAAAAAATACCGGTTTTCCTTGAAGCACCACCCGAAGGCATGCAGGATAGAGAAGAGCAAAACGACTGCCTTTGTCATGTAATAGTTTACATACTGAAGAAAAAGCACGGCGCTTAGTCACCACCAAGGAGAAATCTTGAAACACAAGGAAGGAATGGCCCTTGTATTTCAATGAGGAGGTGGCTCGGTATGTCCGGAGCAACTGAAGTTTGTCCTGGTAATTGAGTAACTTGAAAATTACCGGGCATGGACGGGCTTTCGGATCAGAGTGCTCAGGTCCAATTCTGTGTGCTCGCTCCACCACCATAGAGCCAGGCATGTCAGGCAAATTGAGTGCTCGTGGGAGCCATGAGGAAGTAAGGTGGTGTAGGTCCTTTACAGATTCAGGAACGCCGATGATCCGTAGATTGTTACGACGACTCCGGTTTTCCAGGTCATCAAATTTTTCCCGAAGCTGCTCTCTCGTGGTCTCTGTCCTTTATCTGGGTAACAAAGGATTGTACCGTGTCCTCCAAGTCAGAAATCCGCTGTTCTGCCACTGAAATTTTATTGGTGTGTTCAGTTAGCTGTGATGTGATTGATTCCAGTGATGATTGAAAAGATTGAAGTCTGGCGTCAATCACCGGCATGAGCTTCATTGTAATAGAAGCACCAATTGCTTGCAGGGATTCCTCAGACATGGTGGTGTTAGAGTCAGATGTTTTAGGAGATTTGGCAACCTGAGCTCTGGTCTTGTCCGGTTTGGAGATACCCTGATTCACGAATTTATCCATGGATGGTGGAGCAGAGTATGCAGCCATGAGGTATACAGAGAGAGAAGGGGGATACCACAGCCAAGATATGGCTAAAGAAGCTTACATAGTCCTGGTATCGAAGGTATATCCCAAATTGGGCCGGGGTCAACCGCAATACAGAAGGCGAGCCCTGACAAAAGGGGGCTTTATCCGTTATTTATCCAAACACGTGTAGGTGTAAGCAGGCGCCGTTATAAAAAAAAAAAAAAAAAAGCAGTCGCTGCACAGCGCTGACCTTTGGACATTTATCTCAATAACTGGCTATGTAGTTGTAGTCAAATTTTCAGTTTTCATCCCTCGTTGTTATGATCAGGAGGATATGTAGCGTACAAACACCAAATGTAAATTTATAGTGTTTTCCTATTTATAGTGTTTGCCACAAGATGCCGCCAAAGTTCCAGCTTGTGCTGGGGACTTTCCAGCCTGTGTGTATCTGCCAGCACTCCCTGGCCTCCTGCCTCTCACCCCTCAGCGTTTATGGCCTCACTGGTTCTGCACTTCCCTCTCTCTCCCTAGTGCCTGCACCTACCAACCAGTCAAGTGCTGCTGTGGATCCACTGCCAGGCTGGGTGAGTCAGATTCCCTCAGGAAAGGTGGAGAGGAGGATGTTTCTAGTCCCATCTGCTGTAGGGTTCATCTGGTGGGATCATTGTCCAGGCTTTGTGCATCCAGTGGTGGGTCTGTGTGAGCTCACCCCGGGGGCTCCTTTCTACTGTCCGGCTTCTGTGGTGACTGCAGGGATTTTGCTGTGGGTCAGCAATCACTTTTGGTCAGGCTCTCATCTGTCGGTGTAGCCGCAGGCCTCAAATCTGCTATGATGCCTTTGACTCCCCAGGGCAAGAATTTACCGTACAGATCCCAATATAATGGGCTTTCAGGTATCCTGAGTTTAGATGTGTTCCAATTGCTGTTTGTGGGCGTCCTGATTGAGCTGGATGGAGTGGATTGATAAGCCCAGTCTTGGAGCTCCTCTATGTGTGTCTGTTCATGTCGGCGGCCATCTTGGATCCGTAAAGAATCATTTTGATGTTCTTCTGTAGTAATATGTTTGTTCCTCCGTTATGAGAACAGGACTGTAGCCTTCCATCTCCAACATACTGAATGTGAAATGTTCTTGTAGCTGCTGTTCACCTTCATTATTCTCATTCATCAGTTTAATTGTACTTATGTTTGAAACATTATCAGTTACAATAGCAAGAACCTGTTTTGTGAGTTAATAATCTTGCAGAACTTTTCTCCTTAATGTCTGGTTGTTGTGATGCGCTATAGTATCTTTTACTGCCAGAGTCTTAGTAACAATTTTTTTGTTGTCACAAACATATCGAACATTGATAGCAAAATAGATCACTTTGTGACATGTGCAGGCATCCATTTTAAGAAACAAAGCTTCTCTTGAGAGTAGTTTTAAAGATTTTCCTTTTGGTTAAAGGCTTCTTCAATCACTAATTTTCTAATACTTTCTCTTTTCAGAGAAAACACCAAGTTTGCGGGCCATTTCTCAATTACTTACCTGGTCAGGATCGCTGGTGCATCGCTAAGTGGTCGCTAGTGAGCTGCCACACAGGCAGATTTCACCAGCGACATCGCTGGGGTTGGGGGGTTGTTACTTACCTGTCAGACGAGGCGATCCTGACGTCCTCCCGCCCGCGTCCACGCGTCGCTCGTCGGCGCCACAGGAAGCTGACAAGAAACGGTTCAGGACGTTCTCGTGCGATCAGTGATAACCAGCGGGGAGCCGGTCGGAGGCAAGTATCAGACACAGCGATATCGCTGCTACGTCACAAAAACCAGTGACGTTATAGCGATATTGCTAGCGATATCGCTTAGTGTGACTGGCCCTTAAGAGATGTAAAAGCTGGTCGTGCAAATAATGATAATGGTACACGGACCTTCACAACAGTCTCGATGAGCGGTCTTTAACCCCTTCACCCCCAAGGGTGGTTTGCACGTTCATGACCGGGCCAATTTTTACAATTCTGACCACTGTACCTTTATGAGGTCATAACTCTGGAACGCTTCCATGGATCCCGGTGATTCTGACATTGTTTTCTCGTGACATATTGTACTTCATGTTAGTGGTAAAATTTCATTCAAATAACTTGCGTTTATTTGTGAGAAAAACGGAAATTTGGCGAAAATTTCGCAATTTTCCAACTTTGAATTTTTATGCTCTTAAATCACAGAGATACGGCACACAAAAAACTTGATAACTAACATTTCCCACATGTTTACTTTACATCAGCACAATTTTGGAACCAAAATTTTTTTTTTGTTAGGAAGTTATAAGGGTTAAAAGTTGACCAGCGATTTCTCATTTTTACAACACCATTTTATTTTTAGGACCACATCACATTTGAAGCCACTTTGAGGGGTCTATATGATAGAACATACCCAAAAGTGACACCATTCTAAAAACTGCACCCCTTAAGGTGCTCAAAACCACATTCAAGAAGTTTATTAACCCTTTAGGTGCGTCACAGGAATTTTTTTGAATATTTAAAAAAAAAATGAACATCTAACTTTTTTTCATAAAAAAAAAATTCAGGTTCAATTTTTTTTATTTTACCAAGGGTAACAGGAGAAATTGGACTGCAAAAGTTATTGTGCAATTTGTCCTGAGTACGCAGATACCTGATATGTGGGGGGGAACGACTGTTTCGGCGCATGGCAGAGCTCAGAATGGAAGGAGCGCCGTTTGACTTTTTCAATGCAAAATTGGCTGGAATTCAGATTGGACGCCATGTCACGTTTGGAGAGTCCCTGATGTACCTAAACAGTGGAAACCCCCTACAAGTGACCCCATTTTGGAAACTAGACCCCCCAAGGAACTTATCTAGATATGTGGTGAGAACTTTGAACCCACAAGGGCTTTACAGAACTTTATAACGTACAGCGGTACAATTAAAAAAATCATATTTTTTCCACAAAAATGATCTTTTCACCCCAATTTTTATTTTCCCAAGGGTAACAGGACCCTAAAAGTTATTGTGCAATTTGTCCTGAGTACGCTGATACCCCACATGTGGGGGTAAACCACTATTTGGGCGCATGGCAGAGCTCGGAAGGGAAGCAGCACCATTTGACGTTTTTGGCTGGAATTGAGATCGGACACCATGTCGCGTTTGGAAAACCCCTGATGTACCAAAACAGTGGAAACCCCCACAAATGACACCATTTTGGAAACTAGACCCCCTAAGGAACTTATCTAGATGTGTGGTGAGAACTTTGACCCCCCCAGTGCTTCACAGAAGTTTATAACGCCCGGGCGTGAAAATAAAAAATTCGTATTTTTTCCACAAACATGATCTTTTAGTCACCATTTTTTTATTTTCCCAAGGGTACCAGGAGAAATTGGACCCCAAAAGTTCTTGTCCAATTTGTCCTGAGTATGCTGATACCCCATATGTGGGAGAAAACTACTGTATGGGCACACGTCGGGGCTCGGAAGGGAAGTAGTGACGTTTTGGAATGCAGACTTTGATGGAATGGTCTGCGGGTGTCATGTTGCCTTTGGAGAGCCCCTAATGTACCTAAACAGTGGAAACCCCCCACAAGTGACCCCATTTTGGACACTAGACCCCCCACGGAACTTATCTAGATGTGTGGTGAGCACTTTGAACCCCCAAGTGCTTCACAGAAGTTTATAACACTCGGACGTGAAAATAAAAAAAAACATTTTTTTCCACAAAAATGATATTTTTGCCCCCAATTTTTTATTTTCCTAAGGGTAACAGGAGAAATTGGACCCCAAAAATTGTTTTGCAATTTGTCCTGAGTAGGCTGATACCCTACATGTGGGGGTAAAACACTGTTTGGGCGCATGGCAGAGCTTGGAAGGGAAGGAGCACCATTTGACTTTTTCAACTCAGAATTGGCTGGAATTGAGATCAGACACCATGTTGCATTTGGAGAGCCCCTGATGTGCCCAAACAGTGGAAACCCCCAATTCTAACTCCAACCCGAACCCCAACATGCCCCTAGCCCTAACCTAACCCTACCCCAACACACCCCTAGCCCTAACCCTAATGGAAAAATGGAAATAAATACATTTTTTTTATTTTATTATTTTTCCCTAACTAAGGGGGTGATAACGGGGGGTTTGATTTACTATTTATGGCGGTTTTTATTTTTGGCAGCTGTCGCACTCTAAAAGACGCTTTTTATTGTAAAAATAGTTTTGCATCACCACATATTGAGAGCTATAATTTTTCCGTATTTTGACCCACCGGGTCATGTGAGGTCTTATTTTTTGCGGGACGAGTTGACGTTTTTATTGGTACCATTTTCGGGCACGTGAAATTTTTTGATCGCTTTTTATTCCGAATTTCTTTTGGGGGGGTGCGTTTACACCGTTCCGCGTGCGGTAAAATTGATAAAGCGGTTTTATTCTTCGGGTCAGTACGGTTACAGCGATACCTCATTTAGGTCGTTTTTTTATGTTTTTGTCGGTTTTATGCAATGAAAACTATTTTATATAAAAAATAATTATTTTTGCATCGCTTTATTCTGCGAGCTATAACTTTTTTTATTTTTTCACTGATGATGCTGTGTGGCGGCTCGTTTTTTGCGGGACAAGATGACGTTTTCAGCGGTACCATGGATATTTATATGCGTCTTTTTGATCGCGCGTTATTACACTTTTTGTTTGACAGTATGATAATAAAACATTTTTTGCTTCGTTTTTTATTTTTATTTTTTTAACGGGTTCGCTAAAGGGGTTAACTAATGGGACAGTTTTATAGGGCGGGTCGTTACGGACGCGGCGATACCTAATATGTGTACTTTTATTGTTTTTTTTTTATTATTTCCAAAAAATGGATTTATTGGGGGAATATTTTTTTTTTTTTTTTCTAATTTGGCGATTTTTTTTTTTAATTATTTTTACACTTTTTTTTATTGTTTTTTTACTTTATTAAATAGTCCCAGGTGGGACATCACTGTCCTGTGACAGATCGCTGATCTGTCACATCACAGATCACTGTGACAGATAAGCGATCTGACACAGGCACTGCAGAAGGCTTCCTCATGCCTGCGCTTTGCAGGCACTGAGGAAGCCAGCTTCCTCAGGCCCCCGTCGCCATCTTGGATTCGGGGGCCTGGAGGAAAGGAGTCCCCCGCAGCAGCGCTGCACATTGCGCTGCCGTGGGGGGCTCAGGGAAGCACGGAGGGAGCCCCCTCCCTGCCGATGCTTCCCTTTAACTCCCGGTACACCGCGATCATGTTTGATCGCGGTGTGCAAGGGGTTAATGTGTCGGGGGCGGTCCGTGACCGCCCCTGACACATTGTGCCGGGTGTCAGCTGTGATAATCAGCTGACACCCGGCCGCGATCAGCGGTGCTCACCACGTGGGCGCCGCTGATCGCGCCCGACGTACTATCCCGTCCATGGCCATAGGGGCCCAGGTCCCATGGACGGGATATACCGTCGGATGTCAGGAAGGGGTTAAAACACATCTGCTGTCACTGTTACAGTAACTGTCACTTATAAAATATCTTGTAACTGACGTTTGAGACGCTCTTTCCTCCTCCTTTGCCTGGCGGGAAGTGCAGGGCTCTGGTTTCTTGGTGCTGCTGTGATCATTTTCAGTCACAGCTTTGTAATCTTCTGGGTGGCAGTGTTCTAAATGTCTTTGTAGATTGGGAGCACTTGAGGGAGCATTTTTATCACTGCCTAAGTAGGCACTGATTTTGGCATCACAGCATTTGTTTTCATCTGGGTCATTTCTACACTGACACACACAATGTTTTTTTTATATTGAGTCACTGTGAAATGCTCAAATACAGCAGACTTCATAAGATGCTTCTTAAACATTTTTTAATCATGTAAATTCGCTCTCAAAATAATTGTCCTGTAAAAAATAAGGTATATTGAAATTCTTGCAAGAATAGGGAATCATGCACTGTATAATTTAGGATAAAAAAATAAAACAATCTTTCCATAGATCAATAGGACAGCTTTACTCTGAACTTTCAATGTCAGGCTTCTCTCAGGGTACAGCTCACTAAATGCTTCTCACATCATATTTCTTCACAGTCTATGAAGAGGGGAGGAGGGAGGGAGCATGTTTGTGCTGAATCATATTCCAGAACACACAGAAAAAATGTCCACATCGATCCTATTACTGCATTTCCAAATTTAAGATGTTAGAAAACAGTTTTTCCCCTTATAGTCTATGTATCGTGTATATAAGCCATCAGAGCAGCTAATTTCTCGAACCAGGAGCTAAGAGGAAAAACAAACTAAAACATCAAGCATACAGAGACAACATATACTGGACTATTGATTTATGCACAGTTTATTGAAAGTTTAGATATGCTTTAAGAAGTACTTACTGTAATCCTGCTTTCCTGTTCACTCCAGAAATTCTAAGATTAATAGACTTTCAATCCCTGTGTGTTTGCAATTTTTTCCCCTTATCTGTAGGGGAGAACCTTCGCTACTTATCATAAACATGAACTGCAGCACAAATTCATCTTTTTTCACAAAAATTTTCTTTCAGCCTCAGTTTTTTCATTTGGGCAACAGGATAAAATGGATCTTACAATTTGTTGGGCAATTTCTCCTGAGTACACCGATACCTCATATGTGGTCATAAACCACTGTTTGGGCGCATGGCAGGGCACAGAAGGGAAGGAGCGCCATTTGACTTTTTGAATGGAAAATATGCTGGAATATTTAGCGGTTGCCATTGTCACGTTTGGAGAGCACCTGTGTGCCTAAACAGTGGAAACCTCCCACAAGTGACACCATTTTGGAAACTAGACCCCTTAAGGAACTTATCTAGATGTGTGGTGAGCACTTTGAACCCCCAAGTGCTTCACAGAAGTTTATAATGCAGAGCAGTGAAAATAAAAAATCATGTTTTTTACTCAAAAATGATTTTTGTAGCCCGCTATTTTTTATTTTCACAAGGCTAACAGGAGAAATTGGACCACAAAAGTTGTTGTGCAATTTGTCCCGAATACACCGATACCCCATATGTGGGGGGGGGAACCACTGTTTGGGTGCATGGGAGAGCTCAGAAGGGAAGGAGCGCCATTTTGGAATGCAGACTTTGATGGAATGGTCTGCGGGCGTCGTTACGTTTGCAGGGGCCCTGATGTGCCTAAACAGGAGAAACCACCCCCCCCCACAAGTGACCCCAAAAGTTGTTGTCCAGTTTGTCCTGAGTACGCTGGTACCCCATATGTGGGGAAGACCACTGTTTGGGCACATGTCGAGGCTCGGAAGGGAAGTAGTGACGTTTTGAAATGCCTACTTAATGGAAAGGTCTGCGGGCATCATGTTATGTTTGCAGAGGCCCTGAAACTACCCACAAGTGACCCCATTTTGGAAACTAGACCCCAAGGAACTTATATAGATGTGTGGTGAGTAGAGTTGAGCGACTTTTGGTTTTTTAGGGTCGCGTTTCGTTTCGTGAAACCCGACTTTTCCAAAAGTCGGGTCGAGCAAGATCGTCCGATTATAGGGAAAAGTCGGGGTCGTCCCGAAACACGAAACCCAATGTAAGTCAATGGGGAATAAAAGTCGGCAGTGAGAGGAGGACAGGAAACACACCTACAGTGCCCATTTGAATGCCAAAAGCATCAATTCTTCTTACTTAAGCTTGTCAACCTTAATTAACTTCATAATACAAGTTACGCACTGAAAAATGGGGGTTATTTGGCTAAATTTGTCGGGGGGGGGAGGGCTGGCTGCAGGTTTTCATGTGCCCTGGGCGAAAGAGCGCCCCTTTAACACATACCACAACTCATCATGCTCCGATACGGCAGAGAAATAGCGGTATAGTACAATGAAAAATACCTCACTTTTTACATCTCATGACGAGGCCCATCTATTTCTCCATACAAAATCATTGGTCCCATATAATGTTTGAAACAGTATATGATGAGCTCCACATAATGCTACAGTATATGTTGGTCCCCATGGATGAAGCTCCACTGTCTTATGGGCCCAAATAATGCTCCAAACATAATGGGCCCCATTTCTAATGCTCTAGTGTATAATGGGCCGTGTAAATGCTGCTCCAGTGTCTGATGTCCACCTTTGGAATGTTCCAGTGTATGGTGGGCCCCATCTATCATTCTCCAGAGTATAGTGCTCCCCAAAAATTGCTGTCCCAACATAGAAAACAATCAAATAAGTCTCCTCGCTAGGGAATCCCTGTACTTGTCTGGACAGGTGCTGTAGCTTGCTTAACAGCTCGCCAGCCGTTCTCACGCCCAGTATGGATTGCACGTCATTGCACTAAGGTTAGAAGGGGTACCGTATCCACGGATAACATGTATGGATAGCGTACACATTCAAAATATATGTCTATACAGCATGAGGCAGGCTCAGACGGTGTTAGGCCCAGTATGGATTGGACGTCATTGCACAAAGGTTAGAAGGGGTACCGTATCCCCGGATAACATGTATGGATAGCGTACACATTCAAAATATATGTCTATACAGCATGAGGCAGGCTCAGACGGTGTTAGGCCCTGTATGGATTGCACGTCATTGCACAAAGGTTAGAAGGGGTACCGTATCCCCGGATAACATGTATGGATAGCGTACACATTCAAAATATATGTCTATACAGCATGAGGCAGGCTCAGACGGTGTTAGGCCCAGTATGGATTGCACGTCATTGCACAAAGGTTAGAAGGGGTACCGTATCCCCGGATAACATGTATGGATAGCGTACACATTCAAAATATATGTCTATACAGCATGAGGCAGGCTCAGACGGTGTTAGGCCCAGTATGGATTGCACGTGATTGCACAAAGGTTAGAAAGGGTACCGTATCCCTGGATAACATGTATGGATAGCGTACACATTCAAAATATATGTCTATACAGCATGAGGCAGGCTCAGACGGTGTTAGGCCCAGTATGGATTGCACGTCATTGCACAAAGGTTAGAAGGGGTACCGTATCCCCGGATAACATGTATGGATAGCGTACACATTCAAAATATATGTCTATACAGCATGAGGCAGGCTCAGACGGTGTTAGGCCCAGTATGGATTGCACGTCATTGCACAAAGGTTAGAAAGGGTACCGTATCCCTGGATAACATGTATGGATAGCGTACACATTCAAAATATATGTCTCAGGAGGCAGGCTCAGACGGTGTCAGGCACAGTATGGATTTGACGGCCCAGATTACACAGCGGAGGAGCAGGGAGAGGTAAAGATTGCAAATGCTGGGGCCCTGGCCAAGCAAGGGGGGCCCACTCGTGGGCGTCGGTACTGGCACTGGGCCCCTCATAGTACAGCGGTGTGTCTGACGGCGGGTGTGCACCACCACCGTCAGAGACACTTGATTGCACTATGAGGGACCCTGTGCCAGTGCCCGCGCCCAAGCGTCGGCCTACCCACCTGTCCAGGGCAACGGCACTCGCACGGTGTCGTGCGCTAGGTGGTGACCCCGGCCATGGGGGGGGGAGGCAGCACAGTTAGGGAGTTTTAGAAAGTGGCATATGTTGATGTTGGACATTCAACTGATGCAAAAGGCGAAATAGGTGAAGTACCAGGAAGAGGTGGACCAAAGCAAGCCATTTTTCTGTCACCCTATGTGTCATCAGGGGAAGGTGGGACAAAATCCTTGGAAACCCATGCGTGGTTCATTTTAATGAAGGTTAGATCATCCACATTTTGGGTTGACAGACGGGTCCTTTTTTCTGTCAGGATTGATCCAGCTGCACTGAAGACTCTTTCCGATAGCACACTTGCAGCTGGGCAAGCGAGCTCCTGTAAGGCATATTGGGCCAATTCAGGCCAGGTGTCCAGTTTAGCGGCCCAATAGTCAAAGGGGAATGACCTGTGTGGGAGAACATCGATATGGGAGGAAAAGTAGTTTGTAACCATAGTTGACAACTGCTGTCTCCTGTCACTTTCCATCGATGCAGTATTACCAGTTGTGTGAGCGGTATTTGAAAAATCAGTCCACAACATTGTCATGAAACCCGTCTCCAACGCCACTTCTGCTGTGTGCACCACGAACACCTCTGCCAAGCTGCCCCCGGCCCGTACGGCTCGTGTGAGAACCATCACCGCTGCTGTGTGTTGGGAATGCCTCAAGCAACCGATTTACCAGAGTTGCTTGTTTATTAGCCAATATTAGGTCAAGGTTCTCCTGTGGCATGATGTTTTGTAATTTGCCTTTATAGCGTGGATCCAGGATGCTGGCCAACCAGTAGTCGTCATCGTTCATCATTTTGGCAATGCGGGGGTCCCTTTTTAGGATCCGCAAGGCATAATCTGACATGTGGGCCAATGTTCCCGGTGTCAATGATGCACTGCGAGTGCTGGGTGGAGGAGCACTTTCTGGCAAATCCACATCCCTCCAGTCACGCACAAACCCTGTACCAGACCTTGCCACGCCAACATTTTCACTTGCCCCACGAGATGCATCCTCCTCCCCCAAGTAATCATCCCCATCATCCTCCTCCTCCTCTTCTTCCTCCACCTCGTCCAGGAGAGGTCCCTGAGCAGACAATGGCTGAATGTCATCAAGGATTCCCTCCTCCTCTTCCTCCTCATCAACATTGGCTGCAGACGCCTGCTCCTTAAGGTGCGTCAAAGTTTGCATCAGCAGACGCATACGTGGGATGCTCATGCTTAGGATGGCGTCGTCTGCGCTTACCAGCCGTGTGCATTCCTCAAAACACTGAAGGACTTTACAAAGGTCTTTCAGCTTCAACCACTGCACGCCTGTCAACTCCATGTCTGCTCTCAAAGTGCCTGGCCGTGTATCCTCCCACAAATGCATTATGGCCTGCCTCTGCTCGCACAGCCGCTCCACCATGTGCAGTGTGGAGTTCCACCTTGTTGCAATGTCGATAATGAGGCGGTGGTTGGGAAGGTGGAGCAATCGCTGCAGCTTCTGCATACGAACGGAGTGTACAGGCGACCGGCGGATGTGCGCGCACAGTCTTCGCACCTTCTGGAGCAGGGCTGTTAACTCCGGATAATTTTTGAGGAAGCACTGCACCACCAGGTTCAAGGTGTGAGCCAAGCAAGGTATGTGGCTGAGTTTTGAAAGGGCTATGGCTGCCACAAAATTACGGCCGTTATCACTAACTACCTTGCCTGCCTCAAGATGTACACTGCCCAGCCATGACTCAGTTTGTCGCTTCAAGTACTCGGCCAGCACCTCGGCGGTGTGTCTGTCGCCCAAACACATCATCTGCAACACAGTCTGCTGACGCTTTCCACTAGCTGCTCGATAGGGGGACACATCGTGTGCAACAGTGGCAGCTGCAGATGGAGTGCTCGTACGACTGCGCTCTGTGGACGAGCTGTCGCTTCTGGAGGAGGAGGAGGAGGAGGAGGAGGAGGGTCGAACGCCTACAGCCAACTGTTTCCTATACCGTGGGCTAGGCAGCACTGTCCCACCACCGCTGTCCCCTGTGGACCCTGCATCCACCACATTAACCCAGTGCGCAGTGATGGACACGTAACGGCCCTGGCCATGCCGACTGGACCATGCATCAGTTGTGAGGTGCACCTTTCCGCTCACTGACTGCTTGAGTGCATGGACAATGCGGTCTTTCACATGATGGTGGAGGGCTGGGATGGCTTTGCGAGAGAAGTGGCGACTGGGTAGGTCATAGCGTGGTACTGCATAGGCCATGAGTTCGCGGAAAGCTGTGCTTTCCACCAACCGAAAGGGCATCATCTCAAACGAGATTAGTTTGGCAATGTGGGCGTTCAAACCCAGTGTACTCGGATGAGAGACTGAGTACTTTCTTGACCTACTCATAGTGTCTGGGAGGGTGAGCTGGACTTGAGAGCTGCATATGGTGGAAGTAGCGGTGGACAGGGCGGACTGAGAGAGGGTTGATGATGGTGATGGAGTTGGTGTTCTTTCTGATGGCCTAGAATCAGTTTTTCGTTGATATAACAGTGGGATTCCCTGACTGCTGTGGCCTTGCAACGACACCTCAACATTTGCTGCTGTGCTAACCGGTGGGCTTACAGTGGGGGAAACAATGTAGCGTTGCTGACTACCTTCGTTGTGATCAGTTGCACATGTGGCACTTGAGGTTTGGTGTTGTGTCCACGCTTGCAAGTGCATGCTGGTTAAATGTCTAAGCATGCAACTGGTATTCAAATTTTTCAGATTTTTCCCTCGGCTAAAGGTCTTTGCGCACTTCTTACAGATAACCTTGGCCTGATCATGAGGATTTTGTTCAAAAAAGTGCCACACTGCACTCTTCCTACTTTGGCAGACATTTTGCGGCCTAGCACGCTGTGATCTTTTGACCCTCTGGACAAGCTGTCCAGCAACTCTTTTGATGTTTGGAACCTGTCTTTGGAGTGCTCCGGGCCTGCCAGATAACAGCTGTTGCGATGTCGATGTCTGCTGTGGATGCTCCTCATCTGAGCTATTGGAAGCAGCACCCTCTTCCCCCAATGGATGCCAATCTGGGTCAACAACTGGGTCATCCATCACCTCTTCTATGTCATGTGCACCTTTCTCTGTGTCACCGTGTATGGTGGTATAGTGTGCGGGAAGGGGCACCCGAGTCTCATCAGGGTCAAAATCTGGCTCTGTACACTGCGAGGACAATGTAGTGCTCTGAGTGAATGTACCAGCAGAATCATCCATCAGCGGCTGTGCATCAGTGCACTCCATGTCAGATTCATCTTGGCCTGGGTAATTCACCATTTGACTTGATAATCCAGGCATGGTATGTGAAAACAGCTCCATGGAGTAATCAGTAGTATGGCCTGCGTCATCCTTCAATCTTGGTTGGGGTGAAGGACACAAGGAAAGGTGTGGTTCATGAACATGAGCCTCCAATGACGACTCAGTGCTTTTACTTTTTACAACTGAAGAAGAGGAGGCGA
This sequence comes from Dendrobates tinctorius, assembly GCF_039654945.1. Taxonomy (NCBI): domain Eukaryota; kingdom Metazoa; phylum Chordata; class Amphibia; order Anura; family Dendrobatidae; genus Dendrobates; species Dendrobates tinctorius. Next base: position 38,975,599 of record NW_027361675.1, read on the forward strand.
TAGAGCTGGAGGCTGAGTCAGCAATGTAAGACAAAACTTTTTCCTGATGCTCTGCCTTTAAAAGCGGTTTGCCAACTCCTAGAAAACTAAGCGTTCGAGTCCTTATGTAGCCAGACGATGACGCAGGGTCAGCACCTCCTGCATTCGGTCCTATTTTGCTCTTGCCACTACCATCAGATCCACCACCAACACCATCATTACCAGCTGCCAACCCCCGCCCAATTCCACGGCCTCTTCCACCAGCCTTCCTCATTTTTGGTAGAAATGTAGACAAAATCCAACAAACTATATAGTAATGTAAAACAAGGTACAAGGTGTCTATAGGACAGGGGAGTTTTAGAATTTCTGCACACACTTGTGGACAGTGGACACTTGTGGATTGTGTGCGGCCCACTGATATCTGAGCGCTATGTGACACGCTCGATGGCACAGCTGCCTGTGACCAAAGTGACGAGAGGATAATGGAGATTTTGAATCTCTGCGTACACTTGTGGACAGTGGACAATTGTGGATTGTGTGCGGCCCACTGATATCTGAGCGCTATGTGACACGCTCGATGGCACAGCTGCCTGTGACCAAAGTGACGAGAGGATAATGGAGATTTTGAATCTCTGCGTACACTTGTGGACAGTGGACACTTGTGGATTGTGTGCGGCCCACTGATATCTGAGCGCTATGTGACACGCTCGATGGCACAGCTGCCTGTGACCAAAGTGACGAGAGGATAATGGAGATTTTGAATCTCTGCGTACACTTTTGGACACTGGACACTTGTGGATTGTGTGCGGCCCACTGATATCTGAGCGCTATGTGACACGCTCGATGGCACAGCTGCCTGTGACCAAAGTGACGAGAGGATAATGGAGATTTTGAATCTCTGCGTACACTTGTGGACAGTGGACACTTGTGGATTGTGTGCGGCCCACTGATATCTGAGCGCTATGTGACACGCTCGATGGCACAGCTGCCTGTGACCAAAGTGACGAGAGGATAATGGAGATTTTGAATCTCTGCGTACACTTGTGGACAGTGGACACTTGTGGATTGTGTGCGGCCCACTGATATCTGAGCGCTATGTGACACGCTCGATGGCACAGCTGCCTGTGACCAAAGTGACGAGAGGATAATGGAGATTTTGAATCTCTGCGTACACTTGTGGACAGTGGACACTTGTGGATTGTGTGCGGCCCACTGATATCTGAGCGCTATGTGACACGCTCGATGGCACAGCTGCCTGTGACCAAAGTGACGAGAGGATAATGGAGATTTTGAATCTCTGCGTACACTTTTGGACACTGGACACTTGTGGATTGTGTGCGGCCCACTGATATCTGAGCGCTATGTGACACGCTCGATGGCACAGCTGCCTGTGACCAAAGTGACGAGAGGATAATGGAGATTTTGAATCTCTGCGTACACTTGTGGATAGTGGACACTTGTGGATTGTGTGCGGCCCACTGATATCTGAGCACTATGTGACACGCTCGATGGCACAGCTGCCTGTGACCAAAGTGACGAGAGGATAATGGAGATTTTGAATCTCTGCGTACACTTTTGGACACTGGACACTTGTGGATTGTGTGCGGCCCACTGATATCTGAGCGCTATGTGACACGCTCGATAGCACAGCTGCCTGTGACCAAAGTGACGAGAGGATAAGGGAGATTGGATTGCTTTTAAAAAAGCAGTTTGCGGAGCAGTGGGTAAACAGCAATGCCAGCGTGTCAGGAAGCCTTAGAAGGCAGCCCAACAACCAACACCACTGATACACCACAATATAGCCTCCCCTTGCACTGCACACACAGTGACTTGTGTGTTGTGCAGGCCAAATCGCTAGCAGCAGAAGCAATTTTTTTGTCTTCTTCCCTGCCTAACGCTCTCCCTACAGAATCAGCAGCAACCTCTCCCTATACTAAGATCGGCAGAAGATGGCGGTCGGCGTGCACGCCCTTTTATACCCCCTGTGACGCCCACCAAAGCAAGCCAATCACTTGCATGCCCTTCTGAAAGATGGTGGTGACCCGTGCCTATGTCATCACGTTGCCCACAGTGTCCGTGGATCCTGATTGGCTGTAAAAGAGCGCAAAACAAACTTTTGAAACGCGACTTTGGCGCGTAAGTCGCCGACCTCGTGGCCGACCTCATCCTAGGGTCGGGTTTCGTTTCATGAAACCCGACTTTGCCAAAAGTCGGCGACTTTTGAATTTTTTCGACCCGTTTCGCTCAACTCTAGTGGTGAGCACTTTGAACTCCCAAAGTGCTTCACAGTTTATAACGCAGAGCCGTGAAAAAAAAAAAAAATTTTCCCTCAAAAAATGATTTTTAGAGGCCGGAATTTTTTATTTTCACAAGGGTAATGGATAAATTGGACCCCAAAAGTTGTTGTCCAGTTTGTCCCGAGTACGCTGGTCACCAATATGTTGGGGTAAACCACTGTTTGGGCACACGTCGGGGCTTGGGAGGGAGCACCATTTGACTTTTTGAACGCAAAATTGGCTGGAATCAATGGTGGCGCCATGTCGCGGTTGGAGACCCCCTGATGTGCCTAAACTGTGGAAACCCCTCAATTCTAACTCCAGCTCTAACCCCAACACACCCCTAATCACAACACATCCCTAATCCCAACCCTAACCATAACCCTAACCCCAACACACCCCTTATTTCCAACCCTAACCACAAGCCTATCTCTAATCACAACCCTAACCCCAACACACCCCTAATCCTAATTTTAGCCTTAACCGAAAAAAATAAATAATTATTTGTCCCTACCGGGGGGGGGCTTGATTTACTATTTTTTTGTCTACTTTGATCACCGTGATGGATCCTATCACAGTGATCAGAATGAATGAATGGAATCTGCCAGCCGATTCGCGGGCACACTGCGCATGCACCCGCCCTTTTGGAAGAAGGAGACGCCCATTATCTGGGACGGCAGGACACCGGGAGCCACAGTGGGACTCGGAGGGTAACGGGGGCGGGGGGGGACAGATGATGACGGCGGCAGACCGCCCGTCACTCGGTGGCGGGGTCAGATCGGTGTCTCTAGCCATGCCCAATGCTATTTCAGCATCGGCCATGGCTGGATTGTAATATTTCATCAAATTTCATTGATGAAATATTCCTATCGCTCTGATTGGCTGTTGAAAGTGAAACAGCCAATCAGAGCGAAGGCGAAGCACAAAGCCTCCTGTATGTGCAGGTCGGGTGACCTTTCAGTGACCCCGGTCACCCGACCCGCAGGGGGGCTGTCAATTCATGACACCACATAGGCATCATGGGTCGGATTGGCACCGACTTTCATGACGCCTACATGGCATTAAAGGTCGGGAAGGGGTTAAGAGGAAGTGACACAGCGGCAGTAAAGGGGGTTGATGAGAAAGGGGATAAAGTTTGTAACAAAGTGTTCGTGACGCCACCTGTGGTAGTCGGTCAGGGGACCGACGCTGCTAATGCAGAACCTCTGGGATGACAGGGCAGCAAAGATGGTTTAGCTCTCCACAGGTAGAGCTATATCCCAGGGCAGGTTGAATGATAAACGTAAAAGGTGATGTTGGTGGATGTGGTGCAGGGCAGGTGACGCAGGAATAATTCAGAAGACAAAGCGGGGTGCAGTCTCCAAAGGTTTACGCAATGTTCTGGTACACACAGATGCCCACTTGGTGCCATGTCCAGCCAACTCCCAGGTAGATCAGGATACACCGTCCCAGGCGTCCCTTCAGTATAAGCCTCTCCTAGCCATCTCACTGTGCTGGCTTTCTGCTTCTCCTGCCCAATCAGTGTCCCAGGCCAGCAGCCGCGGACCTTGTCAGGTGACGTCCTCTCTGCTCCCTTTTAGCTGCCTTTCTGGCAAAGATAACTGTGGCTTGTAGCTGAAGCATTTACAGGTGCCTCTGGCTTTCTAGTTGAGTCCGGTGATTGCTTCACTAGGCTAGGGGGCCGGTACCCCCTTGCGACCTGGTCTCTCCAATACTGGATTGGGCTCCACGGGTGGCTCTTGCACGTCCCGTGTCCCTAAGACCCCTTCTGCTCTACGTGAGCTTCTGTCTGTTTCTTTAAGCTTCACAGGGAGCTGCTTGTCAGCACATCTGCTCCCTTTCCTTCCACACTCTCAACTGTCGTTCTGCAGCTCCTCCTGACAGGGAGCTGCTTCACTACTCGTCTCCTTTCCTTTCTCGACTGTTCTGTCCCGCTCTCTAAACTCCTCCTCTCTTCCTACCATCTCCACCCACCTCCCAACCACCCTTTACTACCCAGCCAGAGATGAGACCATCCTCCCTCAGGGTACATCCAGGGTGCCCTGCTACTGTAGTGTGTGTTGGGTGCAGGTGTTAGAGTCCTGGGTGGTGCTCCCTCCTTACCTGAGAACGGGTACCACACCTCAGGGTGAGGTGCAGTGCCTCAGGGGCGACACATACCACCCACCCCCCCACCCCCCGTTAAACACAGCATGTCCGAAGGCTGGAATAGAGTAAACAGGTGTTTAAGGAAACAATTTTTCAACATGCAAGTCAACAGGTAAACAAGGAAACGCAACTTCCCTTTATGGGAGGCACTTTTTCTTTTAACGTTGCATAACATTATATGAAATATATATTACATTTTATATAAACATTTTTATTTTACCATAAAACATTTTAAGTGCAAGTAAGCTTTTATCAAGGTAGTCTGCGTTTCTGTAACTCAAAAAGATTTTTATTAAGAATAAAGCATAACAATCTGACAAAATGCAAATCAGTTTTCAGAAACAACCCCCTTAACCCATAACATGACCCACCCCATCCCCCCTTTAGACAGCGCGTAACATCAGTCCAGCATTTCTCAATGTTGCAGAATAAGGATTCAATTCAGTATTCCATCTTGTACAGCAGTGCAATGTAGTACTAACGCAGACAAAGACCCATGAGAATTCCCAATATCACCATGTATTTATCCGTACTCCAACCATGGCGCCCATAATCTTTCATATAGGGCAGACTTCCCCCTTTTTCTATAAACCCCTTTCTCCAATGTAATGATATGTTTCACATATTTAAGATACTCTCCCCCTAGACTGCGGCTCCTCCCTTATCCAGCATCTAGCAATCATCTTCCGGGCCATATAGAGAAGTCTTGCAATCGCCTCCTTTAATGCATTATTTATCACCATCTCCTCCACATATCCCAACAGACAAACCACCGGCGCCTTAGGAATCACACATCCATATGCTCCTTCTATGCGACTCAGGACCACCAGCCAGAAAGAGGCCAGCCTTGGGCAGGTCCACATGATATATACCCGCACATTCGTTCCTGCATCGGGGACACTCAGAATTAGGCCTCAAGCCCGCCTTAAATAGCACATTCGGGGACTAATAAAATCTGTGCATAATATAAAGCTGAGAGCCTACCTGGCTCACTCAGCGACAGTCTTGGTATCCACTCCAAAGCAGAATCCCACGTATCGTTCTCTATTGGACCCACCTCTCTCTCCGATTTAGCCCTGGCTTTTATTGGAAATTTAAGTAAAAAGGTATTCAGTAAATCCCCATATAAGGTGGATATTACCCCACTAGTGGACCCGTTCCCACATATATAATCCAGCACAATATCCCCGTGAATAGTGAGATGCCCAACCTTCCTCTGAGCCCAGAATGTGTGCTTCATCTGTGCATACTGAAAACCCCCCGAGGCTCGAAGCCCAAACTCTAACTGTAACTGAGGAAAAGACTTCAACCCCTGTTGATCCATCACCCGATAAATATACTGAATCTCTTTAGCCTGCCATTCCCGTCAAGCCCCCCAAGGTCCTGAACTCTGGGAGATTATTATTATTCCATATCGACGAGAATCGAGTCAAGCAGGTAACCCCACGAATGTGTTTAACCTTCCCCCATACTTTATCAGAGAGAGTGTAGGGTATGTTTTCCCAAGTGTCCCCAGAGAACCATCCTCCAAGCATTGAACCACAGGGCTTCTATTCGTCAGCCCGTCCAATATAAGTTGTACCGTGCTGGAGGTGGCCTCATGCGCCCAGCCCTTAAGTGTTGACACTGGGCCGCAAGGAAATATACTACAGGATTAGGCAAAGCCAGCCCCCTCCCCCCCCCCATCATCCTTGAGTCGTTGAAGGGTCTCTAATTTGATACGGGGACGCTTTTTCCCCCACACCAGGTCCCTAAACAGAGAATTTCTTTAAATTTCCCCTGGGGAATCCATTTGGGCGCATTGTGTAAGATATACAGCACTTTGGGCATCAGAATCATTTTTATAAGGTTGACTCGGCCCACTACCGACAGGTGCAATTTATTCCAGGCTCCCACCTTTGCCCTAAGGGTTCCCAATATGGGAGTCAGATTTTTATGTAGATAATCCATAATCGGCAATGATATTCATATCCCAAGATATTTGAATTGCTTCACTACCTGAAGTCTGTTCACTTCCATATCACTATCCATTTCATCAACTGTCTTATCTATATAAAGCAAATATGATTTACTCCAATTAATCACCAGCCCCGATAGAGAACCAAATCCCTCAATGAGTTGTATGGCATTTCCCAAAGATGTTTGCGAATCACTTAGGAACATCAAAATATCGTCCGCATAGAGCGCTACTTTCTCCTCAATCACTCCGTATCTGAAACCCGATACCTCTGTAGACTGTCGTATTTCTGCGGTCAGCGGTTCCACAGCCAGAGCAAACAAAAGAGGGGAGAGCGTGCACCCCTGCCTCGTTCCCCTATGTACAATGCCTTGCGAAAGTATTTGGCCCCCTGGAACTTTTCAACCTTTTCCCACATATTATGATTCAAACAAAGATAACAAATGTAAATTTTTGGTGAATAATCAACAAGTGGAACACAATTGTGAAGTTGAACGAAATTTATTGGTTATTTTAAATTTTTGTGGAAATGCAAAAACTGAAAAGTGGGACGTGCAATATTATTCGGCCCCTTTACTTTCAGTGCAGCAAACTCACTCGAGAAGTTCATTGTGGATCTCTGAATGATCCAATGTTGTCCTAAATGACTAATGATGATAAATATAATCCACCTGTGTGTAATCAAGTCTCTGTATAAATGCACCAGATCTGTGATAGTCTCAGGGTTATGTTTGAAGCACAGGGAGCATCATGAAGACCAAGAAATACAACAGGCAGGTCTGTGATACTGTTGGAGAAGTTTAAAGACAGATTTGGATACTAAATGATTTCCAACACTTTAAATATCCCAAGGAGCACTGTGTAAGCGATCATATTGAAATGGAAGGAGTATCATACCACTGCAAATCTACCAAGACCTGGCCATCCCTAGAAACTTTCATCTCAAATAAGGAGAAGACTGATCAGAAATGCAGCCAAGAGGCCCATGATCACTCTGGATGAACTCTAGAGATCTACAGCTGAGGTGGGACATTCTGTCCATAGGACAACAATCAGTCATACACTGCACAAATCTGACCTTTATGGAAGAGTGGCAAGAATAAAGCCATTTCGCAAATATATCCATAAAAAGGGTCATTTAAAGTTTGCAACAAGCCACCTGGGAGACACACCAAACATGTGAAAGAAGGTGCTCTGGTCAGATGAAAACCAAAATCGAACTTTTTGGCAACAATGCCAAACAATATATTTGGCGTAAAGGCAACACTGTTATGAGCTCATTTTCTGCTCCACCAGTTGAGAGTTCTCCTTCCGTTCTCCCTCTGGTGGTGACAGGAGGTAGTGAGGTTGGTTTAAGTGGTAGTGATTGCCACCTGATGAGGAGGATAACGATTGGATCTCTGGAGTATCAGACTGGATATAAGACAGCCGATGCCCTATCCTGGTGCTGGTGATTCAGTCTGCTTCTCAGGTCTTGGACTTCAGCTCTCTTCCAGTCTTCTCAAGTTAAGTTTGTTTTTTGCTAAGGTTCACACTTGCGCTTGTTGGTCAATTCAGTTTCTTGTGTGGTCAGCCTGCCCCTGCTGGGGCTATGCTGAACTTCCACTCCTATTTATCTGTATTTGCCAATTTGCCTTTTTGTCCCTTATTAGATTGGCCTCTTTTTGCTCTGTTTCAGAATATTTCAGAGTGCTGATATAGTGGGAGAAGTCTAGTGACTTCAGGGTTAATTTTGCTATCAGATGTGTTGGACATTATTTTGGTAGGGTTTTTTGGCAGATTGCAGACAGTGGCTTTCCTTTCCTTTCTAGTTAGTCGGGCCCCATCATTTGCTCAGCCTATTTTCCTGCCTTTGTTTGTGTTTTCATCTTGTTTCACCGTCAACACATGTGGGGGGCTGTCTTTCCTTTGGGGTCTGCTCCGGGGCAGTTAGTTTTCCTCTTTTCCTGCTTTAGGCTTATGTAGCTCTCCGGTTGTGACGAGGCGTCTAGGACCATCGTAGGAACGCTCCACGACTGCTGCTAGTTGTGTGGTTAAGATCTGGGATCTGCAATCCGCATAGTTTCCAACCTCTCTGGTTTTCTGAGACTTAGCATGTTTTTTTCCTCCTCGGTGACCCGTTCATAACAGAATAACCATCCATACCGCAGATTCTAGGGTACTCAAATGCAGGAGGGAATTGTAGAAAAAAAGAAAAAAAAAGGTGTCAATTTTTTTTTATATATGTACATTTTTTCCTCTCTTTCTCTGAGGCCGTAGGAGGATTTTTTTTTTCTTAATGGAGATTAAGCAACTGTCTGATCGTGTGGAGCAACTTGCTGCTGAAGTACAGGGAATTTCCACCTACCTTATTCAGTCACATGCTGCTGAACCCAAGATTCCTACTCCTGATGTGTTTTCTGGGGATCAGTCTAAATTTTTGAATTTTAAGAATTGTAAATTATTTCTTGCTTTGAAGCCTAACTCATCGGGGAGCTCTGTGCAGCAGGTTAAAATTGTCATCTCCTTGCTGCGCGGCGATCCCCAGGATTGGACTTTTTCTCTGACACCTGAAAATCCTATTCGGACTAATGTGGATGCATTTTTTCAGGCCTTGGGGTTGTTGTATGATGAACCTAATGCCGTTGATCAAGCTGAGAGAACCCTGTTGGCATTAGACCAGGGTCAGGATCCTGCAGAGTTGTACTGTCAAAAATTCTGAAAGTGGGCGGTCCTTACTACATGGAATGATAGTGCATTGGCAGCTCTCTTTCGGAAAGGTTTGTCAGAGACCGTAAAAGATGTTATGGTGGGATTTCCTGTTCCTTCTGGTCTGGATGGCTCTAGGTCATTAGCCATTCAAGTTGATCGGCGTTTACGTGAACGTAAAACTACACGGGAGGCGCTGCCACCTTTTGAACAAATGTCTGAACCTATGCAATGTGATTGGGTTTCGTCTAGGGCGCAACATCGGGAGTTTAGAAGGCGTAATAAGCTGTGTTTTTTCTGTGGAGACGCCTCTCATACTATTTCTGTCTGCCCTAAACGAGAGAAACGGTTTGCACACACATTTGCTGTGGGCAGTATACAACCTAAGTTCCTTTTGGCAATTACACTGATCTGCTCCTTGTCCACATTTTCCACTAAGGCTTTTGTGGATTCAGGATCAGCTCTGAATCTGATGGATTTGGGCTTTGCTAAACGTTGTGGTTTGTCCATGCGCCTCTGCAGACGCCTATTCCTTTGAGGGGTATTGATGCCACTCCTTTGGCAGAGAATAAACCTCAGTTTTGGACCCAGGTGATAATGCGAGTTGCCCCAGACCACCAAGAAAATTGTAAATTTTTGGTGCTGCATAATTTGCACGATACTATTGTTCTGGGGTTCCCCTGCTTGGAAACTCATAACCCAGTTTTGGATTGGAAATCTGTGTCTATGGTGAGTTGGGGTTGTCAGTGTGTTCTTAGGGATGCTCCTGTTTTCTCCACCTCTCCTCAGTCTCATGATATTCCTGATTATCTGGCTGATTTCTCTGATGTATTTAGTGAGAGTAAGTCTGCGTCTTTGCATCCTCATAGGAGTCGTGACTGTGCAATTGAGTTGATGCCTGGGTGTAAATTTCCCAAGGGTCAGCTTTTCAACTTATCTGTACCCAAACATGATGCTATGCGATCCTATATTAAGGAGTCGTTAGAGAAGGGTCATATTAGACCATCCTCGTCACCTTTAGGCGCGTTTTTTTTTTTTGTGTGGCCAAGAAAGATGGTTCATTAAGACCGTGTATTGATTATCATTCCCTTAACAAGATGATTGTTAAATATCAGTACCCGTTACCTCTGATGTCTGATTTATTCTCCAGAGTTAAGAGTGCCTGCTGGTTTACTAAGCTTGACCTCAGGGGGGCGTATAATCTTATTCGCATCAAGCGCGGGGATGAATGGAAGACGGCGTTTAATACTCCGGAGGGACATTTTGAGTACCTGGTGATGCCTTTTGGGCTCTCTAATGCCCCTTCTGTCTACCAATCCTTTATGAATGATATTTTCCGAGACTTTGTGGATAAGTTTTTGATCATCTATCTGGATGATATTTTGATCTTTTCTAGTGATTGGGATTCCCATGTGGAACATGTCCGGACTGTGTTCCGGATTTTGAGGGAGAATTCCTTGTTTGTTAAGGGATCGAAGTGCCTCTTTGGTGTACAGAGGATTTCATTTTTGGGATTTATCTTGTCTCCATCGACTATTGAAATGGACCCGGCCAAGGTACAGGCCATTTATGATTGGGTTCAGCCGACTTCTTTGAAGGCTCTCCAGAAGTTTTTGGGTTTTTCTAATTTCTATCGTAAATTTATAGGTAATTTTTCTAGTATTGTCAAACCACTGACTGATCTGACCAAGAAGGGAGCTGATGTGCTGAATTGGTCTCCTGAGGCTGTCTCAGCATTTCAGGAGCTTAAGCGGAGATTTACTTCAGCTCCAGTTTTACGGCAACCTGATGTCTCACTTCCATTTCAAGTGGAGGTAGACGCTTCTGAGATTGGTGCAGGAGCTGTGTTGTCCCAAAAAGACCCTGTGACTTCTAAGATGAATCCCTGTGCCTTCTTTTCTCAAAAGTTTTCCCCATCTGAACGCAACTATGACGTGGGGAATCGGGAATTGTTGGCCATGAAATGGGCATTTGAGGAGTGGAGACATTGGTTGGAGGGAGCTAGACATCAATTTGTGGTCCTCACCGATCACAAGAATCTGATTTATCTGGAGTCGGCCAAACGCTTGAATCCTAGACAGGCTAGATGGGCCTTGTTTTTCACGCGTTTTAATTTTGTGGTCTCTTTTATTCCGGGCACTAAGAATGTTAAGGCAGACGCCTTTTCTAGGAGTTTCTTTGCTCATTCTCTTAATGTGACCGAGCCTACTACTATCCTAGGTGAGGGGGTAGTTCTTTCTGCCATTTCGCCTGATTTGAGACGCTCCCTGGAGGAATTTCAGGAGGATAAACCTGAGCGTTGCCCTATGGGAAGATTGTATGTTCCTGACCAGTGGAGAAAGTGTGATGTCTGAAGTCCATTGCTCTGCATTGGCTTGTCATCTGGGTATTTTTGGTACCAGAGATTTGGTGCGTCGGTCATTTTGGTGTCCTGCCTTATCTCGTGATGTCAGGAATTTTGTACAGTCCTGTGGGACTTGTTCTCGGTCTAAACCCTGTTCTCGTTCTAGTGGGTTGCTGATGCCCCTGCCGGTGCCCAAGAGGCCATGGACCCATATCTCAATGGATTTTATTTCTGATCTTCCTGTCTCTCAGAGAATGACTTATCTGAGTGATTTGTGATAGATTTTCTAAGATGGTCCATCTTGTACCACTCCCAAAGTTGCCATCTTCCGCTGAGTTGGTACCCTTGTTTTTACAACAGGTGTTTCGGTTACATGGGATTCCTGAGAACAGTGTGTCCGATAGAGGCGTCCAGTTTGTTTCCAGATTTTGGAAAGCCTTTTGTTCCAATCTGGGAATTCAGTTATCCTTCTCCGCGTTTCATCCCCAGACCAATGGGCAGACTGAGAGAACAAACCAGACCCTGGAGTCTTATTTAAGATGTTTTATATCTGCTGATCAAGATGATTGGGTCTCATTTTCGCCCTTGGCCGAATTTGCGCTGAACAATAGAGCTAGTTCTGCCACTTTGATGTCACTCTTTTTCTGTAATTTTGGGTTTCATCCTCGACTCTCTTCAGGGCAAGTGGAATCTTCATCCTGCCCAGGTGTGGACACTGTGGTTGTGAGAATGCAGCAGATATGGGACCAAGCGGTGGATAAGTTGTCACTCTCTCAGGAAAAGGCCCAGCGTTTTTCCAACCGGCATAGGACCATTGGTCCCCGGTTTAAAGTGGGTGATATGGTTTGGTTGTCGTCTAAGAATATTCCTATGAAGGTTGCATCTCCAAAATTTAAGCCCAGATTTATTGGACCTGATAAGATTTTGGAGATTCTTAATCCTGTTTCTTTTCGATTGGCTCTTCCAGTTACGTTCAAAATCCATAACGTATTTCATAAGTCACTGTTGAAGAGGTTTGTTGAGCCAGTAGTTCCTGTGGCGGCACCTCCTGACCCTGTATTGGTTAAAGGCAATGTGGAATATGAGGTAGAGAAAATATTGGATTCTCGTTTGGTTAGACGGAGACTCCAGTATTTGGTCAAATGGAAGGGTTATGGCCAGGAGGATCATTCTTGGGTCTCTGCCTCTGATATTCATGCCAATAAATTGGTTCATGCTTTTCACCGGGCCCATCCTGATCAGCCTGGTGGCATGGATGAGGGTTTGGTGACCCCTCCTCGGGGGGGTACTGTTATGAGCTCATTTTCTGCTCCACCAGTTGAGAGTTCTCCTTCCGTTCTCCCTCTGGTGGTGACAGGAGGTAGTGAGGTTGGTTTAAGTGGTAGTGATCTGCCACCTTATGAGGAGGATAACGATTGGATCTCTGGAGTATCAGACTGGATATAAGACAGCCGACGCCCTATCCTGGTGCTGGTGATTCAGTCTGCTTCTCAGGTCTTGGACTTCAGCTCTCTTCCAGTCTTCTCAAGTTAAGTTTGTTTTTTGCTAAGGTTCACACTTGCGCTTGTTGGTCAATTCAGTTTCTTGTGTGGTCAGCCTGCCCCTGCTGGGGCTATGCTGAACTTCCACTCCTATTTATCTGTATTTGCCAATTTGCCTTTTTGTCCCTTATTAGATTGGCCTCTTTTTGCTCTGTTTCAGAATATTTCAGAGTGCTGATATAGTGGGAGAAGTCTAGTGACTTCAGGGTTAATTTTGCTATCAGACGTGTTGGACATTATTTTGGTAGGGTTTTTGACAGTGTCAAAATGTATTAATGTATTAATTTAGAAATAACACCTAACAGCCGCATTGCCAACACCATGGCCAGGAGTTTGACATCCGTTGTGAGCAGAGAAATTGGTCGATATGACTCCGGCATTTGCGGGTCCTTATCTTCCTTTGGAAGTACCACTATTATGGCCTCCCTCATAGATGTCGGTAAAATCCCTCTATCCTTAGCCTCTTCCAAAACCACTGTAAGTTTGGGCATTAACACCTCCTCCATACGTTTAAAAATTTCCACAGGTAGCCCATCTGTTCCCAGAGCTTTCCCCTTTGCCATTGACCCCAGAGCCCTACTTAACTCAAATAATAAATAATTTTATTTCTATAGTGCCAACATATTCCGCAACACTTTACATTATAGAGGGGACTTGTACAGAGAATAGACATTACAGCGTAGCATAGCAATAAACACATAGATCAAAACACCAAGAGGAATGAGGGCCCTGCTCGCAAGCTTACACTCTATAAGGGAAAAGGGAGACACGAAAGGTGGATGGTAACAATTGCTTTTATTGTTTTTATGGTTTGGACATTCCCTAGTGTAAGAATCGGGTGTTCCTGTTGCTGCATGAACCAGTTAACAGTCTAAATATGTAACAGTACAGACACAGAGGGCTATTAAATGCAAACAGCATGTGAGAACATGATGTGAGGAAACCTGGTTATGGTAAAAAAAAAAAAAAAATAATATAGAAATGAGCCACACAGGGATATTTAAGTTAATGCGTTGAGGCGATAGGCCAGTCTGAACAAATGAGTTTTTAAGACACGCTCAAAACTGTGGGGTTTGGGGATTAATTGTACTAGCCTGGGTAGTGCATTCCAAAGAATTGGCGCGGCTCATGAAAAGTTTTGGAGACGGGAGTGGGAGGTTCTGAGTAATGAGGATGTTAACCTCAGGTCATTAGCAGAACGGAGGGCACGGGTAGGGTGGTAGGCTGAGACCAGGGAGGAGATGTAGGGTGGTGCTGAGCCATGGAGGGCTTTGTGGGTGAGGGTAATAAGTTTATACTGAATTCTGGAGTGGATGGGTAGCCAGTGTAAGGACTGGCACAAGGTAGAGGTATCGGTATAACGATTGGTGAGGAATATGATCTTGGCTGCAGCATTCAGGACGGATTGGAGGGGGGGAAGAGTTTGTTAAGAGGGAGACCGATTAGTAAAGAGTTACAATAGTCCAGAC